>NW_027411755.1:201887609-201967358 GCF_047663935.1 Musca autumnalis
AAATATTTTTGGCAGCCACTTAAGAGAGAACAGAACGTGGATTTTTTTAAATATTTTTGGCAGCCACTTAAGAGAGAACAGAACGTGGATTTTTTAAATATTTTTGGCAGCCACTTAAGAGAGACAGAACGTGGATTTTTTAAATATTTTTGGCAGCCACTTAAGAGAGAACAGAACGTGGATTTTTTAAATATTTTTGGCAGCCACTTAAGAGAGAACAGAACGTGGATTTTTTAAATATTTTTGGCAGCCACTTAAGAGAGAACAGAACGTGGATTTTTTAAATATTTTTGGCAGCCACTTAAGAGAGAACAGAACGTGGATTTTTTAAATATTTTTGGCAGCCACTTAAGAGAGAACAGAACGTGGATTTTTTAAATATTTTTGGCAGCCACTTAAGAGAGAACAGAACGTGGATTTTTTAAATATTTTTGGCAGCCACTTAAGAGAGAACAGAACGTGGATTTTTTAAATATTTTTGGCAGCCACTTAAGAGAGAACAGAACGTGGATTTTTTAAAATATTTTTGGCAGCCACTTAAGAGAGAACAGAACGTGGATTTTTTAAATATTTTTGGCAGCCACTTAAGAGAGAACAGAACGTGGATTTTTTTAAATATTTTTGGCAGCCACTTAAGAGAGAACAGAACGTGGATTTTTTAAATATTTTTGGCAGCCACTTAAGAGAGAACAGAACGTGGATTTTTTAAATATTTTTGGCAGCCACTTAAGAGAGAACAGAACGTGGATTTTTTAAATATTTTTGGCAGCCACTTAAGAGAGAACAGAACGTGGATTTTTAAATATTTTTGGCAGCCACTTAAGAGAGAACAGAACGTGGATTTTTTAAATATTTTTGGCAGCCACTTAAGAGAGAACAGAACGTGGATTTTTTAAATATTTTTGGCAGCCACTTAAGAGAGAACAGAACGTGGATTTTTTAAATATTTTTGGCAGCCACTTAAGAGAGAACAGAACGTGGATTTTTTAAATATTTTTGGCAGCCACTTAAGAGAGAACAGAACGTGGATTTTTTAAATATTTTTGGCAGCCACTTAAGAGAGAACAGAACGTGGATTTTTTAAATATTTTTGGCAGCCACTTAAGAGAATATTTTTGGCAGCCACTTAAGAGAGAACAGAACGTGGATTTTTTAAATATTTTTGGCAGCCACTTAAGAGAGAACAGAACGTGGATTTTTTAAATATTTTTGGCAGCCACTTAAGAGAGAACAGAACGTGGATTTTTTAAATATTTTTGGCAGCCACTTAAGAGAGAACAGAACGTGGATTTTTAATATTTTTGGCAGCCACTTAAGAGAGAACAGAACGTGGATTTTTTAAATATTTTTGGCAGCCACTTAAGAGAGAACAGAACGTGGATTTTTTAAATATTTTTGGCAGCCACTTAAGAGAGAACAGAACGTGGATTTTTTAAATATTTTTGGCAGCCACTAAGAGAGAACAGAACGTGGATTTTTTAAATATTTTTGGCAGCCACTTAAGAGAGAACAGAACGTGGATTTTTTAAATATTTTGGCAGCCACTTAAGAGAGAACAGAACGTGGATTTTTTAAATATTTTTGGCAGCCACTTAAGAGAGAACAGAACGTGGATTTTTTAAATATTATTGGCAGCCACTTAAGAGAGAACAGAACGTGGATTTTTTAAATATTTTTGGCAGCCACTTAAGAGAGAACAGAACGTGGATTTTTAAATATTTTTGGAAGCCACTTAAGAGAGAACAGAACGTGGATTTTTTAAATATTTTTGGCAGCCACTTAAGAGAGAACAGAACGTGGATTTTTTAAATATTTTTGGCAGCCACTTAAGAGAGAACAGAACGTGGATTTTTAAATATTTTTGGCAGCCACTTAAGAGAGAACAGAACGTGGATTTTTTAAATATTTTTGGCAGCCACTTAAGAGAGAACAGAACGTGGATTTTTTAAATATTTTTGGCAGCCACTTAAGAGAGAACAGAACGTGGATTTTTTAAATATTTTTGGCAGCCACTTAAGAGAGAACAGAACGTGGATTTTTTAAATATTTTTGGCAGCCACTTAAGAGAGAACAGAACGTGGATTTTTTAAATATTTTTGGCAGCCACTTAAGAGAGAACAGAACGTGGATTTTTAAATATTTTTGGCAGCCACTTAAGAGAGAACAGAACGTGGATTTTTTAAATATTTTTGGCAGCCACTTAAGAGAGAACAGAACGTGGATTTTTTAAATATTTTTGGCAGCCATCAAAGAGGCCACAAAACGTGGATTTTTTAAAAGATTTTTGACAGCCATCAAAGAGGCCACAAAACGTGATTTTTTAAAGATTTTTGACAGCCATCAAAGAGGCCACAAAACGTGGATTTTTTAAAGATTTTTGACAGCCACAATACGTGGATTTTTTAAAGATTTTTGACAGCCATCAAAGAGGCCACAATACGTGGATTTTTTATAGATTTTTGAACAGCCATCAAAGAGGCCACAAAACGTGGATTTTTTAAACCTTTTTGACAGCCATCAAAGAGGCCACAAAACGTGGATTTTTTAAACTTTTTGACAGCCATCAAAGAGGCCACAAAACGTGGATTTTTTAAACCTTTTTAACAGCCATCAAAGAGGCCACAAAACGTGGATTTTTTTAAACATTTTTGACAGCCATCAAAGAGGCCACAAAACGTGGATTTTTTAAAGATTTTTGACAGCCATCAAAGAGGCCACAAAACATGAATTTTTTAAAGATTTTTGACAGCCATTAAAGAGGCCACAAAACGTGGATTTTTTGAAGATTTTTGACAGCCATTAAAGAGGCCACAAAACGTGGATTTTTTAAAGATTTTTGACAGCCATCAAAGAGGCCACAAAACGTGGATTTTTTAAAGATTTTTGACAGCCATCAAAGAGGCCACAGAACGTGGATTTTTTTAAAGATTTTTGACAGCCATCAAAGAGGCCACAAAACGTGGATTTTTTAAAAGATTTTTGACAGCCATCAAAGAGGCCCACAAAACGTGGATTTTTTTAAAGATTTTTGACAGCCATCAAAGAGGCCACAAAACGTGGATTTTTTAAAGATTTTTGACAGCCATCAAAGAGCCCACAAAACGTGGATTTTTTAAAGATTTTTGACAGCCATCAAAGAGCCCCAAAACGTGGATTTTTTAAAGATTTTTGACAGCCATCAAAGAGGCACAAAACGTGAGTTTTTAAAGATTTTTGACAGCCATCAAAGAGGCCACACAACGTGGATTTTTTAAAGATTTTTGACAGCCATCAAAGAGGCCACAAAACGTGGATTTTTTAAAGATTTTTGACAGCCATCAAAGAGGCCACAAAACGTGGATTTTTAAAGATTTTTGACAGCCATCAAAGAGGCCACAAAACGTGGATTTTTTAAAGATTTTTGACAGCCATCAAAGAGGCCACAAAACGTGGATTTTTTAAAGATTTTTGACAGCCATCAAAGAGGCCACAAAACGTGGATTTTTTAAAGATTTTTGACAGCCATCAAAGAGGCCACAATACGTGGATTTTTTAAGATTTTTGACAGCCATCAAAGAGGCGCACAATACCTGGATTTTTTTAAAGATTTTTGACAGCCATCAAAGAGGCCACAAAACGTGGATTTTTTAAAGATTTTTGACAGCCATCAAAGAGGCCACAAAACATGAATTTTTTAAAGATTTTTGACAGCCATCAAAGAGGCGCACAATACCTGGATTTTTTTAAAGATTTTTGACAGCCATCAAAGAGGCCACAAAACGTGGATTTTTTAAAGATTTTTGACAGCCATCAAAGAGGCCACAAAACGTGGATTTTTTAAAGATTTTTGACAGCCATCAAAGGGGCCACTAAACGTGGATTTTTTTAAGATTTTTGACAGCCATCAAAGAGGCCACAAAACGTGGATTTTTTAAAGATTTTTGACAGCCATCAAAGAGGCCATAAAATGTGGATTTTCTAAAGATTTTTGACAGCCATCAAAGATGCCACAAAACGTGGATTTTCTAAAGATTTTTGACAGCCATCAAAGATGCCACAAAACGTGGATTTTTTAAAGATTTTTGACAGCTATCAAAGAGGCCACAATACCTGGATTTTTTAAGGATTTTTGACAGCCATCAATGAGGCCACAAAACGTGGATTTTTTTTAAAGATTTTTGACAGCCATCAAAGAGGCCACAAAACGTGGATTTTTTAAAGATTTTTAAGAGCCATCAAAGAGGGCCACAAAACGTGGATTTTTTAAAGATTTTTGACAGCCATCAATGAGGCCACAAAACGTGGATTTATTAAAGATTTTTGACAGCCATCAATGAGGCCACAAAACGTGGATTTTTTAAAGATTTTTGACAGCCATCAAAGATGCCACAAAACGTGGATTTTTTAAAGATTTTTGACAGCCATCAATGAGGCCACAAAACGTGGATTTTTTAAAGATTTTTGACAGCCATCAATGAGGCCACAAAACGTGGATTTTTTAAAGATTTTTGACAGCCATCAAAGATGCCACAAAACGTGGATTTTTTAAAGATTTTTGACAGCTATCAAAGAGGCCACAATACCTGGATTTTTAAGGATTTTTGACAGCCATCAATGAGGCCACAAAACGTGGATTTTTTAAAGATTTTTGACAGCTATCAAAGAGGCCACAATACCTGGATTTTTTAAGGATTTTTGACAGCCATCAAAGAGGCCACAAAACGTGGATTTTTTTAAGATTTTTAAGAGCCATCAAAGAGGCCACAAAACGGGGATTTTTTAAAGATTTTTGACAACCATCAATGAGGCCACAAAACGTGGATTTATTAAAGATTTTTGATAGCCATCAAAGAGGCCACAAAACGAGGATTTTTTAAAGATTTTTGAAAGCTATCAAAGAGGCCACAATACGTGGATTTTTTAAGGATTTTTGACAGCCATCAAAGAGGCCACAAAACGTGGATTTTTTTTAAAGATTTTTGACAGCCATCAAAGAGGCCACAAAACGTGGATTTTTTAAAGATTTTTAAGAGCCATCAAAGAGGCCACAAAACGTGGATTTTTTAAAGATTTTTGACAGTCATCAAAGAGTCCACAAAACGTGGATTTTTTAAAGATCTTTGACAGCCATCAAAGATGCCACTAAACGTGGATTTTTTAAAGATTTTTGACAGTCATCAAAGAGGCCACAATACGTGGATTTTTTAAAGATTTTTGACAGCCATCAAAGAGGCCACAAAACGTGGATTTTTTAAAGATTTTTAAGAGCCATTAAAGAGGCCACAAAACGCGGATTTTTTAAAGATTTTTGACAGTCATCAAAGAGTCCACAAAACGTGGATTTTTAAAGATCTTTGACAGCCATCAAAGAGGCCACAAAACGTGGATTTTTTAAAGATTTTTGACAGCCATCAAAGAGGCCACAAAACGTGGATTTTTTAAAGATTTTTGACAGCCATCAAAGAGGCCACAAAACGTGGATTTTTTAAAGATTTTTGACAGCCATCAAAGAGGCCACAAAACGTGGATTTTTTAAAGATTTTTGACAGCCATCAAAGAGGCCACAAAACGTGGATTTTTTAAGATTTTTGACAGCCATCAGAGAGGCCATAAAATGTGGATTTTCTAAAGATTTTTGACAGCCCTCAAAGATGCCACAAAACGTGGATTTTTTAAAGATTTTTGACAGCCATCAAAGAGGCCACAAAACGTGGATTTTTTAAAGATTTTTGACAGCTATCAAAGAGGCCACAATACGTGGATTTTTTAAAGATTTTTGACAACCACCGAAGAGGCCACAAAACGTGGATTTTTTAAAGATTTTTAACAACCACCAAAAGGCCACAAAACGTGGATTTTTTAAAGATTTTTGACAGCCATCAAACAGGCCATAAATGTGGATTTTCTAAAGATTTTTGACAGCCATCAAAGATGCCACAAAACGTGGATTTTTTAAAGATTTTTGACAGCTATCAAAGAGGCCACAATACCTGGATTTTTTAAGGATTTTTGACAGCCATCAATGAGGCCACAAAACGTGGATTTTTTAAAGATTTTTAAGAGCCATCAAAGAGGCCACAAAACGTGGATTTTTTTAAGATTTTTAAGAGCCATCAAAGAGGCCACAAAACGGGGATTTTTTTAAAGATTTTTGACAGCCATCAATGAGGCCACAAAACGTGGATTTATTAAAGATTTTTGACATCCATCAAAGAGGCCACAAAACGAGGATTTTTTAAAGATTTTTGAAAGCTATCAAAGAGGCCACAATACGTGGATTTTTTAAGGTTTTTTGACAGCCATCAAAGAGGCCACAAAACGTGGATTTTTTTAAAGATTTTTGACAGCCATCAAAGAGGCCACAAAACGTGGATTTTTTAAAGATTTTTGACAGTCATCAAAGAGTCCACAAAACGTGGATTTTTTAAAGATCTTTGACAGCCATCAAAGAGGCCACTAAACGTGGATTTTTTAAAGATTTTTGACAGCCATCAAAGAGGCCACAATACGTGGATTTTTTAAAGATTTTTGACAGCCATCAAAGAGGCCACAAAACGTGGATTTTTTAAAGATTTTTAAGAGCCATCAAAGAGGCCACAAAACGTGGATTTTTTAAAGATTTTTGACAGCCATCAAAGAGGCCACAAAACGTGGATTTTTTAAAGATTTTTGACAGCCATCAAAGAGGCCACAAAACGTGATTTTTTAAAGATTTTTGACAGCCATCAAAGAGGCCACAAAACGTGGATTTTTTAAAGATTTTTGACAGCCATCAAAGAGGCCACAAAACGTGGATTTTTTAAAGATTTTTGACAGCCATCAAAGAGGCCACAAAACGTGGATTTTTTAAAGATTTTTGACAGGCCATCAGAGAGGCCATAAAATGTGGATTTTCTAAAGATTTTTGACCAGCCATCAAAGATGCCACAAAACGTGGATTTTTTAAAGATTTTTGACAGCCATCAAAGAGGCCACAAAACGTGGATTTTTTAAAGATTTTTGACAGCTATCAAAGAGGCCACAATACGTGGATTTTTTAAAGATTTTTGACAACCACCAAAGAGGCCACAAAACGTGGATTTTTTAAAGATTTTTTTTTTTAATTTTGTCTGCCACCAAAGAGGCCACAAAACGTGAATTTTTTAACGATTTTTTTTTTAAATCTGTCTGCCACCAAAGAGGCCACAAAACGTGAATTTCTTAAAGATTTTTTTTAAATTTGTCGGCCACCAAAGAGGCCACAAAACGTGAATTTTTTAAAGATTTTTTTTTTAAATTTGTCTGCCACCAAAGAGGCCACAAAACGTGGATTTTTTTGAATATTTTTTTTTTTAAATTTTGTCTGCCACCAAAGAGGCCACAAAACCTGGATTTGTTAAAGTTTTTTTTTTTTTTTTAATTTTGTCTGCCACCAAAGAGGCCACAAAACGTGGATTTTTTTGAAGATTTGGTAACCACGGAGGAGGCCACAAAACGTGGATTTTTTAAAAATTTTGACAACTACCACAGAGACCACCAAACGAGGATTTTTTAGAGATTATTGGCAGCTTCTTGTGGCGTATTTGGTGACTGCTAAAAATCTTTCGAAAAGCCTCGTTTTCCGGCTTCCACGGTTTGTGGACTCAAAAATCTCTAAAATATCCATAACCTCCCCACCTTTCCTTCCTATCATATACACGACCGACATTGTCAGCCTTTTGTTTGAAGGAGGAAGAAAAAAAGTTGCATTCTTCTTCACATTGCACAGACAATAATTAACACTTCAGGAAAGGACGAAACAAAAGCTGATATGCATGTGGGTGAATGCCGGCCGTTGTAATCACATAAAAGAGAACAGCCGGCAGACAGGTCAAGAGTCACATCACAAAACATATGCACGCATCTGTGAAAATCAACATATGCTGCTGTTGCATATTCTCTGCTCGTTTGATGAGGATGGGGGCAAAAGGAAATCGCCCATCTGTTTCCTGCGGCGGCATAGGAATATTCCAATCAAATGGGTGGTCAGTCGGTCGGTCCGGTACAATTGCCGCCAAAATAAACATTGCCATAAATCATGAACAATTAACTGAAAATGCTCAACAACAACAATGATGATGATGCTCAACACATCGGCATTTAATTGCCTGGTAGAAGTGCAGCGTTGCAGATTTATGCAAAAGTTTTACAATGCAAAAACAAAAATACAATCTTCTTTGGCGAATTAAATTTCAAACAAAGCAGATACGGACGACCTCTCATGATAATACGTAATTCACTTGTATTGTTATTACAAGATAGTAGTGAAAATTTTTTGGGTGGTTTAAGTAGGATGTAGTAGGTTGAGAGATACTAAAAGTACAACAACTTAAAGTGATAAACAAAAACGTTTATCATTTTAATTAACTTGAGTTTTTTTTCGTTGTCATTTTCTTTTTAATAGCTTTTTGGTTAAGAATGGTAAATGGGCTGCAAATGAGGGCAAATGCATGCAAGTGGAAGAGGTTTTCATTTCCTTTATATTACCAAGAGAAGTTAACCTATATTAGAGTAAAGAGTTTTACATTTAGGAACCTACAAATTTAGAGATAAAAAACTACCACGATTTTAACCTCAATTTCAGGTCAGTTTTTGCGTCATATGTGAGGTATTCATGTGTCCGGTTTGAAATGTGTGTGCAGCTGTGGAATAAAAACAGGGTAAGTGCAAAAAGGACCATGAAAACCCAACAATATCCGTTAGTTGTCAATAAGAGCCGTACCCAAAAATTTTCTCAGCGACATTTTTGCAGAAAATGTCGAAGCTGAAAAATGTTAACTTGTGGTACTTTTATTGCGGTTCTTGAAATAAAGGATGAAAAGGACATGGAAGGAAGCGAGGTAGAAATGTTCTACGAAAAAGATCCTTATTATTTTGACTGCAGATATGTCATACCAAAAATAAGCCAAAACAACACCGAACAAAGATATAATGCTAATTTCTGATGGCTTATAGGGTCTCCAGTGAAAAATTCATCACGCCATAACTGTACAGTTCGACTAACGGCGGATCTTCCCTAATCCTTCAGGTCCAAGCCAACAACTGTTTTCACTGTTGTTATTTCAGGCAGAATTGGAAAGGTATCTTTGCCGTTTCTCAATCACTTTCCATCACCAGACCGGCCTGCATCAAGACCACAAACATTATTCTGTGCAATGTGCAATGGAGAAATACTCAGTTTAGTGCAACAGTATTTGATCTTGCACAGAAATTTAGCACTAGCTCTCTACAAAAGATGGTACAAGTAGTCTTTTTATACCCTCAGCATTTATGCTAACGAGGGAGGGTATATAAACTTTTCATACGGGCAAAATGTGCCTCATCGAAGAAATGGTTTTAGACCTCGAGTATGTTTGGATATTCCTGAAATCCGTTTCAGACAATTTGGAGTCGAATTTAGCAATATCCGTCCGTCTGTCTGGTTGGAGCGCACGATAAGAATTACTCTCGAATCGTTTTGATTTGTGTTGTAGTAAATTATTTTTGGTGCCCCATTACGACGGCGCAAGTTTTTTCAATGGAAAGTCCATACTTCCCGAGAACATAGCCCGAAAGTTGTAAAAACCAATATGGCACCATGTATAGTGGATGATCAACCGATCGGTCCATAACTTCCGGTACCTCCCCCCAAAAATTAAAATACCCGTGGTAAAAATAGGCTATATATTTTGCTGAATTTCGGGCGTACAGAAATAAGGCCCCATGCAATAACACCCCAAATTGAAAATGAAAATAGGCCCCAAACAGGTATATGGAAAACAACAACAAAAAAAAAACAGTGTCCGGACGTAACACCCACGGACATAACTCCAAAAATTGGTTTGGAGTTTTGTCCGTGAAGCAGAGCGAACATAACTACAAAAAACGCGGACATAACTCCCAACGATTTTGTTCTTAATTTCAAAGTTATTTTTTTTTGCTTTTCGAAATTTTTCTTTATTTTTTATTGATCAAAGAACTGTTATAAATTTTAGAGAAGAGGTTAGAATATAAACGGAATTTTTACATTTGGGAAGGCTTAAGTGCCAAACAATAGCGAAGTCTCCACAAAATCTTCTATATTTTATAATATTATTTAAAAACGAAATTATATCTGAATTTGTCAGTAGCAGTTCGGAGAAATTTTACCAGACTACGGTATTCGACGAAGACACAGAAGACACAAATTTAAATCGGGAAATTTTTTAAGTATTTGCATTTCCTTACAAAAACTCTGTATTTTTAATAGTGAAAATTTCAAAATCGCGCGATTTTTTCAAAAATATTTTCGCCGCGCTTTTCTTTTTTATAAAAGTGTTTGCAATTGTTTAGAAAAACTTTGTATTTTCTAAAAATGCAAAAATAATTTTTGTAAAAACCGCGCTATTTTTTCAAAAAGTTTTTGCGGATTCTGAAACTACAATGTTCATAGATGAGAAAAATAAAAAAAAAACTAAAAAAGTCGCCGGAGCGCTTTTTAAATAAATCGCGATTCAAGATGGACTTTTTAGGAGATTTTTTAGGATTTTGCTTGGAAACCGCAAGTCCTATTGAAATGGGATTAAAGAATATGTTGTAGCAATGAAAATTCTCTATCAGATTGAATTTTATGATACCTTCGTAGTTCTTACCGTTATTGCTATATAGAAGCTCAAATTAGGACAATGGCTTTGACTTTATCGCCTCCTTATAAAATAATGTCATGACTGCAATTTCCCAACTTAAACATATATATCTCAAAAACGGTACAACCTAGGAAAAATTATGAAAGCCAATCTTGTAGAGAATTTTACAGCAACAACATATTCTTTAGTCCCATTTCGAAAGGATTTGCATTTCAAAAATGCTAAAACCTAGGAAAATATCAATCCGCCAATCTTGTACAGAATTTTGCTGCTAAAACATTTTCTTTAGTCCCATTTCAATAGGACTTGCAGTCTCCAAGCAAAATCGTGAAAACCCAGAAAAAAACCTAAAAATGTGAACTTTGATCGCGATTTATTAAAAAGCGATCCATCCAGCTATTTTTTCTTGTTTTTGGATTTTTCTCATCTATAAACATAGCTGTTTCAAAATTTGCAAAAACTTCCCTGGTGTAAGCGGTTTTCATTTAAGTTAGTTAAGGTGCACTGTGTATAATATTGTTTTATAATTAGGCGATGCATTGTCCTAATTTGAGCTTCTATATATCAATAACGGTAAAAACTACGAAGATATCATAAAAGTCAATCTTATAGAGAATTTTCATAGGTACAACATTTTCTTTAGTCCCATTTCAATAAGACTTGCGGTTTCCAAGCAAAATCGTGAAAACGTAAAACCCCTAAAAGTGTCATCTTGAATCGCGATTTATTTAAAAAGTGACGATTTTTTTAGTTTTTTTATTTTTCTCATCTATGAACATTGTAGTTTCAGAATCCGCAAAAACTTTCCAGGTGTAAGCACCTTCCATTTAAATTTGATTCAAGAGCACCGTGATATGTTTCCAAAACTTTGTACTTCCTTAAATTGTGAAAATATTTTTGAAAAAATCAATTCAAACAGAATTAGGAAAAAATGGATAGTAAAAGTTTCAATATGTTAAAATTATGAAAAAAGTATAACCATCAATTAGTTACATATTACAAACTATTGAATAAATATCTTTAAAAATCTTTTTTGAAAATACACCCCAAATTTGGGGCTTCATTTACACCCCAAATTTAAGCGAATAAAATTTTTGGGCCGCAAATGAATTGTTTGGGGCCTAATTGTATTTTCGGTGTTTGGGGTGATATTGCATTTGCCAAATGCACCTCAATTTCAAAAATGCATTTTGGCCCCAATGACATTTTGGGGCATAAATGCAATATTTTTGGTGGGGCCAAATTTCATACTTTGGGACCTTTTTGTATTGGGGCCATTTTTCAAATTGAAAAAACACCCCAAAAAATTGGGGTCTATTTTCATTTCCGTTTGGGGTGTTATTTCTTGGGGCCTTATTTCTGTACGCCGAATTTCGGCCTATTTTTAAAAACGCTATTTTACCAAGCCCAGCTATTAAATAGGTTATTTATCAAAAACAAATGAACCGATTTTCCTGAAAATTTCAGAGAATGTACGGGGATGACTCCTGGTGAAAAGCGGTAATATATTTTGTTGAATTTTGGAAGGGCCTGGGAACTTACCCTAGGCCCACTCTAGCTGCTTATTTGGGCCCTAAAAGCCCGACCAAGCCTTTTTTAAATATGTTATACCTCCAAAACTTATGAACCGAATTTCATGTAATTTTCGAATGAGGTACAGGGATGTCCCTAACTGTTCTTAATTTCGGCGCAGCGGGGTTTGAAAATTAATTCGATAGACAATGAGGGTTGTGTCACTGACTTTAGGCACTTATTTGTGGCCCTAACACTCCAAAACTTCAGAACCGATTTCCATGTCATTTTTAGATGATGTACAGGATAACCATTGGTGGAAATATGCTATATATTTTGTTGAATTTCGGAGGAGCGGGTTACTCCAGTGTCATATTTTGTAAATGCGCTTACGAGGGTGTCCGTTTCCCCGATCCTGGGTACATATTTCAGCCATAAGACCCGACCACTCCCACTTTCTTAAATATGTTACAAATCAATGGAAATACCAGATGTTATGCATAACAAAGCTTTGGTCTTATTCGAAAGCAAGTTTTTAGATTAGAAAGAAACATATCGATAGCTATAACTTCATCTGGTATATAAGATACAGTATAAGAAGGTGGAAGGGCGACACAGTCGGCCCTTAAGTTACCACTGGACATTAATGTGAATGAAGGCACATATGCAATACAAAATATAAGTCATAATCTGGAACGAATCTAGAATCATCAGTTCTTTGGCGGTATGTTAAAATTGCATATCGATACTCGCAGATCCCGACTAATTAGCGATGCAAGAAAAATATAATGGACTTTAGAAAAGGTAACATAAAACTGTTTCAAGGGCCAGCACGCGGACCGGGTCGGCTAGTTATACCCTACACCACTATGTGGGGAGGGTATTATAAGTTGTTTTTTCCCAAAAAGTTGTAACGCATCGAAATAATGGTCGTAGACCCATACTTATATATACCAAATGATTGTCTCCATGAGCTGAGTCGATCTGGCTTATGTGTGTCCGTCCGTCCGTCTGTCCATCTAAACGTTGTAATCACGCTACAGGTCGCAATTTTGATCGGATTTTGGGTGTTGATGAGGATCCCGGAGGGAAGAAGCCTATTGATTTTGGTGATGGTCGGATAATATTTAGGGGTCGAAATGGGGCAAAAAGCTTATTTGGGGAAAATGTCAACGTTTTTTTCCAAAGCAAATATCTCAGCATCCATAAGTGGTATACCAAAAGCAAAACCTGCTTATTAAAGAAGAAAATATCACCTTTCTCACGGTGTAAAGGAGGCTGTTGTTGGTGGTCAAACAACGAAGATATCGCAATAGCCGCAAATTAAATCCAACTTTTATTATTTGCGATTTCAGTTGTAATGACGAATATCACAGCTTTGGTTGGTGACTTTCCAAAAGCAAAGTCTGACTATGAAAGTAGAAAATCCCATCTTTACAATGATGCAAAGTAGGTTGGGCGTAGGTGGCTAAATAACGGAGATAGCGCAATAGTCGGTAATACATCCCGTTTTTCCATTTTTTTTTTTGTAATCACGCGACAGGTCGCAATTTTGATCGGATCGTCACGAAATTTTGGGTGTTGATGAGGGTCCCGGAAGGGAAGAACATATTGATTTTGGAGCTGGCGGGTTCGGAAGGGGCAAAAAGCGTATTTGGAGAAAACTTCAACTTTTTTCCAAAGCAAATATCTCAGCATCCATAAGGGTTATACCAAAAGCAAAACCTGTTTATGAAAGTAGAAAATATCACCTATACAACGATGTAATGCAGGTTGTCGTAGGTGGACAAACAACAGAGATAGCGTAATAGTCGGTAATGCATCCCATTTTCCGATTTTTTTTGTAATCACGCTACAGGTCGCAATTTTGATCGGATCGTTACGAATGTTTTGAGAGTTGATGCGGTTCCCTCAGAGAATGAAGCCTATTAAGGTTGGTGATAGTCCGGATAATATTCAGGAATCGGAATAAGCAAAAAGCTTATGTGGAGAAAATCAACGTTTTTTCTTATGCGAATATCTCCGCTTCTGGTAGGAGTATTCCAAAAGGCAAGCCCGTCAATGAAAGAAGAAAAGATCTCCTTTATACTGATGCAAAGTATGTTGGCGTAAGTGGCAAACAACCGAGATATCGCAGAAGTCAGTAATATATCAAATTTTTTTACATTTTTTGTAACCACGCTAAGGTTGGAGTTGTGATCGGATAGTCGCGAAATTTTGGTGGTTGATGAGGGCCCCACAGAGGAGAAGCCTATTGATTTTGGTGATAGTCAGATAATATTTAGGTGTCGGAATGGGAAAAAACTCATGTGGAGACAAATTCAAAGTTTTATTCTTTGTTAATATATAGGCTTCTACTAGGGGCTAGCCGTAGGAATCTTTCAATGGAAGAAGAAATGATTATCTTTACATTGGTTTAAAATTAGGTTGGCGAAGGTGGTCAAACAAGGGGGATACCACAATAGTTGGTAATGCATCCATTTTCTTCCATTTTTTGCAATCACGCTACAGGTCGTAATTTTGATCGGATGGTCACGACATTTTGGTTGCTTATGGGGTCCCAGAGAGAAAGAGGCATATTATGTTTGGTGGTAGTCGGATTATACTCCCTAAAAGAAATGTTTACCAGTGAAAAGCTTATGCACAGGGGTAGTGGTGTAGGGTATCACATGGTCGGCTCCGTCCCGACTATAGCCTTTGCTCACTTGTTTCAATATAATTTAGGGAATTTCTTTCCAGTCCAATTTGGTGTTCGATGCGTCAAAAACCTTGAAATCGGAATATGGGAGATATATTCAAATCTGAACTGATTTCAAAATAATTTGTCAAACGTATATCTACACCGCATTAGGATAAGATATAGTCGGCCCCGCCCGACTTTGACCCTTTCCTTACTGGTTATTTTATGAAAAGAATTCTCGTAACTAAAAATAAATAAATATCAAATCTCTCTGTTTCAATATTCCAAGTACTTCGATTCATTTCTTTATAACTTACTTATGCAGTTACAATAAATATAAAATCCAACATTTTAGTTAGGATCAATTTCCTTGATTAAATGTCAATGATATATAAAAACAACAAATAAAACAAAAACATCACTCGAGTCATTGGAACTGAGGGTGTGTGTGTGGGTGGTAAGATATTTCTTACAATATTTTGATTGTGTAGTTCAAAGTAAGGACTTCATCAAAATTATTATCCTATGGTTGCTGTATCTGTCTGTCTCCGAATCAAACTATGTGACATCAATGAATGTCATGAGTATGTATGTATTAGGCCTGGGCGATTTGAACACCACCACGGGCGCCTGGATTTTCTGATTATTGGGATTGTACTGAGCAAACAAGTCCACTAGACCATATGTCTACGGTGAAAATCGAGCCCCCGAATTTTGACTTGAAGTTTTTTTCTAGGTTTTTTGGATATTTTGGCATATATGTAACAGCCAAACCACTGAGATTTTCGATCTAACACAAAGACAAAAATTGTAGCCAAGACAATAATTAAGAACTGTCTAGTACATCGCAAAAGCATTGGAACGCTCCATCAGGCAGTTATGGCCCCGAGAAAGTGCACATTTTTCGGAAAATATCGATCAATTACACTGTGCTACAAAATGCGACTCAAAGTCAGTTGATGGAAATTTCCTTTTGGAGATGAAAGCCCTTGGTGAGTGTACTAAGAACGCAAAAGGAAATTTTCAGGATAGGTCAAGTTTCTGAGATATGGTTTGGCCAAAATATCCTTGAAAAAAGTTTCAAGTCAAAATCCGGGGGCTCGATTTTCACCGTAGACATATGGTCTAGTGGACTTTTTTGCTCAGTACAATCCCAAGAATCAGAAACTCCAGGCGCCCACTATCACTTTTTTCCTTCCAAACAAATCGACCCGGCCTAGTATGTATGTATGAGCACAAACTGTTGACGATATTGAAAATCCTGGTTAAGGGAAGTCTGACAGATTTTCCTTTTAATACTTGCAACAACAACTAAACCATAGCAATTGTCACCACGAACTTCGATGACATGAATTGTCAGATGTATTATAACAATAATGTTGTCTTCTTTGTTGTCAATGACAGTTCGTCACTATTTTCCTACATTTAATGTGACGGAATTCAGGAATGATGAAAACCAAACAAAACACAAAGGACACCCATCGTTTGTTGCTGCACAAAGCAGCAAAGAATGAAATCATGAACAATAAAATAACAATAACAATAAAGAGAATAAACTCACGAATTGTCAGAATCACCTACCAGTTTATTTTATTTTTTGTTTGTTTTTTTATTATATATTCTTTACGTCATTGAATGAAAACAGCCAAATAATAGAGTAAAGTGACAGGGTATAGGGAAAATTGACAAAGGAAATCGTAATAATGTGGTTGAGATAATAATGAAATGGATCTGCTGCTGGTCATAAGGACAATGTCATGTCACGTGATGGTAGTGGTGGATTCTGGAGAACAAAAAAAAAAACAACAACAATGATGATGAAAAACTGCTCAAAAGTGGATTTTGTGACATTTTGACTCCACAATTATTTGAAGTGATATTGGAATTTTAATTCATATGAGGCATTGAGGAAAGGATATTTCTTCAAATGACAAGTGAATCATTAGACGTAAGGAATGAGAGGTACAAAGCAACAGTCCTGATTGACTTTGGTATGAAAAAAGAAAAGAAGAAGTAAAAAAAGTATCAGTCGTCTTTGCCGACATATGAATTGAAACACCTTTTTCCCAAAAAATTTATATATTTAGGGGGTCTTCAGAATTGTGTGCCGACAAAGATATGGATTAGGATAAAATCTCCAAAGTTTTGGGGGGAAGGTACCTAAAGTAATAGACAGACATAGTCCATTTTGGAAGTGTGTCTTATTGTGGGAGTCATTCCTCTCGATAGGCCCATTATATCAGGAAACATGGATTTGCCTACGAAAAGCATGATATCGCTGTAAACAAGCCTTCGCTAAAAATTTCCAAAGGATTCTCGCATAGACCCCTTAAGCGCACGTAATCAAACATTTTTGAACATAAGCTAAGTATGGACAAAATATTTCGAGATCCAAAGTTTGGACCAAATCGGTTGCTCAGTTTATTTTAGCAAATATTTTCGAACTTTTGTGGGGGAGGTAGCGGTAGGAGTGGAATTATAAGCACCATCTTCGAATTTCATCTAATATATGAAGAAATATTACAATATGCAAAGTGTGGACCAACGCAGTATTCGGTTCGGAAGTCGTCGTGCGCACCGCCACTTCACACGCTGGACGTAGAGTTTTTTTTACTGTTTTCGAATCATTTTCTCAAGAAGTATGGACTTGCCGCTGAAAAAACTTGTACCATCGTAATAGGGGCCTTGAGTGCAACCTGTTGCAAGAAAAATCAAAACGATGCGACAGGAGGTCCTAACCTGCACTTTTCCGAAATTTGGTGTTGGAGGTATCGGAAGGAGTTGACGTATATATAGTCCATGTTCTAACCTGATCTATATCTCGTAGAATTATTACGATGTCCAAAGTATGGACCAAATCGGTTACTACCTTCGAAAGTTATCGTGCGCTCGATTTTAGCGAAAAATTTTTAGCTTTTGTGGGGGAGGTATCCAAAGGAGTGGATCGATAAGGCCCATCTTAGAACGTAATTTAACTTTGGGCATAATATTACGATTGCCACATTTTGGATCGACTCGGTTTATCCGTTCGAGAGATACCGCGTGATTCATCCACAACAGCTTTCAGGCCATTTTCTCAGGAAGTATGGACTTGCCCCTGCAAAAACTTGCGACATCATAATGGTGGAAGCTAATATAAGTTATTACAACAAAAATCAAAACGATTCGAGTGGTGGTCTTAAACTGTACTTTTCCGAAATTGTGTGTGGCAAGTACCCAAAGGAGTGAACCGTGAAATATTACGATGTGCAAAGTATGGACAAAATCGGTTAGTGCCGCCGGAAGTTATCGTGCGCATAATTATTGCGAAAAAATGTGAACTTCTGTGGGGAAAGTACCCGATGGAGTGGGCCGATATAGCCCATCTTCAAACTTAAACCAAGTTTGGACCAAATATTACGAAAGCCAAATTTTGGACCAAATCGGTTAATCCGTTCGAGAGTTATCGTACGATCCAGGCAAACAGACGGGCATGGCTAAATCAACCCTAAATTGTCTGAAACGGATTTCGTCCAAACATACTTGTTATTACCATTATTTCGATGAGCCACATTTTGCCCGTACGAAAGTGTATATACCATCGTTAGCATTAATGCTGAGGGTATAAAAAGAGGAATGAACCCGCGGTTTTGTAATAGACGCTTGTCACTTTTCTGAGCCATGGTAGTGCTGATTGGCAGGGGTTCAGAGAACTTCACCGCTTCAGAGAACTGCCCATTTCCTCAGGCTAGCTGAGAGAACTTTCAAAGACATCATCAGAGCTGCTCACTACAAACTGCTGCTCGAATACCCAAAATGTTACCAAATTTCCTATCTACGGCGACGGAAGTAACAAATGAGCAAGAAGAGCTTCATCGTCATAACCCTGAAAACCCAATAGTTAGGGAGCTATTTCTTGAAATTAACCGGCTATTAGAGAGGCAAAACAAAATTTTTTTAGTATTCAATAATTGTGGACCGCGGTTAAATCACTCTTGAATCAGGAAAAGAAGAATGTTACTTTCCACGGCGTAATAGTAAGAGATCTGAAGAGGTGAGCGTGTTATTTTGACCGGCTATTTATAGAGTACCCCGATAGTGATAGAGCAAAAAGGAGTGTGATATGCCCTCATAGAAAGTGCCAACCGAAACACGAAGTCATACAAATCTTTGGGTCCACATGGAATGTCAATATATAATACTGAAGCGACTAGATGAACTGAAGCGAACTGACAAGCGTCCTCAATTTATTGCCAGTCAACCATATATTCAACCATGCCAATCTATTCGAGGACATCAGGTCGGGACCTATCTACGATGGAATATGTGATGGGTTAAATACCTACGTAGCTGACTTAGCACAGTTCTTCCATCTGAGAAATATGGAAATATCCGCCTCAAAATATACTGTCGCCACCCGGAAGTCGGAAATGAGGCTTAAGGCACAGGTTGGTCTGTGGTATTTATTGGGTGTAACTTTTGATAGCATGTCAGAAGTTGGAATGATGTCCTCAAGTCGCTGAGCGGCAGAGCACTTGCGGTGCAGACAATGAAAGTACTTCCCCGAAGAGAAATATCATTATAAAGATTACATTTATCAGTAGCTGATATTTGCTTTTATCCTTCGTTTCCTTTCCCATTGGGTGACGTAGGGGATGAAAGATACCAAGGAACGGTCCTGACCGGCTTTAACATTGCAAAGTCCAGGATTAATGTTGGACCCTCTCTCATCTCAAGTGGACACTGACCTCCCCGTGGTGTCACCTGGGGTAGCTGCCTTTAACACCCGTTAAAGGTAGTGAGCTAAAATGTGCCGCGTGTTCACCCATAAGAACGTTAAAAACTTGGGTTTGGGCGCCGGGTTAGTAACCCTCCCCTAGAAAAAGCAGCCTGCTATGAAAAAACGAAAGAAAAGACAAACAAATCCCTTTAAAGTTGACGAACCCCGCAAACGTTTTAAGGACCATGATCTGCGAATATGCACCTGGAATGTGCGCACTTTTTATAGAGAAGGTGCAGTTTATGAATTGGCAGATGTACTTGAAAAGTACAAGGCCGATATTACTGCCATAGAGGAAATACGATGGAACGGGAAAGGCGTCACAACAACACCTAAAGGTGACGCACTGTATTATAGTTGCCATGACACAAAGCATGAGTTTGGTTGCGGATTTGTAGTTGGTCGGAGGTTAAAATATCTGCTCGCCAGCTTCACCCCAGTGAATCAAAGACTCGCTGCAATTCGATTAAAAGCAAAATTCTTCAACATCAGCTTTATTTGCGCTCATGCTCCCACTGGAGACAAGGACGAACAGATCAAAGATATATTGTACGAGCGCTTAGAAGAAACTTATGACCATTACCCTGCCCATGACATTAAAAGTATACTAGGCGATTTTAATGCCAAAATTGGAAAGGAGAATATCTTTGGTCCAACAGTCGGGAAATTCAGTCTCCACAGCGAAACATCTGACAATGGTGTGAGGCTGATAGACTTTGCAGCTGCAAAATACATGGTGGTTAGCAGTACCAGATTTAAGCATCTCGATATCCAGGCTGTCTCCTGATCAAAGAACAAGAAATCATGGAAGACATGCATCGAGCGTGTTGGATGCACGATCGTTTCGAGGAGCAAATATAGACTCGGACCACTACCTTGCTGCAGCAAAGGTACGTACCAGATTAAACGTTGGAAACAAAGTGAGAACAGACACAACACGGAAGTTGGACATCGGTAAGCTGGAATCACAACAGATAGCCACAGCATATTCCACTCAACTGGCCCAATTGCTTAATCAAAGCACTCCTCGTCCCGATGACATATCAGGACGATGGCAAAACATTGCACACTCCATGCAAACAACCGCAAAATCCATACTTGGATACCAGATACCTCCACCAAGGAATCCATGGTATGATCAGGAGTGTCGTGCTGCTACCGAAGAGAAAAATGCGGCATATAGGGCTACTTTACAATCAGTAGCAACGCGTAGAGCACGATAGAGGTATCGGCAGAAAAGGAGAGAGGAGAAACGTCTTTTCCGCAAGAAAAAGAGAGAAATGGAAAAGCGGGAGTGAGAAAAAATCGAGATGTACAGGAGCCAGAATGAAGTCCGAAATTTCTACCAAAGAGTCAAGCATCAAACAGATGGCTTTGGTACAGGCACATCCTGCTGTAGAGACCAGCAAGGTAATCTGCTAACAGATACAGATAGTGTGTTCAGGATATGGAAGGAACATTTCTCCAATCTGCTGGTTTCCAATAGTAGCGAAGACGATGATACCACAGAACCAATCCCAGAAGATGGTATTGAATGTATACCACCCGGCCAAGATGATGTAAAGGCAACAATAAACCGGCTGAAGAATAATAAGGCAGCGGGAGCTGATGGCCTACCAGCCGAGCTGTTTAAAGCCGGAGGCGACACGCTGATATTGTGTATGCATCAGCTACTTAACTCCATCTGGCAGGAGGAACGCGTACCCGACAATTGGAACCTGAACATCCTGAGGAGATAAGACCGCATGCTCTAACTATAGGGGCATAAGTCTACTCCCGATTGGCTACAAGATATTGTCAGGGATATTGTGAGAACGACTAAAGCCCATGGTCAACGAAATAATTGGACCTTACCAAAAGACATTGGGCAGAAAATATGGCAGTACAAGCGGAAACTGCAGCATCATCCAACAAAACAGTAGAAATGTACCAAACAAAAAAGAAGCTCAGTGGAAAAAAGACAACATTTTCAAACAGCCAATCTCAACTCGATATATGGGTACATCACTATACCAACATTCTGTCCATAAACCAAACAGTTTGGAATTCAAATATCTGCAACTGTGAGCATCACGAGACAAGAGACGACATAAGCACAGCACCTCCTTCCATAGACGAAATATGTCATGCCATATCATCTTTAAAGAATTGTAAATCAGCAGGCATTAACGAAATCGCACCTGAAATGTTAAAAGCAAACCCATTCACAAGTGCATTGATCTTACATCCAGTCGTCAACAAATTTTGGAGTACTGGGGAATTGCCATCCGACCTAAAGGAAGGACTGGTAATAAATATGCCAAAAAAAGGCAATCTTTCTCAATGCTCAAACTACATGGGCATAACTCTTTTGAGCATGGCAAAGAAAACAATTACATATATTACAAACGACCGAATTTCATCAGCAATTGCACCCGAACTAAGAAAGCAGCAAGCTGGCTTTCGACAAAACTATTCCTGTGTGGATCACATAAATACTCTAAGAATCATCATAGAGCAATCTATAGAACTAAGATCATCATTGTATCTAACGTTCATAGACTTTCAAAAAGCATTCGACACTATATCCCACAATGCCATATGGGCGTCCCTAGTATGCAAGGGTGTTCCAACAAAAATAATCGACCTTATTGAAGCTCTCTATGATGACTCACACTGCAGAATTTTGCACGACGGCTTAACTAGCCAGACAATTAAAATATGTGCAGGAGTAAGACAATGATGCGTACAATCGCCGCTCCTTTTTAACATTGTTCTAGATACGGGGATGGCTGCTGCGACGCGGGAGCTTGGCGGCATCATTTGAGGTTTAAACGGCAGATTGACTGATTTAGACTACGCTGATGATATATGCCTTTTGTCGCATCAGAACTCAAACATGCAACATCAAATCAACCAAGTTCAGGACTATGCGCAGAGAGCTGGCCTTCATATAAATGTATCCAAGACTAAATGCATGCGCATCAATGCTGGAAACGCAACACCATTAACCTTGCACAACACCCCTTTGGAAGAAGTAGAAGAATTTATCTATCTCGGCAGTATGTTAACGTCGACGGGAGGTTCTGAAGTAGATATAAATAGCCGCATGCGAAAGGCAAAACAAGCATTCGGAGCACTCAACAATATATGGAGATCATTGCAAATCAGACGTAGTACAAAAATACGACTATTCAACTAAATGTAAAATCTGTCCTATTGTACGGATGCGAAACATGGAACATGTCCTCAAGAATAGCGAACTCACTCCAGGCACATCTTACTTGCTATGCTGATATAGACTTCATGGGACGATCAGTAAAAGAAGTAGCTGATACCTTTATGAAGGTCGAAGGAGAATATGCTAAAGTGGGTCTGGCGGTAAATGGCGAGAAGACCAAGTTGATGTTGTCGACTCGCAATGCGTCCATTGAGCTTGGACCAACTGTTGAAGTTGGATCCTATAATTTTGAGGTAGTAAAAGACTTCTTATACCTCGGCACCGCCGTAAACACAACAAATGACATCAGTTGTGAAATAACAAGTAAAAAAGTATCAGTCGGCTTTGCCGACAGAGATATACCCTCAGCCTGTGCAAATTGAAATACTTTTTTCACAAAAAACTTATGTATTTAGGGGGTCGTATGAACCGACAAAAATGTTGATTAGGAAATGTTGATAAAGGAATGGACCGACATAGATCTTGGGGGTGCCATAGGGGGTTTTTACCGAAGGGTTTTCTCAAGAAGTATGTACTTGCCCCTTACCATCGTAATTGAGGCAGCGAATATAAGCTGCTTCAACAAAAATCAAAGTGATTCAATAGCAGGTCTTAAAGTAAACTTATCCAAAATTTTGTGTGGGAGGTACGGGATGGAGTGGACAAATATAGTCCATATTCGAACCGGATCTATATCTGGTAGATATTATGAGAATGTGTAAAGTATGGACCAAATCAGTCACTCCCATCAAGAGTTATCGTGCGCACAATTTTTCCGAATATTTTTGAACTTTTGTGGGGTGGGTATCTGAAGGAGTGGACCGATATGGCTTATTTGCGAACTTAAAATAAGTTTGGAAACAATATTACGACGGCCGAATTTTGGCCTGAGTCGGCGTTTCCGTTCGAGAATTATCTTGCGCTTCCACCCATAAACATGGTGTCATAGGGTGTGTTTTTCAACTTTCAGGTTATTTTTTCAGGAAGTATGGGCTTGCCCCTGAGGAAACTTTTACCTTCGTATAGAGGACAGTGAATACAAGATGTTACAACAAAAACCAAGGCGATTCGAGAGCAGGTCCTAAACTGAACTTTTCCGAAATTTTGTATGGGAGGTACTCGAAGGAGCTTACCGATTGAGTCCATATTGGAACCTCATCTAAGTCTGGTAGAAATTTCATAATGTGCAAAGTATGGACCAAATCGGTTACTCCTTTCAAGAGTTGCCGTACGAACAAATTTTCCGAACATTTTCGGACTTTTGTGGGGGAGGTACCGGAAGGAGTGGACCGATATAATCCATCTTTGAACTTGAACTAAGTTTGGACAAAATATTACGAAAGCCAAATTTTGGACCGAATCGGCAGATCCGTTTAAGAGTTATCTTGCGCCCTAACCACTACACACGGTGTCATAGGATTTTTTTCTAACTTTCAGGCTATTTTCTCAGGAAGTATGGACTTGCCCCTAATGAAACTTACAGCGTCGTATAGAGGACAGCGAATACAACGTGCGTAAACAAAAATTAAAGCGATTCGATTCGATTCGATTTTGTGTGGGAACTACCCGAAGTAGTGGACCGATTGAGTCCACATTGGAACCTCATCTAAGTTTGGTAGAAATTACACGATGTGCAAAGTATGGACCAAATCGGTTATTCCATACAAGAGTTATCGTGCGCACAATTTTTGCGACAATTTTTGAACATTTGCGGGGGAGGGACCTGAAGGAGTGGACCTATATGGCCCATCTTCGAACTTAAATCGAATCTGGACAAAATATTTCGATACCGAAAATTTGAACCGAATCGAACAGCCTGCCAGACAGACGGACGGACATTGCTAGATCTACTCAAAATTGTCTGAAAGGGATATCGTACAAACAAACTTGGGGTCTAAAACCATTATTTCGATGAGGCACATTTTTGGTCGTATTAAAGTGTAAATACCCTCTTTAGCCTAAAGGCTGAGGCTATAAAAAGAAGAATTGTATTGACCAATAGATGCTACTTTGGCTTAAGTAAGCACTTCAAAAACAATGCCACAACTCGTCAAAGAAAAATAACGCTTTACAAAACACTGATACTACCCGTGCTGTATCAGCTATACAACGACATCAGTATAGATAAACGTATCGAGATGCAGCGATTGCGTTAGGTTAGGCCATATCAGAAGAATGAACGATGATGAACCCGCTAAAAAGGCGTATAAATTTGGGCCGCATGGCGGTGCACGCAGAATTGGCAGGCCAGAGAATAGATGGCGCAAACAAGTGGATGATGAGATGACAAGGGGCGGTATTCCAAAAAGCGAAGCACGAAACAGAGAGAATTGGAGATAATTTCTTAGTTCGGTCTATGGAACAAATGTTCTGTAATGGGCCAGCTAAGAAAGTAACTTCCTTTCCATCCTTTTTAATTTTACGGGTCTTCCCATAATTTATTGGAAATTGTTAACAAATCATACAAATTTCTATGGGTTATTCATAATTACAAATTTGCACATTAAACTCAACGATAGCAAGAAAGTTCATTCAATGCTCTTAACACCTCATAAGCATTGTATT
The DNA here is from genome assembly GCF_047663935.1 of Musca autumnalis. NCBI lineage: Eukaryota > Metazoa > Arthropoda > Insecta > Diptera > Muscidae > Musca > Musca autumnalis. The sequence continues at coordinate 201,912,926 of NW_027411755.1, forward strand.
CATCACCGTAATCACCTGCCAAACTGTCTATAAGTGTTGTGTGTTAATGCATTAATTCAAACTTTAATGCCAAACTAATGGCTTCCTAAAACCATTTTCATTATGGCCTCCTATAATCCTCTTAACAAACAAAAATAGAACTTAATTCTGTGTGCTGTGTGATGCTGGGCAGGAAGTATAGCTCTCTTGGTATGATGCTAGGTAGGTATATAAATATTTGTAATTAAAGATAATGGCTTTCAAAAATGACATACCATTAACAAAATATAAAATTATAGATTGATTATTCATCAATCAGGATTGTGGGTTAAAAGCCTTTAATAATAGGAGTTGTTGGCAGAAGTATACCATTCGTCTGTTAGGTAATGGAAATTGGGCTAATCGATGGTTAATTACTAGATGCTCATGGATTGCTTTTTTGGTGTGTTGAACTGATTCTTAGATCGGAACATGGGGGACAAACGAGGCTGATATGTACCGATAGATTTCTTCGCACTTCCTTAAATGTTTTAAAATCAATTTTGTGCTTACTGCAAGTGCGTGCGAATATCAGATGCTCTTTATGATGAAAGAAAACAAAGCAGTACAAATTCTGGTCGTTTCTCTGTCCAGCTGATGATGACAGTTCCACCACTCACCTCATCTTTTTTTAGTATTTGTTATAAAAAACATCCAATGTTTGTTGGGCAGTTAGAAAATATATTTTTTATTGGTTTGTATTGCAGTATTCATATACATAAATAATTATAATTATATGTCTGCGTCAATGACAAATACACTTTCAGCTACCTTAATATGCATTACTTGACATTAACGGCCATAGGGATAACCACCGTAGTAGTTGCCAGCTGAGGAAATAGCTGATGCCGATGATACTGCGTTAGCCCCACCACCACCATAGGGATAACCACCATAGGCGTTAGATGATGAAAGAGCTGATGCTGCTGCGTTAGCAGCTCCACCACCATAGGGATAACCACCATAGCTGTTAGATGATGAAAGAGCTGATGCTGCTGCGTTAGCACCTCCACCACCATAGGGATAAGCCGGATAACCCCCACCATAATACCCAGCACTGATTACGGCAACGCAGCAGAGTAAAACCAAAGCGTAGAAGACTTTCATTTCGATATTGAATACTGTTCCAAATAATTACAAATTGTTACTAATGCTGATCGTAATATTTTGGAATGTTTTTATACTTGAATTTCGCAATATAATGTAAATGTATATAAATTCTGAATAGAACTTTGTTCTCACATCAGGTTTTGTGAATCAGCAGCAATTATCTAGGCTATACAATTAATTAGTACACTGATGATTGCTTTATTTAGAAAATATTTTGGATTTGGTTTTTAAATATATAAAAATGTAAAAATATATAAAAACGTATTTTTAAAGTGGCCTGAAATTACCTGAAACAATATTCTGAAGGTACTTGAAAAACTATTTATAAAAAAACACGTCTCTGAAGGCAGTTCAAGAAATATTCATAAAAATCCACGCCTTTGAAGGTACGTGAAGAATTATTCTTTAAAAAATTCACGGTACGTGAATGAATAGGCTACGCGAAAAATGGCCCCAATGCAAAATTGTCCCAAAGCAGATGTGCAAAATGACCCCAAAATGGTGCATTGAAATATGACCCCAAACATTAAAAATGCAAAAAAGCACCAAAACTATTTTCTGTCGACGTTTGGGGCCTTTTGCGTTTATAAGATTTTTTTTTGCCAATTTTTCCCACTAAGAAATAAAAGTTGTTTTAATAAGATATTAAAACAACGACTATGGGATTAATCCTGACTTTTGTTTGCTTGGAAAGTCGTATCGTAATGGAACTGAAGAAAATGTTGTGGCAGTGAACATTTTCTACCAGATTAACCTTAATGTTTTTCCTAGATTTTACCATTTTTTAGATATAGAAGTTCAAATTGTAACAATGCATTGACTGTATAGCCTCCTTATAAAACAATGTAATGCGCTGTGCGCCTTACCTAACTTTATATGAAAGCACAACTAAATGGGCAAATACCCATTGTTGTTGTAAAAACCAAAAAATGCATTTGAAAGAAGAAAGGTTTGATGACAGCGAAGCCGCTCCACAGGCGATATGTCTGAAGAGCCTCTGCCAAAGGCCAAACATGCATGTCACATAGTGGTGGTTGTGTGGGTTCGAATCATCGACTTTCCTATTTCACTTGCATCATTGATCATTAAGCTCGATTCCAAAGAGAAATTAATATTAAAAATTATCTTCGCCCTAAAAAGGCAACATTTTCAAAGAAAACCGCTTACACCTAGGAAGTTTTTGAGGATTCCGAAAGAGAGGATTTATGTTTAAAAAATTGGTTGAATTAACCAGGGCTATATGTTATTTCTTGGGTGACGTAGGGGATGGAAGATTCAAAGGAACGGTCCTGACCGGCTTTAACATGGCAAAGCCCAGGATTTTTCTTGGTCCCTCTTTCATCTCAAGTAGACACTGACCTTCCCGTGGTGTCACATGGGGAGCTGCTTTTAACACCCGTTAAAGGCAGTGAGCTAACATGTGCCGCGCGTTCACCCATAAGAACGTTAAAAACTTGGGTTTGGGCGTCGGGTTAGTAACCCTCCCCTAGAAAAAGCAGCCTACTATGAAAAAACCAGAGAAAAGAAAAAGAAACCCCTCTTAAGTTGACAAACCCCGCAAACGTTTTAAGGACCATGATCTGCGAATCTGCAATCTGGAATGTTCGCACTCTTTATAGAGAAGGTGCAGTTTACGCATTGGCCGATGTACTTGAAAAGTACAAGGCCGACATTACTGCCATACAGGAAATACGATGGATTGGGAAAGGCGTCACAACAACACCTAAAGGTGACGCACTGTATTATAGCTGTCATGACACAAAGCATGAGTTTGGTTGCGGATTTGTAGTTAGTTGGAGGTTAAAACATCTGCTCTCCAGCTTCACCCCAGTGAATGAAAGACTCGCTGCAATTCGATTAAAGGCAAAATTCTTCAACATCAGCTTTATTTGCGCTCATGCTCCCACTGAAGACAAGGACGAACAGACCAAAGATATTTTTTACGAGCGCTTAGAAGAAACTTATGACCGTTGCCCTGTCCATGACATTAAAATTATACTAGGCGATTTTAATGCCAAAATTGGAAAGGAGAATATCTTTGGCCCAACAGTCGGGAAATTCAGTCTCCACAGTGAAACATCTGACAATGGTATGAGGCTGATAGACTTTGCAGCTGCAAGAAACATGGTAGTTAGCAGTACCAGATTTAAGCATCTCGATATTCATAAGGGCACCTGGCTGTCGCCAGATCAATGAACAAGAAATCAAATTGATCACGTTGTGATAGATGGAAGACATGCATCAAGTGTGTTGGATGTACGATCGTTCCGAGGAGCAAACATAGATTCTGACCACTACATTGTTGCAGCAAAGGTGCGTAACAGATTAAACGTAGCAAACAAAGTGCGAACAGACACAACACGGAAGTTTGACATCGGCAAGCTGCAATCTCAGATATCCACAGCCTATTCCACTCAACAAGCCCAATTTCTTAATGAAAGCACTCCTCGCTCCGATAACATATCAGCACAATGGCAAAATATTGCCCGCTCCATGCAAACAGCCGCAAAATCCATACTTGGATACCAGAGACCTCCACCAAGGAATCCATGCTATGACCAGGAGTGTCGTGCTGCTAGCGAAGAGAAAAATGCGGCATATAGGGCTACTCTACAATCAGTAGGTACGTAGCACACGAGAGAAGTATCGGGAGAAAAGGAAAGAGGAGAAACGTCTTTTCCGCAGGAAAAAGAGAGAGATGGAAAAGCGGGAGTGTGAACAAATCGAGATGTACAGGAGACAGAATGAAGTCCGAAAATTCTACCAAAGAGTGAAACATCAAACTGATGGCTTTGGAACTGGCACATCCTCCTGTAGAGACCAGCAAGGTAATCTGGTAACTGATACAGATAGTGTGCTAAGTTGCTAGTATCCAATCCAAGAAGACGGTATTGAATGTATACCACCCGGCCAAGATGAGGTAAAGACAGCAATAAACCGGCTGAAGAATAATAAGGCAGCAGGAGCTGATGGCCTACCAGCCGAGCTGTTTAAAACCGGAGGCGACACGCTGATAAGGTGTATGCATCAGCTAGTTAGCTCCATCTGGCAGGAAGAACGCGTACCCGACGATTGGAACCTGAGCATCCTGTGTCCCGTCCATAAGAAAGGAGACAAGACTTTATGCTCCAACTACAGGGGCATAAGTCTTCTCCCTATCGCATACAAGATAGTGTCAGGGATATTGTGCGAACGACTAAAGCCCATGGTCAACGAAATAATTGGACCATACCAATGCGGCTTTAGACCTGGCAAGTCCACCATTGACCAGATATTTACCCTGCGCCAAATCCTGGAGAAGACCCAAGAGATGCAGATCGACACCTACCACCTTTTTGTCGATTATAAAGCAGCCTTCGACAGCCCGCTACGTTCAAAGGTATTCCAAGCAATGTCTGAATTTGGTATCCCCGCAAAGCTCATTCGGCTTTGTAAAATGACTCTAACTGACACAAGATCTTCAGTTAAAATAGGAAAGCAACTCTCCGATGAGTTTTGTACCAAAAGAGCTTTCAGGCAAGGAGACAGCCTTTTGTGTGATCTTTTCTACATCCTGCTAGAAAAAGTTATACGAGAGGCAAACGTCAAAAGAAGTGGCACAATCTACACCAATAGCCACATGTTACTTGCTTATGCTGATGATGTAGACATCATGGGACGATCAGTAAAAGAAGTAACCGATACCTTTATTAAGGTCGAAGGAGAATCTGCTAAAGTGGGTCTGGCGGTAAACGGCGAGAAGACCAAGCTGATGGTGTCGACGCGTAATGCGTCCTTTGAGAACGGACCAACTGTTGAAGTTGGTTCCTATAATATTGAGGTAGTAAAAGACTTCGTCTACCTCGGCACCTCCGTAAACACAACAAACGACATCAGTTGTGAAATAAAAAGAAGAATTGTATTGGCCAACAGATGCTACTTTGGCTTAAGTGAGCACTTTAAGAACAAAGCCACAACTCGTCAAACAAAAATAACGCTTTACAAAACACTGATACTACCCGTGCTGATGTATGGTTCCAAAGCCTGGGTACTTGCGCAAGCTGATAAGGCAGTGCTTGGCGTGTGTGAGAGAAAAATTCTTCGAAAGATCTACGGATCGATCTGCGTTGACGGTGAATATCGACGTCGCATGAACCACGAGCTGTATCTGCTATACAACGACATCAATATAATTAAACGTATTGAGATGCAGCGATTGCGTTGGCTAGGCCATATAATAAGAATGAGCGATGATGAACCCGCTAAAAAGGCGTATAAATTCGAGCCACATGGCGGTGCACGCAAAATTGGCAGGCCAAAGAATAGATGGCGCAAACAAGTGGATGATGAGATGACAAGGCGCGGTATTCCAAAAAGCGAAGCACGAAACAGAGAGAATTGGAGATAATTTCTTAGTTCGGTCTATTTAACAAATGTTCTGTAATGGGCCAGCTAAGTAAGTAAGTAAGTAAGTAAGTAAGTAAGTAAGTAAGTAAGTAAGTAAGTAAGTAAGTAAGTAAGTAAGTAAGTAAGTAAGTAAGTAAGTAAGTAAGTAAGTAATTTAGTAACTTTTAGTACGTTTCGTACACTTATAGGTCGAATTTTCAAAAACCCTTTGGTACACCTTTCTAGCTCTCCATCAGTGGCTCTCATTCCGAATTTCAGAATTCTAGCTCTACCGGTTCGCCAAATACAAATGGTACCATCATATATTCCGCCCCGTTCCGACTATAGCCTTTGCTCACTTGTTTTGTTGTCGCAAAGTGTTATTAGCCTTTAATCCTAGAAATGGATTCAATAACAGCGACATGTGTAAACTTGTTTTTAATAATTTAGACTTAAAACATGTATTGTTTACAATTCTTAGATAGATGTCATGTGTCATTTATTTAATTATTAAACTCGGAAAGGTCTTTGAACCGCAATAATCGTCAATATGACTGAGATGACCAGCAGATAGAAATCAAATTAAATATAACCTGTTTAACAAAATAAGGTAAGAATAATTTAGTTGAAAGAATCAGAGTAGAGATGGAAGTTAATTTCGGAGGTACCTAGGTTTTCTAAGGGAAGAAGACATTTTACGAGGCAGAATACCTTTTACGGACCTTTTTTTGTGGAATGGACGCCACTTGTAACGCTTGTGTTGGTAGAGCATTAACAAATATAATTGCAGCCATTTACCAGATAAGCGTTTCTCGTGCGAAAACATAGGGCAATTGATGTGAATAAAGGAAGAGATTAATTTTCTCAATGTAAGTTTAGATTTTTATTTGAAAACAAGATTTTAATGCTGTCACCCTAGATGTGGGTGCGCTTCACCTTCGTGACACTAAACAACAACAATTAAAGTGTTTAGTTCATAATTGTTGTTTAGTGTTGTGACGAACTTATTTCGCATAATTGCAATGCAAAGCTAAGAGAGAATCGTTTGAAGGTTCATCATTCCTGAGCATACCACCAGAGAAGATCCATTTGATAATGTTGTTTAAAATACTTACATAAAATTGTACTTTTTACACACACACATACATACATCCTTATGTGTATTTCAAAAGAATCCCAAATACTTTTTTCTAATTAAAATAAAAAATGCAATTATTGTACCAAGCAACAGTTGTACTGCCTAGCCAATTGTTGTTGATTTATTGACAAAACCTGATGTAAGAACAAAGCCTTGTCTAAAATTCGATATATAAGCCCACAAACAATTTATATTTACGTTCTATTTTCATAATCGAAATTCAGCTATAAAAAGATATCGCAATATTACGTTCAGCATCAGTAACAATTTCGAAATTTGTGTGAATAACAACACCAACGGTAACCAGAATGAAAGTCTTCTGCCTTTTTGTTTTAATCGGCTGTATAGCCGCAGCTCAGAGTGCTCCTCAGTATGCAAGCTCAAACGCAAACGCAGCAGCATCTAGTAGTGTTGTAGCAGGTTATCCTGGAGGTTATGGTGGTGGTGGTCGTGTTTACCCTGGTGGCTACGGCGGTGGTTATCCTGGTGGCGGGTATGGTGGTTATCCTGGTGGCGGGTATGGTGGTTATCCTGGTGGCGGGTATGGTGGCTATCCAGGTGGCGGGTATGGTGGCTATCCAGGTGGCGGGTATGGTAGAGCCAACGCCAGGGCCAGTGCTAATGCCAATGCCAATGTCTTTGCTGGTTAAACCAACATATGATTGTGAATGCTGTCAGCAATTATTTATTATAAGAAAAAATATATTGCTACAATAAAGTATATCCTTAAACTCTATGGACATGTGTTTATATTTAATTTCAACTAGGATGTTTATAAAAAAGGACAATCGTACGATGAACTTTGTCTTCCATAACTTTGGATTGGAGGCGAACGCGTGGAGCAAGCACTACACGATTTTTGGCTTAAAAAATTCCACTTTAAAAGTCGTCTACAGAGAACGTACGAAGCACGAAACTCGAACAGCCAGTTACGTACTCGTAATGTTAACAGCAATATGCAACCGACCAAAAAAATGTCAACATTTCAAAATATACCGTAGACTGATGCGCGGGTGACGCACAGTGTTGCCGCTACCATACAAAAGTGGACAAAAATGCCCAAATACTTATGAGGGCACAGTAATGAAAAATATCAACTTTGGCCCATATCGGTTCAGATTTGGATATAGCCCCCATATATATCTTTTTCCGATTTTGCTACAATTCGTTCAATTTTGATCGAAAAGCCTTCAAATTTATTATGTCTTTTTTTCTTAGACCCCTGAATAGCTAGACTGAATTGATTTTCACAAAAATCGGTTCAGATTTGGATATAGCCCCCATATATAAACTTTTCCCCGATTTTGCTATAACTCGGTCAATTTTAATCGAATAACCTTCAAATTTTATATGTGATATTTTCTTAGGCCCTTGAGTAGTTTCACCGATTTTCGTAAAAATCTAAATTTTTGATGAATAGCCTTCAAATTTAACTTGGATGTTTTTTCAGGCTCCTGTTCACTTTTACCGATTTTGATTTGATTTTGCAAAAATCGGTACAGATTTGGATACAGCCTCCAAATATAACTTTTGGCCGAATTTGCTATAAATCGGTAAATTTTTGGAAAATATTTTTAAAATTTTCATAGGCCCTTTTTTGCACAAAAATCGGTTTAGATTTGGATATAGCTCTCATATATATTTTCGCCCGATTTTATGTATTCGATTCACTAAACATGCAATGTATGTGGGATATTGATTAATTTAGGAAAATGTGACGTAATTATCCGAGTGACGTAATTATCGTGATTGGCATGTGGAAGCCATATTCAAACCTGAACCGATATGGACCAAAGTTGATATTTTTAATTCCTGTGCCCTCATAAGTACTTGTGCAAACATTCATCAACCTAGGTAAACGGTAAAACTGAACAGGGGCCTGGGGAAACATCCCATGTTCAATTTGAAGGCTATTTATCAAAAATTGAACGAGTTGTAGCAAAATCGGGAAAAGATATATATGGGGGCTATATAAAATCGGAACCGACACATCTCAGAAGGTTGCAGGGATGGGCAGAATATTGTTACACATTTGGCTTTGGAAGAGATGTCCAATTAACGGAAATCAAGAGTGGTGGCAATAGGTGGCAATTAAAAGCTATATTCTATGGAATATTAAGAATTTATATTTTTTATCAAATTTAAATTTTTAATTCTTGATAACGGTACTTTGCCCATGTCCAGTTGATGTCAACTTATTGTACAAAAATTTTATATATGTAGCCCACCCATCAAATCCCCATCCAAAACTTGTATTAAAAGTTAACATCACATTTTTCGATTTTTGTCCACTACACTGTGGTTCCGCCCGTGGACAAAATTCGAAAAATTTATGGCGACAAATTTGATTACGATTGAAATAAATATTCTCTAAACAAATTAAATTTTTAATATCCAGTATTATTTTTGCCAATTACAGCGGTAATATGTCAAGTTAAGTCGAAGAAGTTGAGATTTGTATGTGGTGTTTTAAAAACGAAAAATAGATCCGCAAAGCATTCGTAGCTTATGAGTGAAATTATAAAAAAATGGAAGAGGTAAATGTTCAATTTCCAAAATGAAACTTATAGTTGATTGCATTGACAACATTCTTACGAAAAAACAAATTTATAATTCGTTATCTAACTTCCTTAAAAATAAATTCTTTGTAAATGACTTTTTGTCTTAATTTCAATATCATTACCATACATTTATGTTGAGTTTTACTAATGTAGGCCCCGTAAGGGCAAGTCCATATTTATTTTGGAATACAGGGGAAAGTCTCTAATTTACGATAAAAAAAGAATCCAGCTGCCCCCATCTGCCACCCTGTAAGTTATTCCCCTTAAAAAACTTCGAAAATCGGGAGGTACGTGTATATGGGAGCTATACCTAAACGTGGACCTATATTGAACATTTTTTGCAAGGAGGTATGTTGTCCCCTCAGAACTCAAAATGTAAAATTTCAGCCAAATCGGTTGGAAAAATTTTCTAAAATCGTCAAAATACCGAATATCGGGAGGTACTTTTATATGGGAGCTATACCTAAACGTAGACCTATATTGAACATTTTTTGCAAGGAGGTATGTTGCCCCCTCAGAACTCAAAATGCATAATTTCAGCCAAATCGGTTGGAAAATTTGGCTAAAATCGTCAAAATATAAAAAATCGGGCGGTACCTTTATACCGCCTACACCCAAATGTGGACCTACATCCAATAAAATTTGTTTTCTCTATTTTGGGCTCGCTATAAAACTGTGTTTAAAATTCCGAGGCAGTAGCTCGATTAAAACTATTTTTGGCACTTCTTTCCATACGAGTGGGACCACTGTGCACTGGGGCAACACTGTGTGACGTAGGGAATGAATGATACCAAGCTACGGTCCTGATCGGCTTTAACATGGCAAAGCCCAGGCCTTATTTTGGCCTATCTCGCATCTCAAGTGGGTACTGACTTATCTGTGGTGTCACCTGGGGAGCTAACAAGTGAACTAACAAGTGCCGCGCGTTCTCTCATAAGAACGTTAAAAACTGGTGTTGGGATAGTGACCCATACATCCAAAAAGCAACATCCAAAATCAAAAAAAAAAAAAAAAAAAAAAACACTAATAAATAAATAAAGGAAAAGAGTTGACGACCCCCGCAAAAAAAACATGATCTGCGAATCTGCAGATGTACTTGAAATATACAAGGCCTGTATTACCTCCATACAGGAATACGATGGATTGAGAACGGCGTCACAACAATACCTAAATATTACGCACTGTATTATAGCTGCCATGATATAAAGCACGAATTTGGATTAAAACATCTGGTCTCCATCTTCAACGCAGTGGATGAAAGACTTGCCGCAATTCGCATAAAAGCTAAATTTTTAAATATCAGACTTATTTGCGACCATGCCTCCACCCAAGACAAGGACGAGCAGACCAAAAATATATTTTACGAGCGCTTAGAAAAAAACATATTGTCCTGTCCATGACATTAAATCTATTCTAGGCAATTTTAATTCCAAAATTGGAAAGGAGAATATCTTTGGTCCAACAGTCGGAAAATTCAGTCTCCATAATGTAACATCTGACAACGGAAAGTGGCTGATAGACTTCGCAACAGCGAAAACATGGTAGTTAGCAATACCTGATTTAAGCATCTCGACATTCATAAGGGCACCTGGCTGTCTCCAGATCAAAGAACAAGTAATCAAATTGATCATGTTGTGATAGATGGAAGACATTCATCGAGCATGTTGGATGTACGATCGTTCCGAGGAGCAAACATCTACTCGGATCACTACCTTCTTACAGCAAATAAAGTACGTTCAGACACATATCGGAAGTTGGACATCGGTAAGCTGCAAACACAACAGATAACCATAGAATATTTCACTCAAGTGGCCCAATTGCTTAATGAAAACAATCCTCTTCTCGATCAGCACAGTGCCAAAATATTGGCTACTCCATACAAACAACCGCAAAATCCATTCTTTGATACCAGAGACCTCCACCAAGGAACCCATGGTATGGCCAGGTGTATCGTGCTGTTTCCGAAAAGCAAAATGCGGCATATAGGGCTACTCTACAATCAGTAGTAACGCGTAGCCCACGAGAGAGGTATCGGGAGAAAAGGAGAGAAGAAACATTAATAATTGTTCCACAAACCTCCCAGGCGGGACAAGGGAGACTTCTCTCATATCAATGAGTGCACCTCGATTCATATTAACTCAATGATATGGGACCTACAGTTTATCTCCGAATCCGAACGGCTCCAAGAAAAAGTTTCTGACGGCACCAACCAAAATTTCAAATCCGCAAGATACTTCTCACAGGGAGTTTCATCCAATCATGTATCAGGTTGGAATATCGACTATATCGGACCACTCCTTCGGGTACCTCCCACACAAAATTCGGATAGAGTGAAGTTTAAGAGCTCTTCTCGAATCGTTTTGTCCTTTGTCCAGGTTGTCCTTGCGGCTCCCTTTACGACGGTACAATTTTTAAGTCCATACTTCCTGAGATATTGGTCTAAAAATTCCAAGAAACCCTGACGGCACAAACCAAAATGGCAAATCAGCAAGATAAATCTCGCAGGGAATTTCTGCTTGGTGTATTATTTCATCTAATCATGTATCAGGTTGGAATATGGTCTACATCGGTCCACTCCTTCGGGTACCTTCCGCATTCATTTCGGGAAAAGCGAAGTTAAAGCTCCTCTTGAGTCATTTTGATTCTTTTTTCAGTAGGTTGTCATATTGACCCCATTTACAACGGTACAATATTTTCCGGAGTAAGTCGATACTTCCTGAGATAATGGCCCAAAAGCTCCAAAAACCCTGGCAGCACATACTAAAATGGTTATTGCGCAAGATAACTCTAGAACTTTTCCAAAATTTCTTCCACACTTAATTTAACGTTATTTAATATGTATTTCGAGTTCTCTATGAATCAGAAGTTTGCATACTAAAAATTGTTTGTATACGTCGATGATTTGGTATTACCCCACATTACAGTACTTACAGATTCCATGTATTTTAAAGCAAATTTGTGATTATTGTGATTTTTTTTTTTAGTGTCTGGGGGTATATCTTAGTCAGCACAACTGAGTGATACTTTCTTACTTGTTCATTTTACCTTTAATTTCAAAAATTGTTTTGGACCGAAATAATTTTGAGTGAGAGTGTGCGGCGTAAAAAAAAAAACTTAAATTATTTTGATGTTTGTACTTTAATAAAAAAATCTGGTTGCGATTCGTTTCGATAAATGAAGCGTAGTTTTTTTTCTCAAGGTACATAAGAATATAAAATTCAGAACTATTTTATATTTGGGTGGTACAATTTTAATTCGATTTCCTGATAATTTGCAATTTGTACTTTGAGTGGTCCACCTATGGATATAGAGGTCAACGCCTCTGAAGGTAGTTGGAAAAATATTCTTTAAAAAAGCCACGCCTCTGAAGGTAGTTGAAACTATTTTCTTTTAAAAAACCAAGCCTCTGTTGGTAGTTGAAGAAATATTCTTTTAAGAATCCACGCCTCTGTTCGTAGTTAAAGAAATATTCTTTAAACAATCCACACTCCTCTGTTGTTAGTTGAAGAAATATTGTTATTAGCCTTTCCTCCTAAAAATGGATTCAATAACAGCGACATGTGTTAACTTTTTTCAATAATTTAGACTTAAAACATGTATTGTTTCAAATTCAAAGATAGATATCATGTGTCACTTATTTCATTATTAAACTTGGAAAGGTCTATGAACTGCAATAATCTTCATATGACTGAGATGATAAATATATAGAGAAAATTTAAATAGAACCTGTTTAAAGATAACGAAATTGGATGAGAAAAAAAATATTTGTCTGTAAGAGTATTCTCGCATATCTCTTCCATCATCAGGGTAATCATGAGAAGATGAAAGTTATTTTAGGAGGTACCTGTAACCGCAAGGTATTTTATGAAAATAAGATATTTTACAAGGAAGAGGACCTTTTACAGGTCTTCTTTTGTGGACACCACTTGTTATGCTTGTCTTAGTAGAACTTTAACAATTATAATATAATTGCTGTGTTCTTCCGCTGCTTTTTACAAAATGAGAGCGGTTCAGTGCATTTTTTCCCATTGATCAAAATAAAGGAACGGATCAATTTTCTCAATAGAAGTTCGGACTTTTATTTGAACTTATTTCCCTTAATTGCAATGCAAAACTAAGAGAGAATGTTTTTGGAGGTTCAACATTACTTAAATAAATTTACTTTTTGCGCGTTTATATGGTAATATTCAAAAAAGTTTTACAATCGTTGAAGTTGAGGTTCACCATTTAATAAGTCGCGAACTGTTAATATATTTTATAAAATATGAATATATTTATATTAATTGAAGTGTTTTAGCCACGATCTCATAATATGGACCATAACAAATAATTTTCGTGGAAGCTGCGTTGGTGGCAATATAAAAAAATGGGAAAAATGTGTTGAAGTTTACAAGTTTTTTTTTTGTTCTTTCTTGATTTCTGTCCAAACCACGCAAAACTCAAACCTGTGCTCAAAGAGAGAACTAAAGAATACCCCTTGGGCAACATGGTTTTAGTGTATGACTTTTCGATATATACACTGCATCCCCCTAAAATTGATGCTGACATTTTGAAGTTTTGATTTCAGTGTTTTTCGAATTTTTCTTATAATTAGAGGGTGCAACTCGATAATAATCGAAACTAGTATATAGGATTGTAGAACTCGCGATTCCACGTCGTTCGATGTATATCTCATGAGTGTGCTCTGTACAGCTTCCTAGTAATAGGAGTCCAAAGGCGAAAATTTGGTGCGTAAATTTTTGGAATAAACCTATTTTTTGGCTTTAAAAATTACAACTGTCGTACAGGTACCCCTGAACCCCGCGTGATTTTAGTTTTTTTACGTGCCGGATCTAATAAGCCCTTCCGCGTTCGAATACATCCACTAAAACGCCAGATACAGATACCCTGAAAGTAGGAAAATCTGCAAAAATATATTTTGAGAATTCCGCGAATTGAACCGCGATTTTCTTTGATTATTTTTACAGAAATGTAATCCTTTATACGCGATTATAATATTTGCCAAAAAGAGGTGTCACAAATTACAAAGATTCGGGAGTAATATCCCTATTTATCCCAAAATTGAATGTGGTGGCACATCCGCAGTCCTTGGCGAATCTGTCTAAAATAAGTTATATTGACGTATTTTTAATAGGCGACCATTGAAATCGGATGCACCTTATACTCATATGCACATCGCGTAATTTTTGCCCACTTGAAGGTTTTTTGAATAGTAAGATGCCACTGATGGCACACTTTGGCCGCTGAATGAAACATGGGAAAATCCATGCATATTGATAGACATAGACTCCCTGTATCCGAAAATCACGTGCACCTCAACTGATTTAAACGGATTCGCGAATTATAGGTTTTTAACTTCTATGTTTTTTCTTTGATTGTAATTTCAATATTACTCTCTACCTCTTATTTCTATTGCTTATCATAGAAAGCAAGTATACTTTCACGATGACTAATTACTTTTCTTGTAGAAGTTTAAGCAAAATACTTCAGGATTTGTATGGAAATTTAGCGAAATCATAGAATAACTCCCAAATTTTTTTTCAAATTTTTCGTACTTAACCAAAAAATATATTTTTGAAATAATTCCCAACAATAAGTTTCCTTCTTTGTTGTTGCTGTAATATGCAAGTTATAAACACTATCTTTATAATTTTGGTCTCACATTTTTCTACGCGTTGTCTAGATTATGTACGTATTTTTAAATTATTTGTTTAGAGATTTTTATGGACTCTGAGTTAGAATAAATAAAATTTACTTCATGATTTGTTCATTATTTGTTGATTTTCCGCGAAAATAAAAATAAATTTAACAACTATTTTAACATCTACGCATAGATATCAAATGCTGTTAACGATTCATATATACATGTTCTTATTACAACACAATAGGACTTTTCAAATATTTTTTCTTTATAAGAGATTAAAACCCTCCATAACTTTTGAGTGCAGCATCCAATTTTGTGAACGCGAACAGATTTGAAACCACGATTTTTTTCGTAACCCATGTACCAAAAATGGCGGATGTGCTCGCCAAAAAAATATTTAATTTTTTTTCTATGGAATTTTAAATGAAATTTGAAAATTACCATATATACTTCACTTATTCACATTACACACACACGCATACTCTTGTGTATTTAAAAAGAATCTCCCAAAATACTTTTTTGCTAATTAAAAAAATGCATTCATTGGACCAAGCTGTTGTACTGCCTGCCTAGCCAATTGTTGTTGATTTATTCACAAAACCTGATGTAAGAACAAAGCCTCGTCTAGAATTGAATTTATAAGACCCAATATTTTTTACGTTAAATATTCACAATCTAAATTCAAGTATAAAAACATTTCGCAATATTGTGATCAGCATCAGTAACAATTAATTAGTAAATTGGTTTCCACACCAACGTTAGCCAGAATGAAAGTCGTCTGGATTTTTGTTTTAATCGGCTGTATTGCCACAGTTCAGAGTATTCCTCAGTTCGGAGGTTTTCCTGGTCGTGGCTTTGGTCCTCGTCACCATCATCACAGAGGATTTGGCAGATTTGGTGGTGGCTATGGTGGTTATCCTGGTAGCTATGGTGGTTATCCTGGTAGCTATGGTGCTTATCCTGGTGCTTATGGTGGTTACCCTGGTGGCTATGGTGGTGGGCAAAACGTCATTGTTAATGTTAATGCCAATGCCATGGCCGATTCAACGTCGGTCGGTTAAACTAAAACATGTGTGTATTCTATCAAATAAATATCATTACTAGAATAAATCGAAAGCAAGAGTAGACGTTTTATATTTGTTATCTCCAACTAAAATGCCGATTTTTATATACGATTTTATCAACTCGGAAAAATATCGGTTGTCGGCGTTGTAAAGGATTTTAGTGGTTTTGTATGATTTCTATTTAAACATTTACTTCTGTCATCTGCATGCGGTTGTATTCACAATTACATACTTACCTAATTAGTTGGCCCTCTACGGAACATTTGTCGTATAAGCCGAAAGAAGAAAGGATTTGTTGCTTTACATTTCCAATTTGGAATATCGTGTTTTTCGATATCGTCTTTCACCTGTTTACTCCACCGATGCCTTGACCGTCCATTTTTGCGTGTACCGCCATGTTGCAGGTATTTATACGCCTTTTTAGCGGATTCATCATCACTCATTCTTATAATATTGTCCAGCCAACGCAATCGTTGTATCTTGTTGATACGTTTAACTAAGCTGACGTCGTTTTATAGCCGGTGCTGTGTTTCTTACGACATCGATATTCACCGTCAACGCATATTGGCCCTTAGATATGTTGAAGAATTTTTCTCTCTAACACACCGAACACTGCCTTATCTGTTTGCACAAGTACTCCGGAGTACTTCGGAACGATAAAAGGGACGTGGATTTTTAAAAATAATTTTTTCAAAGGACTTGGGACAAATTTCTTCAAGGGAAGTAGATTTTTAAAAGCAATTTTTCAAGAGACTTTGATTTTTAAAAATTTTTCTATGATGATATTTTTCGGCTTAAGGTCAGTAAAAAGCGTTGTTTATTTTTGATGATTTTCTTTATTTATTCCGATATTTCGATTGACATCGTCAATCATCTTCAGGGAAACTATAAAAATACAAATATTACAATATTTAAAACCCAAAACGAATATTTAAAACACAAAAAATATTACTTTGTTGAGAAAAGCTGTTGGTTTCTTTCACCGTTTGTGCTAAACTAACTTTTTTGACGTGTGTGCTTTTGTACTAAGTTTCTGTACAGGTGTGCACAGTGGTCTGTATCGCTTTTATAGTTCATTCTAATGTCATTTGGTAATTTAATTATATGTAGCATTTCTAAAGTAAATCGTCGTTTGTAGTTGTTTTCTTGTGCCAATATGTCAACTTCGTTAAAATTTGGCTTATGTCCCGTCAAAGTGCAATGTGCTGCTAAGGCCGTCTTTTGCTCCATGGGCCTGTCCGTTTTTTGATCCGACTTATGTCCGGAAAGTCTAGTTTTTAATTTTGTTTTTGTTGTACCAACATATACCTTTTGGCATATGTTGGTTCCGTCCCCCTTACATTTAATTTTGTATACTACATTGCACTTGTTTTCCTTTTTTATCCTACATTTCGTTTTGCTAAATAAATTATTCACATTATTGTTGGTTTTTAATGCTAATTGGTAACGGTCCTTATTGTAAATATTGGAATTGCAGAATCTTTCAGAGAGGCCAGGTACATATGTTATTGCTTTGTAGACTTTTTCCGCATTATCTCCTTTTTCAGTTTCTCGATTTATTTTGGTGTGTTTCATTAAGTCTTCGATTGTTTTTTGTGGACATATTGGCACAAGAAAACAACTACAAACGACGATTTACTTTAGAAATGCTACATATAATTAAATTACCAAATGACATTAGAATGAACTATAAAAGCGATACAGACCACTGTGCACACCTGTACAGAAACTTAGTACAAAAGCACACACGTCAAAAAAGTTAGTTTAGCACAAACGGTGAAAGAAACCAACAGCTTTTCTCAACAAAGTAATAATTTTTGTGTTTTAAATATTCGTTTTGGGTTTTAAATATTGTAATATTTGTATTTTTATAGTTTCTCTGAAGATGATTGACGATGTCAATCGAAATATCGGAATAAATAAAGAAAATCATCAAAAATAAACAACGCTTTTTACTGACCTTAAGCCGAAAAATATCATCATAGAAAAATTACAATACAACAGGTCAACAATACACAACAACAAAATATAACACGGAAGGCACACCGCAACCAATAAAGCTAGAATAATAATAAAAATGCATCTATACAACAATATACGAAGAAACTATAACACAAACATCGTCAACAAAACCAAAGAATATTCAAAAACTAATAAGAAAACAGCATCGTTAAAAGCATCAGTAACATTTCTAATAAAGTGCAGAAACATGGGAATAATACCAAACTTCATAGTCAACACAACAAAAAACACATACGACATATTCAAACGAAGCAACCAAATACCGCCAAATTTATTGAGTACGCTGGAAAAACATAACTACAACTTTCATGTAAAACTTCTAAAACTACTAATACAACAAAAACACAAAGAAATTAACAAAAACAACACCTTTCTCTCACAAACCAGTGAGAATCTTCAACATCTAATGGATGAGGGAGATTATAAAAACTACATTGAAAGTGAAAAATTACTCCGCAATAGTTTTGACAACCAAAATAAAGCAAGACATATCAATAAGTACCAAAAGCTAAAAGAAAAAGAACAAAAGGAACTCAACATACATAACAACGATTGGTTTTCTAATAACACAAACAAAAACATACCTAGTGATGTGCAGTGCAGAGATCATCAGCAAGTCACTTGCCTTCGGAAGCCACTTGAGCGCACACAAGTTTTTTGAGTTTTTATGCTTTTTAATACAATTGTTTTTTTACACACAGTATTTTTTCCACCACCACAAAAAACAATTACGACGCATCAAGATCGTTGCTTGTGCGTAACAAGTAAAACAAGTGTCTATCGTATTTTGCACTGTATACATAATTCGCACTGTAAACAGAAAACATAGATAGTTTGCCAAGTTACTCATCAAGTGGAAGCACACACACAACACTACAAACAATAAACAATTGTTATTTGCTTCGCTGAGGTACATATGCTTATCTTATGTTTCTTTGTGTGCTTTTTGGGAATTCTTCTAACGTTTGCAAATCCTAGTCAATGTTACAAAATAAAATTCGTTGTTTTATTTTTAAATTAAAAATATTTTTTTTTAATTTTGTATTTACATTTATACAAAGTGCAAATAATTTATTGTTTTAAACAAAACATAAAAGTAAAATTTCATAAAAAATATAATAATAAAAACATAAAATAATTCAAAAACACAACTTCAAACACAACTTGGGTTAATTTATCCTAACTTTTTTTAATTTTAATTAGTATAAAAAGAATAAAAATATATCTACTGTTTGTGGTAGAATTCGACTTCTTTTAATTTATTGTTAAAAATAAATAAAAAGGTTAGATTTTATAAAAAAATATATAGTAATAAAAAACATAAAATAATTCACTAACACAAAAACTAGTTCATTTTCATTTAACAATGTTAAATTAAAATGCATTATTTAATTTAAAAAAGTGTAATTGGTACTGCAACTAGGAAAAATTTTTGTGAAAAGAATTTAAAAATAATAGACTATCTACTGTTTGTGGCCCAATTCGACTTCTCTTTTCAGTGATTACATTTCCTGCCAACGAAAACGTTCTTTCTGATGCAACGCTACTTGCAGGTATTGATAATATAGATAAGGCAAGCTTACAAAGTCGAGGATATCTCTTTGAATTAATATTCCACCATTCTATGACATTAAAATGTTCACTTAAAATTACCCTTTCTCTGAGGTAATTTTCATATTCATCTGTGGCATTTACATGAAATTCACTGCTGGATGGCGTTAATAATTGTGGGAAAAAGAAAGTAGTAGTAGGAATGTTTTTTGGTTGGGATATTATGGTTGTACTATTATTACTATTTAAAGAAATAAGACTGTTAGGATCTGAAGTGTTAAGATGAGATGATGGTAAGCCGTTCAACGAACTCATTTGGTTATTGAATTCCACATTTTCCATTTGCGATAAACAAAATTCTTTTATTTCTTCCTGTTTACTTTGTTGCATGTGTGAGGCGGGCGGATAAAGAAAAAATGCTGCATAGTGCCATATGCACAAATTATCTTCCCAAATTTTTTTCGTATTTCTAATTAGGTTATCTTTCAGTTTTGCTATCTCGACGACATCATCGGCGTCAGGTGAACATATTTCTGTAACTTTCAAAACGGAAGGCACAACGAAACATAGAGATGGATAGCTACTTGTTTGTAATTCCTTAAAAATTCTTTCGAACCCTTCGAGAATATTAACTATTGTTTGAATAGTAGACATATTTATATGTAAAATTCTCTGGGTCTCTCCCGCCTCACTTAATACCTGGCTTACGTTCATCCAGTTATCGAGAATGGATTTCAACATAGTGTATGTCGAATTCCATCTCGTAGGACATGCATTTTTCAAAGATGTTGTAAGTCTGTGCTGCAGATTGGCTTTCTTAAAGTATTGTACGATTTTCTTGCAAGCAAGAATCGTTGCATTTAGTTCAGGAGTATCGTTAAATGATTTTTCTAACACATTTGATAACAAATGGCTGCTACAGTTAATTCTTATATTATTTTGTAATGATTTTATAACATTAGCTCCTCGATCTGTTACAAATTTGATGTTACTCAAATCTTCTATATTGAACTGTTGAAAAATTGTATTTAATTTTTTATATATATTTTCTCCTGTAGATCTTTCAAAATCTAAGGATTTTATACCTATAATAAGATCGCGCAGATTATTATCTTCATGGTAATGCAATGTCACTCCCAAAAAATTCCGTTTGATTTAATTATCTGTCCACAAATCCAACGTAGCAGATGCACCACCTCCTTCAACAACCGATTTTATTTTTCCACCAATGAGGGCCTTTTTCTCCTTTGCATCCGAAGTAACCTTTCTGGAAAGCGTTGTTGGGCTAGGTAACAAATCTTCAACGTCAATATTATCACCGTACTCGGCCCCAACTTTAATAAAGAACTTGACCATCTCAATAAATCCTGATCCAGACACTGATGAAAAAGGGCGACAATCTTTTACGACCCACTGTGCACACTTTTCTATTGCTTGAATTTTGCAGTCTTCTGATACAGATTTTAAGACCGAAGGTTGCCTGAGGGAGGCACAACATTTATGTCGGGTTAAGTTGGATGTCTGTTTACAACTGTATTTTAAAACTTTTGTACATTTTCTGCAGAAAACCCATCCTTCGACTACTGAATCATTTTCTTGCTGAATATCAGCTAAAACGTTCCATATAAAGCTCGTGCCTTTACGGCGTGGAGTAATTTTATAGACTCCTTGGTCAATTTTTGCTTTTATGTCCAAACTATTTTCCATATTGCCATTAAATTTTTGCACCCAATCTATGTAATTTCTAATGAACAACTGAGGAAGCTCAATAATTCATTTTAGGTAAGCAAAACAAAAAACACAAATAACGGTAAAAGGATTGTTGTTCTCAAATAGAAAATTTTTCTAAGAGCTTGTTCACACATGGAAATTAGTTGCACGTAATTTCATATTTCATACTTGTAGGATTTCATTTTCGTCAATATTATAACAAACGTATTTTTGTCAAAAACTCGTACGATTCCATCGTAAAGTGTTTCTCCATACATATTCTTTCCGTCTATAATAAATATTTTTGCAAAACCAATAAAAAAACCGATAAAACAACGTAGTTGCTTAGAAATTATTGCCACTGTGTGAAACAGATCTTATACAAAATAAAAACCTGTTTAAAACAATGGTGGGCAAATAGCGAGAGACTCATGTATTTTTTACACTTTTGTGTGTGAGGCAGAGCATTTCTGCCCATCAGTGGTTTAAAACATCGATGGGCGATGTACGCTGAGAGCAAGTGAGCATAAATTTCAATGCATTTTATACTCTCTTTTCCTATGTCAGCCGACAAAGGGACATCACTCTCTCATCAAATCTCTCTTATTTATTTAGGACACCTTTGATTTTACATCAAAGCATTGATGTCAATGCTTGCACGTTTTTGTAACAACAGAGAATAACGAATCCAAATGAGAGATATGTCAGTCGTTGTTTTACAAAGGCACATTACTCTCCCATTAATTGTCTCTCAATTATTTTGTACACCAATGATCAGAGTTGGAGCCTACACAGGTCTCCCGTGACCGTAGATTTACTCTCGCTCACAGTAAATTTACGCTCACGAGAGACGAGAGAATATCAATGGTGTCCATAATAAATGAGCGAGATTTGATGAGAGAGTGATGACCCTTTGTTAAACAACGGCTGACATAGGAAAAGAGAGTTTAAATTTGGTTTGTTGTTACGACAACGTATATGGGCTGACATCAATAGTAAAATGCATTGAAATTTATCCTCACTTGCTCTCAGTAAGCGTACCTTGCCCATCGATCATGTAAAATTCTTGCGTGTATTCGTTTTCCTTACGAGCCATATTTGATCGTTGCTCTCACTTTCTTGGAGAGCATGAGACAATCGGTTGTATTAGAAGGGTTGAAAACAACACTTGATGTGCGAGGAGCAACAAAGTAAAACAGAAAATGTTATTGCGTATTTAAAACTACTTGGCAAATCATACGCAAGTGTCAAAAAATATCCATTTTTAAACAACTTATTTTTTGAGTGGCTAGACACACTCGTACATATTTTGAGAATGGCAATCAACACTTGCATTTATTTTTTAGAGTAGCAAGCCGCACATGCGCTTGTTTTTTAGCATGTGGCTTATGAGTGTCAAAATCAGCTACTTATGCATTTCTCTGGTGCAGTGGCTACTGTCTATGGGACCTAAGTATGCGTTACCAACAACAAGAACATCATTCCCCCTGTTAAATGTTATTGCAGAGAGCGAGGAATGCATACAAACACTTGACAACAAAGAGGATCAAGAAAATGCGAGAGTGAAATTAGTCTCTCTTATTGACGACCACTTACAACAGACGAAATTGAATAAAAGAGATAAGTTTATAATTGACACAGTGGGTAGAACTAAACGATTTATAAATGAAAACAAAGACGTCTTAATATTAAATGCTGACAAAGGGGGAAAGACTGTTGCGATGTATAAGGATGATTACGAAAATAAAATGAAAGCAATATTACGGGATATGTGCACATATAGACGACTTAAACGAGATCCTACTTCAAATCTACAATCAAAAAACAACAAATTAATAGAAAAATTATTCAATATGAATATAATTAATACAATAGAGAAGAGCAGAATGACAACAAACACTGCTATGGCACCACGGATATATGGCCTCCCAAAAATACATAAGGAGGGAACACCGCTAAGACCTATATGTTCATCAATGCAATCACCAACCTATGGACTTTCAAAATATATAGTTGACATTTTAAAACATTTAACGAAGAACTCAAAATACAATATTAGAGACGCACTAGATCTGAAAGCAAGAATAAAGGATACAGTTATTAACGAGGACGAAACACTAATATCATTCGATGTTATCTCATTATTTCCAAGCGTGCCGATAAATTTAGCAATAAGGACAATTTCGGAAAAATGGAGTATTATTAGCGAACATACCAGCATACCAAAGGACATTTTTATGGAAATATTGACTCTTTGTATCAAAGACTCAAGGTATTTCGTATATGATGACAAGGTGTATGAGCAACGAAAAGGACTTCCAATGGGATCACCGGCGTCACCGATTATTGCTGACATAGTAATGGAGGAATTATTAGACGCTTCAATAGAAAAACTGACGAATAAACCCAGATTACTAACAAAATACGTTGACGACCTCTTCTGCATAGTGAAGAAATCAGAAATCGACAATACATTAAATACCTTAAACTCTTTTGACAAAAATATACAATTCACTCATGAATTGGAAGAAAATCATAAACTGCCGTATTTGGACGCAATAATAATTCGTCAAAGAAATCAAATATTGTTAAACTGGTACCAAAAGCCCACAGCAACAGGACGACTAATAAATTTCTACTCCAAACACCCAAGACGAGTCAAAATAAATACGGCTATAAATTTTATTAATAGAGTAATGAAAATAAGCGATCAAAGTTTCCGCAAAGAAAATGAACAGAAAATATATCAAATATTAGCCAAAAATGATTTTCCACAAAAAACAATCGAAGACTTAATGAAACACACCAAAATAAATCGAGAAACTGAAAAAGGAGATAATGCGGAAAAAGTCTACAAAGCAATAACATATGTACCTGGCCTCTCTGAAAGATTCTGCAATTCCAATATTTACAATAAGGACCGTTACCAATTAGCATTAAAAACCAACAATAATGCGAATAATTTATTTAGCAAAACGAAATGTAGGATAAAAAAGGAAAACAAGTGCAATGTAGTATACAAAATTAAATGTAAGGGGGACGGAACCAACATATGCCAAAAGGTATATGTTGGTACAACAAAAACAAAATTAAAAACTAGACTTTCCGGACATAAGTCGGATCAAAAAACGGACAGGCCCATGGAGCAAAAGACGGCCTTAGCAGCACATTGCACTTTGACGGGACATAAGCCAAATTTTAACGAAGTTGACATATTGGCACAAGAAAACAACTACAAACGACGATTTACTTTAGAAATGCTACATATAATTAAATTACCAAATGACATTAGAATGAACTATAAAAGCGATACAGACCACTGTGCACACCTGTACAGAAACTTAGTACAAAAGCACACACGTCAAAAAAGTTAGTTTAGCACAAACGGTGAAAGAAACCAACAGCTTTTCTCAACAAAGTAATATTTTTTGTGTTTTAAATATTCGTTTTGGGTTTTAAATATTGTAATATTTGTATTTTTATAGTTTCCCTGAAGATGATTGACGATGTCAATCGAAATATCGGAATAAATAAAGAAAATCATCAAAAATAAACAACGCTTTTTACTGACCTTAAGCCGAAAAATATCATCATAGAAAAATTACAATACAACAGGTCAACAATACACAACAACAAGATTTTTAAAAATCATTTTTTTCAAGGGATATGGATTAAAAAAAATTTAAAGGGACATGGATTTTTAAAAATATATTTTTCAAGGTAGGTGGATTTTTATACCCTACACCACTATGTGGAAAGGGTATTATAAGTTTGTTTTGGGAAAAATTCATGTAACACCGCGAAATATTCGTCGGAGACTCTCAATGTGGTATACCAATCTTCATATCTCGACGAGATAAAGCGATTTTGAGATGTGTGTCCGTCCGTCCGTGTGTCCGTCTGTCCATTATAAATTGTAATCAAACTCCACGCCGCAATTATGGACCGATCGTCATGAAATTTGGTATGGAGGTCGGTTTCACATCAGAATAGATCGCTATTTTAATTGGTGATGATCGTGAAATATTTAGTGGGTGAAATGGACCAAAAACATAATTTTTATCCGATTTTGTAGATGCTCTGTAGGTCGCAATAATAGTCCGATCGCCTCGAAATTTTAAATAAGATAAGAGTATATGACAACGAAGAAGCTTGCAATTTGATATAGCGATCAGATAATATTTAGAAGGTTAAATGGATCACAACTTTTGTGTGAAAATTGTGAAAATTTTTATTAAACAGCTTATATCTTTGTTCCTGAAAGACACCTTCCCCACTAGTGAGTTATATTTGGAAGACGATCCCTTGACCTTTCAATTGGTGTCAATTATGTTGATGCACGTGATCAGATAACAGAGTTACAGTCTAATATATCCATTTTTTTTGTTTGTAGTTTAATCATAAACCCGCTAGAGGTCGCAATTATAGCTCAATAGTGACGAAATTTTGCACGAGGTAAGAGTTTAGGTTGAAGAAAATGCCTATAATTTTGCATGATTATCTGATATTATTTAGCGGTTGACATAGGCCATTACTTTTGTATGAAAAATATACAAATTTTATTTTTGGTCCATATTTTCATTCCTGGAGGGCATATACCGGCAAAGTAGCCTACATATGCAAAAATAACTACTGATCTTTCCCCTGATGCAAATTGCAATAATGTGTCTGCTAGATAACGCCTGATATATAATGTGTTTTCTGTAGAGAACCACAATTTCCTCCCATGCTACAAATTGTCTCTATCATGACAGAGAAATTTTCAGTTCAGTTGTCAAATTGGATTTTTATACAAATATTGCAACATGAGGTCACCTCGCCACCTATTTTATACCTCAGAATTTAGGGCAAAGGGGATACAAACAAAATACGACCAAAGATGTGTCTTGTCGAAATATTGGTTTTAGACCCCGAGTATATTTGGACGAAATTCGTTTCAGACAATTTGGAGTCTATTTACCGCTGTCCGTTCATTTGTCTCTCTTAATGTCTAGCCGCCTGGTGCGCACGGTAGCCCTCGAACGGATCTACCGATCAGAAACAAATTTTATACAACGTAATATTTTGCCCAAACTTTGTTTAAGTTCGAATGCAGGCTATGTCGGTCCACACCTCCCCCAAAAAAGTTCAAAATTGTTTTCGAAAAGTTGTGTGAACGATAACTGGCGAAGTGAGCAATCGATTTGCTCCAAACTTTCCATATATTATTATTCCTTCCAGATATAGATCGGATAAGACTATATCGGTCCTTAGAGTACCTCCCACCCAAAATTCGGAAAAGGGAAATTTAAGAGTCCTCTCGAATCGTTAATTTTTTCAGCAGATTGTACTTGCGCCCCAAATCCGCAAGTTAACTCTCAAGGGGATTTTCTGATTGGTCGAAAATTTACACATCGTATTATTTCATCCCGTCATGTGTCAGGTCGGAATAGGGACTATATCGGTCCGTCCTTCGAGTACCTCCCACACAAAATTTGGGAAAAGTGCAGTTTGAGGACCCGTATCGGATCTATTTGATTATTATTTTTTTTTTTTTGAAGAAGGTTCTGTTTATTGTTTAGTATTCTGGTCCCTTTCCTGGGGTAAGTCATACTTCCTGAGATAATAGTCCAGAAGTTCCAAGAACCCCTGCCGGCTCCAACTAAAATTTCAAATCTGAAAACATAATTCTCAAATATTTCCAAAACTTAGAATTTAGCTTATTAAAATTGATTTGATATTATGATACCTACAGATTCCACGTATTTTGAAGCAAACTCGTGTTACAAAATAAATATATTTTTAGAGGCTGAAGGTATATCACCGTTAGCGCAGGTGACTTATATTATCTTCTTTGCTGTATAATTGAATATGAATAATTTTGGGATTTATAGATTTGTTTGTATGCAAAATTTTTGAATTTCTATTCATTGTTAGTTATTTCTGCCGGTATAAAATATATTTTAGATATCACAATATATGCCCACAATGAACTATTTTCGAAGCATATGTGAGATACAAGTGCACAATTTTGGACGATAGATCTTCAATAAACTCCCAATGTTCCCAATTATCAAATATACCAAATTGCGTGGTATATATATTTATTTATTTTAGGTGTATTCCAAAGGGGAACCTGATATTCAAAGACAATTTGAAGATGTAGCAGGAGGGGCTAATCAATGTGAGTTTTCCAATTTTCGAATATTATTTAGAAATGTATAATTTATATATTTTTCCACCAACATCCGAGTAAAGACAAGGGAGGCTTCTATTATATCAATGGATTCATATTATGTTATTGATACGTGACTTAGTTTTTATCGCCGAGTCCGAACGGCGTGTCCTAAGTTGCCACTTGTAGAGACAATATGATGGGAATCGAACCCGGACATTCAGCGTGCAAGGCGGTTGCACATAGCTAATTCCTACAGATTGTGGTGTAGGGTATATCGTGGTCGGCCCCGTCCGACTATAGCCTTTGCTTACTTGTTAAAAATAATTTTTTCAAGGGACATGGATTTAAAAAAAATTAAAGGGACATAGATATTTAAAAAAAAATTTTTTCAAGGGACATGGATTTTTAAAAAAAAATAATTTTTTCAAAGAACGTGGATTAAAAAAAAATAATTTTTTCTCAGACGTGTTTTTTTTTTTAAAAAGAAATTTTTTCAAGGGACGTTGATTTAAAAAAAAAATTCACAGGCGTGGATTTGTTAAAAAATTATTTTATCAAAGACGTTTATTTGTTAAAAAAATTATTTTTTCACAGACGTGGATTTAAAAAAAATAGCAGGGACGCGGATTTTTAAAAACATTTTTTTTTTCATTTTTTTTTGGATTTTGAAAGATGTGAATTTCTAAAAATATTTTTTCAAGGCGTGGATTTTTTAAAAACAGTTTTTTTCAGGACGTTGATATTAAAAAAAATATTTTAAATATTTTTTAACGATAATTTTTTCATAGACGTGGATTTTTATAAATAATTTTTCCATAGACGTGGATTTTTAAACTATTTTCCATATACCCGAATTTTTATAAATAATTTTTCCATAGACGTGGATTTTTATAAATAATTTTCAATAGACGCGGATTTTTATAAATAATTTTTCCATACACGAGGATTTTTTAAATATTTTTTTCATATATTATTATTAAAATAAGTTTTAGGGACCTGATTTTCATAAATACATAATTTTTCCTAGGCGTGGATTTTTAAAAATAATTTTTCCCTAGACGTGGATTATTATAAATAATTTATCCATAGACGTGGATATTTATAAACAATTTTTCATAGACGTGGATTTTTATAAATAGTTTTTCTATAGACGTGGATTTTTATAAATAGTTTTTCTATAGACGTGGATTTTTATAAATAGTTTTTCTATAGACGTGGATTTTTATAAATAGTTTTTCTATAGACGTGGATTTTTAAAAATAATTTTGTCAAGGGACATGGATTTTTAAAAATATTTTTTTTCAATGGACGTGGATTTTTTAAAAACTATTTTTTCAGGGGATTTTTAAAAATAATTTTTTTCAGGGGACATGGATTTTTAAAAATAATGTTTTTCAAAGGACGTGGATTTTTAAGAAAATAATTTTTTTCAAGGGACGTAGATTTTTAAATATAATTTTGTCAGGGCACGTGAGTTTTTATAAAATAATTTTTTCAAGGGACGTGGATTTTTAAAAATAATTTCTTCAAGGACGTCGATTTTCATAAATAATTTTTCCGAGGACATCGATTTTCATAAATATTTTTTTCATAGACGTGGATTTTTGAAAACATTTTTTTTCATATACGTTGATTTTGTGAAAAAAAAAAAAAATACAGACGTGGAAATAGGGTACGAGAGATTACTCGAAGAGTAAAATCGAGTAGGAAAAATGTATTTATTTTTGACTGTTTGTGTGTGGTAGGGAACAGTTTTTGATGTTGCTGTGGACTGAAGGTAGAAAGGGCAAGTTGTTCGAAAGTGGTCGAATGTTCGGAAGTTTTGAGGAGGGTTGTCGGAGGCTCGGAAGTTCGGAAGTTCCGGGGAGGGTAGTCGGAGGTTCGGAGGAGGGTGGTCAGAGGATCGGATGAGGGTTATCGGAGGTTCGGAAGTTTGGAGGAGGGTGGTCGGAGGTTCGAAGGAGGGTGGTCGAAGGTTCGGAGGAGGGTGGATTTTTGAAAACATTTTTTTTCATAGACGTGGATTTTTTGAAAATAAATTTTTTCACAGACGTGGGTTTTTAAATACATTTTTTTCACAGACGTAGATTTTTAACATTTTTTTTCACAGACGTAGATTTTTAACATTTTTATAGACGTTCCAACTTTTTCCTCCTGATTTTATTGGTTTCCTTATTTTTAATATCGAATTTTACATAGAAATTAACAATTGGTGACGACAAAAAATTTTGGTTTTGGCCAGGAAAATCGATTTCTGAACCATTGTGTGACGACTATAGTGGATTTTTAAAAATAATTTTATCAATGACGTAGATTTTTAAAAATATTTTTATCAGGGACGTGGACTTCTAAAAATATTTTTTCAGGGACGTGGATTTTTAAATATAATATCATCAGGGACCTTCATTTTCATAAATAATGGTTTTTTCATAGACGTGGATTTTTTGAATATATTTTTTTTACAAGCGTGCATTTTTTGAAAATATTTTTTTTACAGACGTTCATTTTTTGAAAATAATTATTTTTCAGACGTAGATTTTCAAAAATAATTTTTTCATAGATTTTTATAAATAATTTATTCATAGACGTGAATTTTTAAAAATATTTTTTCATAGATTTTTATATTTTTAACATTTTTATAAATAATTTATTCATGGACGTGGATTTTTAAAAATATTTTTTCATAGATTTTTATAAATTATTCTTTTTTATTATTTAGTTCGACCTTTATTTTGATTATTATAAATATATGTTTAAATAAAACCGAGCTCGAGGTCTTTATAAATAATTTTTATAAATAATTTATCCATAGACGTGGATTTTTATAAATAATTTTTCATAGACGTGGATTTTTATAAATAGTTTTTCCATAGACGTGGATTTTTAAAAATAATTTTTTCATAGATTTTTATGAATAATATATACATAGACGTGGATTTTTATAAATAATTTTTCATAGACGTGGATTTTTAAAAATAATTTTGTCAAGGGACATGAATTTTTAAAAATATTTTTTTCAACGGACGTGGATTATTAAAAATATTTTTTTCAACGGACGTGGATTTTTTAAAATCTAATTTTTTTCGGGGGACATGGATTTTTAAAAATATTTTTTTCAACGGACGTGGATTTTTAAAAATAATTTTTTCAACGGACGTGGATTTTTTAAGAACTAATTTTTTTAGGGGACATGGTTTTTTTAAAGACTAATTTTTTAGGGCACATGGATTTTTAAAAATATTATTTTTAACGGACGTGGATTATTAAAAATAATTCTTTTAATTAACGTGCATTTTTAAAAATAATTTTGTCAAGGGACGTGAATTTTTATTAAATAATTTTTTAAAGGGACGTGGATTTTTAAAATTTTTTTTTTTCAAGGACGCCGATTTTCATAAATAAATTTTGCATAGACGTGGATTTTTGAAAACATTTTTTTTCATAGATTTTTTGAAAATAAATTTTTTCACAGACGTGGATTTTCAAAAACATTTTTTTTACAGACGTAGATTTTTAACATTTTTATAGACGTTCAAATTTTTTCCTCCTGATTTTATTGGTTTCTTTATAATATCGAATTCATTTATCAATGACATAGATTTTTAAAAATATTTTTATCAGAGACGTGGAGTTTTTAAAATATTTTTTCAGGGACGTGGATTTTAAATATAATATTATCAGGGACCTCGATTTTCATAAATAATGGTTTTTTTTCATAGACGTGGATTCTTTGAAAATATTTTTTTACAAACGCGAATTTTTTGAAAATATTTTTTTTACAGACGTGCATTTTTTGAAAATATTTTTTTTACAAACATGCATTTTTGAAAATATTTTTTTAAAGACATGCATTTTTTGAAAATATTTTTTTACAGACGTGGATTTTTAAAAATATAGTAAAAAAAATGTTTTTTCACAGACGTGGATTTAACACAAAAAAACAGGGATGTGGATCTTTAAAAAACATTTTTTCATAGACGTGGAATTAAAAAAAAAGTAAAATTAACAGGGACGTGGATTTGGAAAAACTATCTTTTCAGGCACGTGGATTTTGAAAATCCATTTTTTCAGGGACGTTTTTTCAGGGACGTGGATTTTTAAAAATATTTTTTTCATAGACGTTTTTTCAGGGACGTGGATTTTTAAAAATAATTTTTTTCAGGGACGCGGATTTCTAAAAATAATTTTTTCAGGGAAGTGGATTTTTAAAAATAATTTTTTCAGAGACGTGGATTTTTAAAAATAATTTTTTCAGGGACGTCGATTTTTAAAAGTATTTTTTCTAGGACGTGGATTTTTAAAAGTATTTTTTCTAGGACGTGGATTTTTAAAAATAATTATTTAAAAAAATTTTTCAGGAACGTGGATTTTTAAAAATGCATTTTTTAAGAGAGTTGGATGTTTAAAAATAATTTTTTCAGCGACATGGATTTTTAAAAATGCATTTTTTAAGAGAGTTGGATGTTTAAAAATAATTTTTTCAGCGACATGGATTTTTAAAAATGCATTTTTTAAGAGAGTTGGATGTTTAAAAATAATTTTTTCAGCGACATGGATTTTTAAAAATGCATTTTTTAAGAGAGTTGGATGTTTAAAAATAATTTTTTCAGCGACATGGATTTTTAAAAATGCATTTTTTAAGAGAGTTGGATGTTTAAAAATAATTTTTTCAGCGACATGGATTTTTAAAAATGCATTTTTTAAGAGAGTTGGATGTTTAAAAATAATTTTTTCAGCGACATGGATTTTTAAAAATGTTTTTTTTTTCAGGAAAGTGGACTTTTAAAAATAATTTTTATCAGCGACGTGGATTTCTAAAAATATTTTTTTCAGGGACGTGGATTTAAAAATAATTTTTTCAGGGACGTGTATTTTTAAAAATAATTTTTTCAGGGACGTGTATTTTTAAAAATAATTTTTTCAGGGACGTGGATTTAAAAATAATTTTTTCAGTGACGAAGATTTTTTTTAGGGACATGGTAAAAGAAAATTGTTGTCCTTAGGATAACATTACGTCCACGTCTTTTTTTGTATGAAATTGTGGTTTTCGCCACCATTACCATGGTGTGACGCCTATAGCCAAACTTTATTTGTTTTCAATGCAATTATAATAATTGTTTAAAATCGCATGACAGAGAATTTTGTGGGAAACGCGAATACCACCTCCTTTCTACTAACTCCATCACCAATTTTTTGAACAAACAAATAAAACGAATGTGACCTCCACAATTAGAATCATCAACACAACAAGCAATCATCACAACATTGGTTTGTCAGTCCCTGTATTGGCCCATTAGTTAAACAAACAAACATAGAAGACTGTCCAGCGGCAGTTCTAGTCTAGGGCTTTGGAAAACAATTTCCCCTTATGAATGGACTCTGTGTGTGTGAGAATTTTCATAACTCATGAATGTTTACATTGGCACATTGTTGGTTGTTTGTTTGGTTGGTTTATTAGTTGATTGCTGATGCGAAGGATATGTTGCGACTGGTTGGTTGGTCAAGGATTGTTGGTCAACTTAAATATGAATATGTTTTTCTAATGTTTGCGCTTTTTTGGTAAAACTAATTAAAATGATTGTTGCTGTTGGTGGTTAAATTATTGAAATTATGATAACGGCTCATAATGTGTTTGGAAATATTGTGGGGTCAACGTCAAAATGGGAAAATAATAAAGTTATTTATTTGTGTTTACTTTTGATGAAGTATCGAGAACCATCACCAATACTTACAAACATTGTAAACAATGTAACTAAATTAGTTATTAAATATTATACAGCAATGTGGATAGAGGAAACAAAATATAATTGAAATTATTGGAGTCACTTATGTATTCACTAAAACTGTGGAAAGAGGCTTACATTGTAAAGTATCGTACACACATATTTATTAATTAACAAGTAAAAAAGTATCAGTCGGCTTTACCGACAGAGATATACCCTCAACCTATGTGAATTGAAACTTTCATCCAAAGCTTCGATTTGCTCGTTTTTACTAGCGAGTGAAAAGTACTCGCGAGTGGGAGTACTTGAAGAGTGGGAGAAAAAAGTCCGATTTGCTCGTTTTTTCTCGCGAGTGAAAAGTACCTGAGAGTGGGAGTACTCGAAGAGTACGAGTTTTAAAATAAGTTTGCTCTCCACTCTTTTGTTTTACTTGCGAGCATTCGCGAGTACTCCTGGTTTAATAATAAGAGTCGGAGTGTAAATAATCGAAATAGAGTACGAGTTTACTCGAAGAGTAAAATCGAGTAGGAAAAATGTATATATTTTTTGGCCGTTTGTGTGTTCGTGTGTGTGTGGTAGGGAACAGTTTTTGATGTTGCTGTGAACTAAAGGTAGAAAGGGCAAGTTGTTCGAAAGTTTGGGGGTTGGAGGAGGGTCGTCGGAAGTTCGGAAGAAGGTGGCAGGTAGGAGGTTCGAGGAGGGTGGTCGGAGGTTCGGAAGTTTTGAGGAGGGTTGTCGGAGGTTCGGAAGTTCAGAGGAGGTTAGTTGGAGGATCGGAGGAGGGTGGTCGGAGGTTCGGAAGTTTGGAGGAGGGTGGTCGGAGGATCGGAGGAGGGTGGCCGGAAGTTTGGAGAAGGGTGGCCGGAGGTTCGGAAGTTTGGAGGAGGGTGGTCGGAGGTTCCGTACAACCTCCTCTGAACCTCCGACCACCCTACTCCGAAGTTCCGACCACCCTCCTCCGAACCTCACACCACCCAAGTCTGAACCACCAACTACCCTCCTCGCAACTTTCTACAGTCCACAGATTTTACTCTTTGAGTAAACTTGTACTCTATTTGAGCATTTTCACTCCCACTCTTTTTTCTATCAAAACTCGTACTCTTCAAGTACTCGTACTCGCAAACACTTTTCACTCGCGAGTAAAAACGAGCATGTCTGAAATATGCTTCGCGAGTGACGAGTAAAAACACTCCAGCGTCAGGCGAGAAAGCGCCAACGTGCGCTCATTTAACGTAGCTCTCTCTCCACACACAATTCAACCCATTGAATTAACATGCACTCACACAATGACAACCCGTAAAGTATGCAATAGAAAAGTATGGTGCCTGATTTATAGATTCATTTTTTCTAATCGCGCGAGTACTCCCGCTCGAACTCGCTAGAATTTCACTCGCGAGCAGAATTCAAGCGAGTAAAAATCCTTTCCTACAATAACTATGTATTAGGGAGTTTTTTATGGCCGCGTATGAACTTACCGAAAAATATATATTTGGATTTGAACAGCAATCGGCACACAACAACAAAAAATTGAGCAAACATTGTGTGATTGCATGATTTTTCAATGCGTTAATGGAGTGAGAAGTTCTCTTTGCGTGCTCGCGAGTAAAGGGCTGCTGAATGCCGGATTAGAACTCAAAAGTATTGTGGAGGAGATACTTGAAGGTCATTTATTTTCGATAAATATCGCGCCCATCAGTCATTTCAATTAGTTACCGTATAACTTAGAGCTTTTGGACTACTATGTCTGGAAGCATGGACTTTCAAAATATAATAAGTCTGTAAACGGGACCACATGGAGAAGCAAACGATCATTGAACAGAATGTTTTACTTTTGAGGGAGAGAAGACTGATGTGGACTATTTTCTTAGTTGAACTAAATTTGGACAAAATATTAGGAGAACCAAAGTTTGGACCAAATCGGCTGCTCCGTTCAACATAATTATGTGAACCATTCTATTGAAATTGTGTGCACTTTTGAGGGGAAGATACCGGAAGAAGTGAACCGATATGGCTCTTTTTTGAACTTAAACTAAGTTTGGACAAATATTAAGAAGGCCAAATATTGTACAGAATCGCCTGATCTTTCGAAAGTTATCGTGCGTTCCAGACACTACACATGATGCCGTAGGGCTTTTTACAGTTTTCAGGCTATTTTCTCAGGAAGTATGGAATTGCCCGTAAAAAAGTTGTACTGTCGTAATGGGGGCAGCGAATACAAGTTCTTGCAAAAATAATCAAAGCGCTTCAACTGACTTTTCCAAAATTATGTGTGGGAAGCACTTGAAGAAGTGGACCGATAGAGCCCATATTGGAACCTCATCCAGGTCAGGTAGAAATTTTACGATGTGTACAGTATGAACCAACTCGGTTTCTGCATGCGAAAGTTATCGTGCGCACAATTTTAGCGAAAAAATTTTAGCGTCTTAATAGGGGCAGCGAATACAAGTGTCAAAGCGAAGAATCAAAGCGATTCGGGAGCAGGTCCTAAACTGAACTTTTCGAAATTTTGTGTGGAACGTACTCGAAGAAGTGGACCGATAGAGCCATAGGTCTGGTAGGAATTTCACGATGTGCAAGATATGGACCAAATCGGTTAATCCCTTCAAGAGTTATTGTGGCACAAAACTAAGTTCGGACAAATATTACGAAATTTTGGACCAAATCGTTTAATCCGTTCTGGAGTACACACGGACGGACATTGTTAAATAGACTACAAATTATCCGAAATCGATTTCGTCCAAACATATTTGGGGTCTAAAACCGTTATTTCGATGAGACACATTTTGCCCGTATGAAAGTGTATAAACCCTCGTTAGCATAAATACTGAAAGTATAAAAAAGTATCAGTCGGCTTTGCCACAGAGATATACCCTCAGCCTGTGTTAATTATAGGGGGTTTTCAGAATTTTGTGCGTATGAACTTGCCGACAAAAATAGGGTTTTGGATTAAAGCTCAAAAGTTTTTCGGGCAAGAACTAAGACAATTGGAATACAAATTCGTTCGGAATACTACCAGCTTTTGTTTTTTGAAAAATATTTGATTCAGTTTTGTTTTCAATCAACCAAACATTTTCTACAACAAGAGGAGTTTGGTAGTAATTCGAAAGAATTTGATTTCGAATCGTCTTAGAGCAACAGGACGTATGCTTGCACACAATATTTGGAAATTTAAAGTTTGGTCCAAATCGGTTGCTCCGTTTATGAAATATAGCGGGTACCATTTTAAGGGATAGTTTCGAACTTTTGTGTGGACATTTAAGCACCACCTTCAAATTTTATCTAATATTCGAAGAAATATTACGATATGTGAAGTGTGGGCCAACACAGCACTATGTCGGCCAAAAATAGAAGGAGTAGGTACCTCCCCTGCAAAACTTTTGGGATTTAATCCAAATCCATATTTATTGTCGGCAAGTTCATACTACCAAAATTCTGAAAACCCCCTTAATATATACATATATCTATAGCGATTGTTCACACTCCCGCTTTTCCATTTCTTGCGGAAAAGACGTTTCTCCTCTCTCCCGTGCTCTCTCTCGTGCGCTACGCGTTGCTACTGATTGTAGAAAAACCCTATGTGCTGAATTCTTCTCTTCAGTAGAAGCACGACAGTCTGATCATATCTTAAAGTCCTTGGTGGAGGCCTTTGGAATCCAAGTATAAAGTTTGCGGCTGTTTGCATGGAGTGGACAATACTTTGCCACTGTGCAGATATGTTGTCGCAACGCACTGTGTTTCCGCCCGTGGACAAAAATCGAAACATTTATGTCGACAAATTTGATTGGGATTGAAATAAATATTCTCTAAACACATTAAATATTTATTATCCAGTATTATTTTTTCAATTTACAGCGGTAATATACCAAGTTTAGTCGAAAAGTTGAAATTTGTATGTGGTACCTTAACGAAAAAAGATCCGCAAAGCATTCGTAGCTTATGAGTGAAATTATAAAAAAATAAGTAAAAAACTGTCAGTCGGCTTTGCCGACAGATATATACCCTCAGCCAATGTGAAATGAAACCTTCACCTACGAACAGGTCGAATGTATTAAAGGTCTCTTCAGAATTTTGTGGCCCTTTTTGGACATTACAACTTGCCGACAAAAATGTGGATTAGGAATTAACTGCACTAAGACACAAATGTTGAACTTTTGTGTTGGAGGTACCCTTAGGGAGAACCGATATGGGCCATTTCAGAAGTTAAACTAAATTTTGATAAAATATTAGGAGATCTAAAGTTTGGACCAAATTGGTTGCCCATTCAAGTGATATCGTGCATACCATTTGAGTAAAATTTTTTAAATATTGGGGGAAAGACTCGGAAGTTGTCGACCGGTATTGCCCCATGAAACTAAGTTTGGATATAATATGACGAAGCCCAAATGTCGTGCTCTACGACAGCCACATATGGTAACATAGGGATTTTTTTACACCTTTCGGGCTGTTTTCCTAAGAAATATGGACTTGCCCCTGAAAAAAACTTTTACCGTCGTAATGGAGGAAGCGAATGCAAATCGCTTCAACTACAGTCAAAGTAATTCGATAGCAGGTCTTAAAGTGAACTTATCCAAAATTTTGTGTGGGAGGTACCGGATGGAGTGGACAAATATAGTCCATATTTAAACCTGATCTATATCTGGTAGATATATTAGGATGTGTAAAGTATGGACCAATTCGGTCAATCCCTTCAATAGTTACCGTACGAACAAATTTTCTGAAAATTTTTGAACTTTTGTGGGGGAGGTGCCTGAAGGAGTGGACCGATATGGCTTATCTTCGGAATTAAAATATGTTTGGACAAAATATTACTAAGGCCAAATTTTGGACCGAATCGGCAAATCCGTTCGAGAGTTTTCTTGCGCTCCAACCACCTCACACGGTGTCATAGGGGGTTTTAGCAACTTTCAGGCTATTTTCTCAGGAAGTATGGACTTGCCCCTGATGAAACTTGTACCGTCGTATGGGGGCAGTGAATAAAAGTTGCTAAAACAAAAACTTTTCCGAAATTGTGAGGTACCCGAAGGAGTGGACCGATTGAGTCCATATTGAAACCTTATTTAAGTCTGGTACACATTTTACGATGGGCAAAGTATGGACCAAATCGGTTACTCCCTTCAAGAGTTATCGTGCGCAAAAATTTTCCGAACATTTTCGAACTTTTGTGGGGGAGGTACCGGAAGGAGTGGACCGATATAGCCCATCTTCGAACTTAAACTAATTTTGGGCAAAATATTACGAAAGCCAAAATTTGAACCGAATCGGTTCATCCGTTCGAGAGTTGTCGTGCGCACCAGCCAGCCAGACAGACAGACGGACATTGCTCAATCGACTCCAAATTGTCTAAAACACATTTCGTTCAAACCATTACTTCTATAAGGCACATTTTGCCCGTATGAAAGTGTATATACCCCGGTAACATAAATGCTGAGGGTATAATTAAGAGGTTAATGTACAATTTCCAAAATGAAACTTATAGTTGATGGCATTGACAGTATTCTTGCGAAAAAAAAACAAATTCAAAATTCGTTTCCTAAGTTCCTTAAAAAAAATTCTTTGTAAATGACTTTTTGTGCTATTTTTAATATCATTGCTATACATTTATGTTGAGTTTTACTAATGTTGGCCCCGTAAGGGCAAGTGCGTATTTTTTTAAATACAGGGGAAAGTCTCTAGTTTACGCTGAAAAGAAATCCAGCTGCCACCATCTGCCACCCTGTAAGTTATTCCCCTTATACCACGCTTGTAAAATCGCAAAAATTCCGAGGTACGTTTATATGGGAGCTATACCGAAACGTGGACCTATATTGACAATTTTTTGCGGTATGGTGTTCCCTCAGAACTTAAAATTCAATATTACAGCCAAATCGGTTGGAACATTTGGCTAAAATCGTCAAAATACCGAATATCGGAAGGTACGTTTATATGGGAGCTATACCTATACTTGGACCAATATTGAACATTTTTTGCACGGACGTATGATCTTCCCTCCGAAGACAAAATACAAAATTACAGCCAACTCGGTTAGAAAATCTGGCTAAAATCGTCAAAATACCGAATATAGGGAGGATGTTCCTTCTAAGCGCTCGTAAAATATGTATATCTGTGGTCTGTTCGTCCTTGTCTTCAGTGGGAAAATGAGGACAAGCAAGTAAAAAAGTATCAGTCGGCTTTACCGACAAAGTTATATCCTCCGTCTATGTGAAGTGAAACTTTCATCAGCGGACAGATCGAATGTCAACTACAAAACCAAAATCCTTTTCCCAGAAAATTAGGTATTAAGAAGGGATTCAGTATTTTGTGGCAATTTTTGGACATTTGACCTTGCCGACAGAATAGGATTCGAAAGCATGTCTTTAACTGAACTTTTCCGAAATTTTGTGTGGCAGGTATCCGAAGGAGTTGACATAGATAGTCTATATTCGAACATGATCTATGTCTCGTAGAAATATGTTCAAAGTGTAGACCAAATCGGTTACTGCCTTCGAGATTTATCGTGTGCACCATTTTAGTGAAAAGTATTGAACTTTTGTGGGGTATGTACCTAAAGGAGTGGACCGATATGGCTCACCTTCGAACTAAAACTAAGTTCGAATAAATGGCCACAGAAATTTTATACATCTTTCGGGCTATTTTCTCAGGAAGTATGGACTTGCCCCTGATAAAACTTAAGCCGTAGTAATGGGGGCAGCGAATTCAAGTTGTTACATTAAAAAACAAAAGCGATTCGAGAACAGGTCTTAAACTGAACTTATTTGAAATTTTGTGTGGTAAGTACCCGATAGAGTGGACCAATAGAGACCATATTAGAACCTCATATATGTCTGGTATAAATTTCACGATGTGTAAAGTATGGACCAAATCGGTTAGTCCCTTCGAAAGTTATCGTGAGCATAATTTTTGCGAAAAAATTTAACTTCTGTGGGGAAAGTACCCGAGGGAGTGGGCCTTCGAACTTAAAAATTCGAACTTTTTTGTTTGCGAATTTCAGCATAAAGAATCATTCCTAGAATCTTTATATGTTCTAGAAAGTTGTTTGTTGAAATCTTAGGTACACTTTTGTAATTAACTGTATCCTTAATTTGTGGCCGGTTCGGTATCTGTGGACCAGAATAGGAGAAAAAAGTATAAAAATCTCATATTTTTGTTCTGATGTTTTTTGGAAAAGCCGAAAAGTTAGTGTGATTCTCATTTATTTGAGAATATTAGGTACTTCAAGAGTTCGGTTTTTCGCTAAAAAATGACATCATTTCAAAAAGCTGAAAAGCCAATTGATAATTCCCTTCGCCGGGATGAAATCATGATATTGGTAGCGATCAGTAAAATTTTGCAACACTGTCAGTTCGTTTTGAAAAACATTACTCTCTGTAATAGAGGGTAATAAATGAAGTTAAGCCATTTGGGGGAATACTCCAGCTTAAGCAATCAAAATCTAATATTTTCAAAAGTTTTTGGCTATTTTCGCATTTTAGAACAGTTCCTAGACATTTCGTATGTTCCAGAAAGTTTTTTGCTGATATCTTTGCTACTTTATTGTGGTTGATTGTTTTCTTGAATTTTGAACGGTTTATTATCTATGGAGCAAAGACCGAGAAAAGAGTATAAAAATCGCATTTGATTTGCTATTTTGACCATTAAAACCATTTCTACATAGTTCGTATGTTCTAGAAAGTTGTTTGTTAAGATCTAAGGTACATTTTTCTAGTTGGTTGTTTGATTCAATTTTGATCGCTTTGATATCTGTAGACTAAACTCCGAGAAAAAATTAAAAGGGAAATTTGACCTTGACGATTTTGACTATGTTCATCTTCATAGTCAAAATCGTCATTGAATGGATTTTATGTGTTCACAATTATTATTCTATAGAACGAGAGCTAAAACTTTGCTTCCTCGAGTAAACCCAAATTCCTAGCGGTTTAGAAGATGTGTGCTTGATAAAATGATCCCTTTTAACATCAAAGCCTCAGGTCTTTGGGGGCCCATAACCGCGAAAGTTGAAGTGATATAGAAAAACACCGGGATACGTGTCTTCTTATTTGTGGTCTACTATCACGCTATGGTGTCACCGTTGCTTGTCATCTGTCATTACTCATTCAAAAATAAGTAGATTTTGTTCGAAAAAAATTAATTTAGGATATATGGCAACCCTATTAAAATTTTATAAAAACTCACATGACCACCAAAAAGTTGACTACAAAATATCGAACAAATTAAATGAGACCAATTTTAATAACAATTTGTCCATGCCGGCTGATACAGTGTGAAGCGTGTTTCGTTAAGAGGTTGTTATTCATCTCAAAACGAGAAGGAAAAAAATAAAAAAATACATAAAAACAACAATAATTCAAATGTTTTAGAAATTTCTGTGTACCGATCAAAAAACCAGACTCGAAAGTTGACTCCTCAGCACCACTTCACAACACATTTGTTTATAAACAATAATATCGAAAGATGTGTCGCGTCAGACTTTGCGAATGAATATGCATTTTTCATCTTATTATTTAACGGGGTTTATGCAAAACCGTTGATGTTTCGGAACCGGTCATATTTTATTGTCTTTTTTTTCGGGGAATAACATTGTCAAGTGGGCCAACATGATCGAAAGACTAAACAAATTATAAAGCCTTAATATTAATTTCATTTGCAAAATAAACGAAAATAAATCAAACAAAAACTCAAATACGTCTAGATATCAGTTAGTGTGGAAGTGTCGCAATGCTTGTATAACTCAAGGGCAACCCAAGGTTCTCAGGCATCTTTGGTATTAATCATCTATAATCAGCTGAGTGATAAGTGTTCTTTTGGGGGATTTTTTATGTTGTGCTTGAGAACTACTTATAAAGAAGCAGGTGATTTCGCAATGTGAC
This sequence comes from Musca autumnalis, assembly GCF_047663935.1. Classification (NCBI taxonomy): domain Eukaryota; kingdom Metazoa; phylum Arthropoda; class Insecta; order Diptera; family Muscidae; genus Musca; species Musca autumnalis. Next base: position 201,954,853 of record NW_027411755.1, read on the forward strand.
CTTGTTTTGCTATGTCGATATACACCCTGTTGCGATACTCCTACCTTGTGTCATATACAACATAAATTTTTCTCACTTATGTATTTTTGTGTGAATTATTTCCATTATTATATTGATTAAGAAATCATAGCCTTTATTAAGTTTATTGTGCACAAATTTGCTTAGTATTAGAACTGATTTTTGTTCAGCTTTAGAATCTTCATATTCAATGATTTCTGAAATTATTTCCAAAAATGCCTTAAATTCGATTAGCTCCCTTATAATGACTTATAAAATTTTACGCGTTATAAAATTCAAAAATTATTTAACAAAATTGAGACGTTTTTTTTATACAAATTAAATTGCTGCTAGTCAACAGTGCTCGAAGTTTATATACGGGTTATTATATTGAAACCAAATATATACATATGCAGTTAAATTGTTGACTTGTGAGAGGGTTACTACGATCCTGATTTGCTGTTTTTGTTTGTAAAAATACAGATGTATACACCGGAATATATTTATAATAAATATAATTATAGCCTCAGCTTTATGTTTTTTTTTCGGGAAATCCGGTTTTTGAAAATTTGGTGTCAATTTTATTAGATTTTAATCTGGGTTTCGGAGTCGTAGTCTAGCAAATTTTGCTGGAGTCGGAGTCGTGAAAAAAACTCGACTCCTACTCCGGGCAAAATTCCTTTTTTCTAAATTTATCAAAAAAATTTTATTTTATTTTTGTATGACATGACAGAGATAAACATTAATAAATTAAGGGAATCATTTATTAATTTTATAAGAAAACTATGCGAAAACATGTAAGCAAAGGCTTTATTATAATTATTTTTGGTCCAATTACTTACTTACTTAGTTGGCCCATTACAGAACATTTGTTCCATAGACCGAACTAAGAAAAGATCTCCATTCCTCTCTGTTTTTCGCTTCGCTTTTTGGAATACCGCGCCTTTTCATTTCTTCATCCACTTGTATGCTCCATCGAAGCTTAGGCATGCCGATTCTGCGTGCACCGCCATGTGGCATGTTACATGTATTCATACGCCTTTTTAGCGGGTTCATCATCGCTCATTCTCATGATATGGCCTAGCCAACGCAATCGTTGCATCTCGATACGTTTAACTATATTCATGTCTTTGTATAGCTTATATAGCTCGTGGTTCATACGACGTCGATATTCACCGTCAACGCAGATTGGTCCGTACATCTTTCGAAGAATTTTTCTCTCAAACACACCAAGCACTGCCTTATCTGCTTGCGCAAGTACCCACGCTTCGGAGCCATACATTAGCACGGGTAGTATCAGTGTTTTGTATAGTGTTATTTTTGTTTGACGAGATGTGGCTTTGTTTTTAAATTGCTTACTTAAACCATAGTAGCATCTGTTGGCCAATACAATTCTTCTTCTTATTTCACAACTAATTTTGTTTGTTGTGTTTATGGCAGTGCCGAGGTAGACGAAGTCTTTAACTACCTCAAAATTATAGGTACCAATTTGCACAGTTGGTCCGAGCTCTATGGACGCTTTACGCGTCGACACCATCAATTTGTTCTTTTCGTCATTTACCGCTAGACCCACTTTCGCAGATTCTCCTTCGACCTTCCTATAGGTATCAGTTACTTCCTTTACTGATCGTCCTATGATGTATATGTCACCAGCATAAGCAAGTAACATGTGACTATTGGTATAAATTGTGCCATTTCTTTTGACATTTGCATCTCGTATTACCTTTTCCAGCAAAATGTTGAATAGGTCACACGAAAGGCTGTCTCCTTGTCTGAAACCTCTTTTGGTACTGAACTGTTCGGAGAGGTTCTTTCTAATTTTAACTGATGACCTAGTGTCAGTTAAAGCCATCTTACAAAGCCGGATGAGCTTTGAGGGGGTACCAAATTCAGAAATTGCATGGAATACCTTTGATCGGAGGGGACTGCTTTATAATCGACAAAAAGGTGATATGTGTCGATCTGCACCTCTTGGGTCTTCTCAAGGATTTGCCGCAGGTTAAATATCTGGTGACGTAGGGGATGGATGATACCAAGCAACGGTCCTGACCGGTTTTAACATGGCAAAGCCCAGGATTTATCTTGGTCCCTCTTTCATCTCAAGTGGACACTGACCTCCCCGTGGTGTCACCTGGGGAACTGCCTTTAACACCCGTTAAAGGTAGTGAGCTAACATGTGCCGCGCGTTCTCCCATAAGAACGTTAAAAACTTGGGTTTGGGCGTCGGGCTAGTAACCCTCCCCTAGAAAAAACAGCATACTATGAAAAAACGAAAGAAAAGAAAAACAACCCCCTCTAAAGTTGACGAACCCCACAAACGTTTTAAGGACCATGATCTGCGAATCTGCACCTGGAATGTTCGCACTCTCTATAGAGAAGGTGCAGTCTTCGCATTGGCAGATGTATTTGAAAAGTACAAGGCCGATATTACTGCCATACAGGAAATACGATGGATTGGGAAAGGCGTCACAACAACACCTAAAGGTGACGCACTGTATTATAGCTGCCATGACGTAAAGCATGAGTTTGGTTGCGGATTTGTAGTTAGTCGGAGACTAAAACATCTGGTATCCAGCTTCACTCCAGTGAATGAAAGACTTGCTGCAATTCGAATAAAAGCTAAATTCTTCAACATCAGCTTTATTTGCGCTCATGCTCCCACTGAAGAAAAGGACGAACAGACCAAACATATATTTTACGAGCGCTTAGAAGAAACATATGACCCTTGCCCTGCCCATGACATTAAAATCATTCTAGGCGATTTTAATGCCAAAATTGGAAAGGAGAATATCTTTGGCCCAACAGTCGGGAAATTCAGCCTCCACAGTGAAACATCTGACAATGGTATGAGGCTGATAGACTTTGCAGCTGCAAAAAACATGGTAGTTAGCAGTACCAGATTTAATCATCTCGATATTCATAAGGGCACCTGACTGTCTCCAGATCAGAAAACAAGAAATCAAATTGATCATGTTGTGATAGATGGAAGACATTCATCGAGCGTGTTGGATGTACGATCGTTCCGAGGCGCAAACATTGATTCGGACCACTACCTTGTTGCAGCAAAGGTACGCACCCGCTTAAACATAGCAAACAAAGTACGAACAGACACAACACGAAAGTTAGACATCGGTAAGCTGCAATCACAACAGATAGCCACAGCATATTCCACTCAACTAGCCCAATTGCTTAATCAAAGCACTCCTCATCCCGATAACATATCAGCGCAATGGAAAAGTAATGCCCACTCCATGCAAACAGCCGCAAAATCCATACTTGGATACCAGAGGCCTCCACCAAGGAATCCATGGTATGATCAGGAGTGTCGTGCTGCCACCGAAGAGAAAAATGCGGCATATAGGGCTACTTTACAATCCGTAGCAACGCGTAGCGCACGAGAGAGATACAGGGAGAAAAGGAGAGAGGAGAAACGTCTTTTCCGCAGGAAAAAGAGAGAGATGGAAAAGCGGGAGTGTGAAAAACTCGAGATGTACTGGAGCCAGAATGAAGTCCGAAAATTTTACCAAAGAGTGAAACATCAAACAGATGGCTTTGGTACAGGCACATCCTCCTGTAGAGATCAGCAAGGTAATCTGGTAACAGATACAGATAGCGTGCTCAGGATATGGAAGGAACATTTCTCCAATCTGCTGGTATCCAATAGTAGCGAAGACGATGATGCCACACATCCAATCCCAGAAGATGGTATAGAATGTATACCGCCCGGCCAAGATGAGGTAAAAACAGCAATCAACCGGCTGAAGAATAATAAGGCAGCAGGAGCCGATGGCTTACCAGCCGAGCTGTTCAAAACCGGAGGCGACACGCTGATAAGGTGTATTCATCAGCTAGTTAGCACCATCTGGCAGGAAGAACGAGTACCCGACGATTGGAACCTGAGTATCCTGTTCCCCGTCCACAAGAAGGGAGATAAGACTGTATGCTCTAACTACTCCCTATTGCCTACAAGATCGTGTCAGGGATATTGTGCGAACGAGTAAAGCCAATGGTCAACGAGATAATTGGACCATACCAATGCGGCTTTAGACCTGGCAAGTCCACCATTGACCAGATATTTACCCTGCGGCAAATCCTGGAGAAGACCCAAGAGATGCAGATCGACACCTACCACCTTTTTGTCGATTATAAAGCAGCCTTCGACAGCCCGCTGCGTTCAAAGGTATTCCGAGCCATGTCTGAATTTGGTATCCCCGCAAAGCTCATCCGGCTTTGCAAAATGACTTTAATTGACACGAGGTCCTCAGTTAAAATAGGAAAGAACCTCTCCGAAGAGTTTGGTACCAAAAGAGGTTTCAGACAAGGAGACAGCCTTTCGTGTGATCTCTTTAACATCCTGCTGGAAAAGGTTATACGAGATGCAAACGTCAAAAAAAAGTGGCACAATCTACGCCAATAGTCACATGTTACTTGCTTATGCTGATGATATAGACATCATAGGCCGATCAGTAAAAGAAGTAACTGATTCCTTCATGAAGGTCGAAGGAGAATCTGAATGAAGGTCGAAGTGGGTCTGGCGGTAAACGTTGCCATTGTGCTGATATGTTATCGGAACGAGGAGTGCTTTGATTAAGCAATTTGGCCAGTTGAGTGGAGCATGCTGTGGCTATTTGTTGTGTTTGCATCCTAGCCATGTCCAATTTCCGTGTTGTGTCTGTTCTGTCTTTATTTGCAACGTTTAGCCGGATACGTACCTTTGCTGCAACAAGGTAGTGGTCCGAATCAATGTTTGCGCCCCTGAACGATCGTACATCCAACACGATCGATGAATGTCTTGCATCTATCACAACATGATCAATTTGATTAGTTGTTCTTTGATCTGGAGACACCCAGGTGCCCTTATGAATATCGAGATGATTAAATCTGGTACTGCTAACTACCATGTTTTTTGCAGCTGCAAAGTCTGTCAGCCTCATACCATTGTCAGATGTTTCGCTGTGGAGACCGAATTTCTCGACTGTTGGGCCAAAGATATTCTCCTTTCCAATTTTGGCATTAAAATCGCCTAGAATGATTTTAATGTCATGGGCGGGGCAACGGTCATAAGTATCTTTTAAGCTCTCTTAAAATATATCTTTGGTCTGTTCGTCCTTTTCTTCAGTGAGAGCATGAGCGCAAATAAAGCTGATGTTGAAGAATGTTGCTTTTATTCGAATTGCAGCAAGTCTTTCATTCACTGGGGTGAAGCTGGATACCAGATTTTTAGCCTCCGACTAACTAGGAATCCGCAACCAATAATATAAGTGTGTCAAGTATAATACAGTGCGTCACCTTTAGGTGTTGTTGTGACGCCTTTCCCAATCCATCGTATTTCCTGTATGGCAGTAATATCGGCCTTGTACTTTTCAAATACATCTGCCAGTGCGTAAACTGCACCTTCTCTATAAAGAGTGCGAACATTCCAGGTGCAGATTCGCAGTTCAAGGTCCTTAAAACGTTTTCGGGGTTCGTCAACTTTAAAGGGATTTGTTTATCTTTTCTTTCGTTTTTTCATAGTAGGCTGTTTTTTTCTAGGGGGGGTTACTAACCCGACGCCCAAACCCAAGTTTTTAACGTTCTTATGGGTGAAAGCGCGGAACATGTTAGCTAACTATCTTTAACGGGTATTAAAGGCAGTTCCCCAGGTGACACCACGGGGAGGTCATTGTCCACTTGAGATGAAAGAGGGACCAAGATAAATCCTGGGCTTTGCCATGGTGTCTACCTTCATAATGTTGCTTGAGGGACATTGCGGTTTCCATAGTTCGATTACCGGTTACTATCGAAAAAATCGATAACATTGCTTGATCGTTTTCGATCTAGACTTGTCATGCCGTTTTTTTATCGTATCGAAAACTTATTCACGAGCAAATTCTCGATCGAATCGAGTCACTGCGACATACAGAGCAGCTACAAAATCGAGTAAAAATTTTGTTTTTGGTCCATTTTACCCACTCAATATTTCACGATCGTCACCAATTTAGGTTGCCACTGTGGTGCAACGGTATGCACACCCGCCTTGCACGCTAAAGGTCTGCGGTTCGATTCCCAGGCCAGGCAATATCAAATTTTCAACGTTGGCAAAATACCCCTCAGTCATGTTGGCGACATTTCCTGAGTATTCCAGCCATCAAAAACTTCTCTACAAGGGGTGTCGTAGGACACGCCGTTCGGACTCGGCGATAAACAGTAGGTCCCATATCATTGAGGTAATATGAAACGGGATGTACTCATTGTTATGAGAGAAGTCTCCCTTGTCCCACCTGTGATGTTTGTGGAACAATTACAATAGATGTCTATTTTAGTCTCGATACAAAATTTAGTGACGATTGGTTTGTAATTGCGGCCTGAAGTTTGATTACAATGTTTAATGGACGGACGGACACACATCTCAAAATCGTTTTATCATGTCGAGATATGAGTTTTGGTATACCACATGTGGGATATACGACGAATATTTCGCACTGTTACATGCATTTTTGGAAAAACAAACTTATTATGTGGAAAGTGTATTCCACATTGTGGTGTAGGGTATAATGAGCTTTTGTATGTCAAGATTTTGTAATGTAACCGCCACTACATTGTGTAAGAGCTTGCTGGTATGACAGCAAAGAAGATGTTCACTAAATTTATTAAAAAAAATTGGTTAGGTCAAAAGGTATTTAAAAAATGGAAGGGCTCTATATTCATGTTGTTGTCATAAATACGAACAAAATTAGTAAAAACATAATATATCAAATTTTATTTTTATTTACAGGTATGGCCATAATATGAGTACTTAAATTAATTTATAATTTATGTGGCATTTGGCGCCAATATTTTCGTTCGTAAGTTCAAAGTAATTTTGTTTAATTTACAATCTTCAGGCTTTATTTACTATTACAGTAGTTTTGACTTATCTGCCAAAACAAGTTTTTCAGGCATTTTGTTGCAGCAAAGCGATTTCTGCACTTAGCATTGATGTTTTTAGCTGCCAAAAATTTACAGTTATCTGATTCGGCCACCTGCCGAAGCATCTCCTCTTAAATGGAATTTACAGCTTTGGAATGGAATGGTGAAAAAATGGCAACAAATCATCAAAAAAATATTTCTTATTTTGCATCATACAAAATAAAAACGAAATTTTAATTAATTAATAATTTCAAAGAAAGTAATGTTAACTTTTTCAAACGGAAGTAATGCTCACATCGCTTGTTTTCTCAGTTACCCATGTTTCGAGAAAAACGCGTTTTACGTTGGCGATTAAAAGTTCACTTCCGAACTTAAAAAATGATTACACTAAAAAATAAAATAACTACTTGAACCATATTTTGCAACCTGCTAGCTAAATTTCTAAAACGATTGTCAGCAAAATCAAAACTACTGTATTTTATTATTTAATTAATTTAATTTTTGCTAAATGATTCTTGACCTTAACTTCCTCAACTGATTCTAAGAAATACAAGTGATTTAATTAGTTTTAAAATTATTCGAAATGGATTTCCTTTTATCATAATTTTGATCATTAGCATTAAATCTCAGCAACAGTCTAATGGTTGTTATTTAACGCACTCATGTATGAATTGTTTGCAATTCTCAATACAACAAACGAAATCGTCAAATCATTGAGGTTTTTGTTTACGGTCATAAAAAATAAAGGGGGGAATTTCCCCAGAAATCTTCAGCATAATTTCTAACAAAGTTGGCTAATGAGGGATTTTATTTCGTTTTTTCAGATCACTCAAGAAGAATGAAAACCAGTTTGTGTTTGATTGTTTAGGTTTGGTTATAAAATTATCGTAATTATTAATTGTGAACATACTTATTACGTAGGTAAACTGTTATCGGTTAATTGGATTAAAGACGGTGGCGAGAAATGGGAATATAACACTTAAATATGATAATAATTCTGATGAAATTGTGCAAATTGATTTGTTGGAATGGTATTTGCCATTTTTTGTTAGATATTTTAACTGAATAATAACAGGTGGATACACAAAAGAGCAATACTCATGCTCTCTTTAACATATTTTTCTTAAGAAGGTCTTTAGGTTTTTTTTTGAGGACCGTAAACCAAAAAGCGGAGATTTTTAAACATCATCAACCTAATAAGCGTTGATGTTTTAAACGATTTTTTTTTTCCAGGACCATCAACCTAATAAGCGTGGATTTTTTTAACATTTTTTTTTCGAGGACCATCGAGCTAATCAGCGTGCTTTTTTTAACAAATTTTTTTGAGGACCATCAAACTTATCAGCATGGATTATTTAAACAATTTTTTTTTCGAGGACCATCAACCTAATAAGCGTGGATTTTTTAAACAATTGTTTTTAGAGGACCATCAACCTAATACGCGTGGATTTTTTAAACATTTTTTTTTTCGAGGACCATCAACCTAATAAGCGTGAATTTTTTAAACAAATTTTTTCGAGGACCATCAACCTAATAAGCGTGGATTTTTTAAACAATTTTTTTCGAGCACCATCAACCTAATAAGCGTGGATTTTTTAAACAATTTTTTTCGAGCACCGTCAACCTAATAAGCGTGGATTTTTTAAACAATTTTTTTCGAGCACCATCAACCTAATAAGCGTGGATTTTTTAAACAATTTTTTTCGAGCACCATCAACCTAATAAGTGTGGATTTTTTAAACAATTTTTTTCGAGCACCATGAACCTAATAAGCGTGGTTTTTTTAAACAATTTTTTTTGGAGCACCATGAACCTAATAAGCGTGGTTTTTTTAAACAATTTTTTTCGAGCACCATCAACCTAATAAGCGTGGATTTTTTAAACAATTTTTTTCGAGCACCATCAACCTAATAAGCGTGGATTTTTTAAACAATTTTTTTCGAGCATCATCAACCTAATAAGCGTGGATTTTTTAAACAATTTTTTTCGAGCACCATCGACCTAATAAGCGTGGATTTTTTAAACATTTTTTTTCGAGCACCATCAACCTAATAAGCGTGGATTTTTCAAACAATTTTTTTCGAGCACCATCAACCTAATAAGCGTGGATTTTTCAAACAATTTTTTTCGAGCACCATCAACCTAATAAGCGTGGATTTTTCAAACAATTTTTTTCGAGCACCATCGACCTAATAAGCGTGGATTTTTTAAACATTTTTTTTCGAGCACCATCAACCTAATAAGCGTGGATTTTTCAAACAATTTTTTTCGAGCACCATCAACCTAATAAGCGTGGATTTTTTAAACAATTTTTTCGAGCACCATCAACCTAATAAGCGTGGATTTTTTAAACAATTTTTTTCGAGCACCATCAACCTAATAAGCGTGGATCTTTTAAACAATTTTTTTCGAGCACCATCAACCTAATAAGCGTGGATCTTTTAAACAATTTTTTTCGAGCACCATCAACCTAATAAGTGTGGATTCTTTAAACAATTTTTTTCGAGCACCATCAACCTAATAAGCGTGGATCTTTTAAAAAATTTTTTTCGAGCACCATCAACCTAATAAGTGTGGATTCTTTAAACAATTTTTTTCGAGCACCATCAACCTAATAAGCGTGGATCTTTTAAACAATTTTTTTCGAGCACCATCAACCTAATAAGTGTGGATTCTTTAAACAATTTTTTTCGAGCACCATCAACCTAATAAGCGTGGATCTTTTAAACAATTTTTTTCGAGCACCATCAACCTAATAAGTGTGGATTCTTTAAACAATTTTTTTCGAGCACCATCAACCTAATAAGCGTGGATCTTTTAAACAATTTTTTTCGAGCACCATCAACCTAATAAGCGTGGATTTTTATACCCTCAGCCTTTAGGCTAAAGAGGGTATTTACACTTTGATACGGCCAAAAAGAGCAATACTCATGCTCTCTTTAACATATTTTTCTTAAGAAGGTCTTTAGGTTTTTTTTGAGGACCGTAAACCAAAAAGCGGAGATTTTTAAACATCATCAACCTAATAAGCGTTGATGTTTTAAACGATTTTTTTTCCAGGACCATCAACCTAATAAGCGTGGATTTTTTTAACATTTTTTTTTCGAGGACCATCGAGCTAATCAGCGTGCTTTTTTTAACAAATTTTTTTGAGGACCATCAAACTTATCAGCATGGATTATTTAAACAATTTTTTTTTCGAGGACCATCAACCTAATAAGCGTGGATTTTTTAAACAATTGTTTTTAGAGGACCATCAACCTAATACGCGTGGATTTTTTAAACATTTTTTTTTTTCGAGGACCATCAACCTAATAAGCGTGAATTTTTTAAACAAATTTTTTCGAGGACCATCAACCTAATAAGCGTGGATTTTTTAAACAATTTTTTTCGAGCACCATCAACCTAATAAGCGTGGATTTTTTAAACAATTTTTTTCGAGCACCGTCAACCTAATAAGCGTGGATTTTTTAAACAATTTTTTTCGGAGCACCGTCAACCTAATAAGCGTGGATTTTTTAAACAATTTTTTTCTAGCACCATCAACCTAATAAGTGTGGATTTTTTAAACAATTTTTTTCGGAGCACCATCAACCTAATAAGTGTGGATTTTTTAAACATTTTTTTTTTCGAGGACCATCAACCTAATAAGCGTGAATTTTTTAAACAAATTTTTTCGAGGACCATCAACCTAATAAGCGTGGATTTTTTAAACAATTTTTTTCGAGCACCATCAACCTAATAAGCGTGGATTTTTTAAACAATTTTTTTCGAGCACCGTCAACCTAATAAGCGTGGATTTTTTAAACAATTTTTTTCTAGCACCATCAACCTAATAAGTGTGGATTTTTTAAACAATTTTTTTCGAGCACCATGAACCTAATAAGCGTGGTTTTTTTAAACAATTTTTTTTGGAGCACCATGAACCTAATAAGCGTGGTTTTTTTAAACAATTTTTTTCGAGCACCATCAACCTAATAAGCGTGGATTTTTTAAACAATTTTTTTCGAGCACCATCAACCTAATAAGCGTGGATTTTTTAAACAATTTTTTTCGAGCATCATCAACCTAATAAGCGTGGATTTTTTAAACAATTTTTTTCGAGCACCATCGACCTAATAAGCGTGGATTTTTTAAACATTTTTTTTCGAGCACCATCAACCTAATAAGCGTGGATTTTTCAAACAATTTTTTTCGAGCACCATCAACCTAATAAGCGTGGATTTTTCAAACAATTTTTTTCGAGCACCATCAACCTAATAAGCGTGGATTTTTCAAACAATTTTTTTCGAGCACCATCGACCTAATAAGCGTGGATTTTTTAAACATTTTTTTTCGAGCACCATCAACCTAATAAGCGTGGATTTTTCAAACAATTTTTTTCGAGCACCATCAACCTAATAAGCGTGGATTTTTTAAACAATTTTTTCGAGCACCATCAACCTAATAAGCGTGGATTTTTTAAACAATTTTTTTCGAGCACCATCAACCTAATAAGCGTGGATCTTTTAAACAATTTTTTTCGAGCACCATCAACCTAATAAGCGTGGATCTTTTAAACAATTTTTTTCGAGCACCATCAACCTAATAAGTGTGGATTCTTTAAACAATTTTTTTCGAGCACCATCAACCTAATAAGCGTGGATCTTTTAAACAATTTTTTTCGAGCACCATCAACCTAATAAGTGTGGATTCTTTAAACAATTTTTTTCGAGCACCATCAACCTAATAAGCGTGGATCTTTTAAACAATTTTTTTCGAGCACCATCAACCTAATAAGTGTGGATTCTTTAAACAATTTTTTTCGAGCACCATCAACCTAATAAGCGTGGATCTTTTAAACAATTTTTTTCGAGCACCATCAACCTAATAAGTGTGGATTCTTTAAACAATTTTTTTCGAGCACCATCAACCTAATAAGCGTGGATTTTTATACCCTCAGCCTTTAGGCTAAAGAGGGTATTTACACTTTGATACGGCCAAAAATGTGCCTCATCGAAATAATGGTTTTAGACCCCAAGTATGTTTGTACGATATCCGTTTCAGACAATTTTGAGTCGATCTAGCAATGTCCGTCCGTCTGTCTGTCTGTCCGTCTGTCTGTCTGGCTGGCTGGTGCGCACGATAACTCTCGAACGGATCAATCGATTCGGTTCAAATTTTGGGTATCGAAATATTTTGTCCAGATTTGATTTAAGTTCGAAGATGGGCCATATCGGTCCACTCCTTCAGGTACCTCCCCCACAAAAGTTCAAAAATGTTCGGAAAAATTGTCCGCACGATAACTCTTGAAAGGAGTAACCGAATTAGTCCATACTTTGCACATCGTGACATTTCTACCAGACATAGATGAGGTTTCAATATGGACCCTATTGGTTCACTCTTTCGGGTACTTCCCACACAAAATTTTGCTTAAGTGCAGTTTAAGGCCTGCTCTGGAATCGCTTTGATTTTTGTTGCAGCCACTTGTATTCACTACCCCCATTACGACGATATAATTTTTTTCAGGAGCAAGTCCATATATCCTCAGAAATCAGCACGAAAACTGCAAACAACCCATATTATACCATGTGTCGTATTTGGAGTGCACGATAACTCTCGATCAACATATTTGGTTAAAA
>NW_027411755.1:201967458-202357458 GCF_047663935.1 Musca autumnalis
GTCGTAAGAAGCGAGGCTGCAGATAGTATGGGTCACGATATATTTGCTCTCATATGGACATGTGATGGATTTGACGAAGTTGGCCCTTGCATTTCATGAGACTTGGATGCTTCTGCATCTATCATCTATCTAACATCCATAGGCTTGAGCAGTTATCGGAAATGATTGGCGAACTCCTTGAAACTAAGTCACTTAGATTGCCCATGATTGATGAAAGCCAGGCGGACTGCTGATGGACACAATGATAGGGATATGGTCTGACTAAAGAGAAACGACGGGCTGCTCCGTGACGTCATATGTTAGACCACAGGTATGCCTGCCTACCTGTGCCAGTCTCCGCTAATTCTGGTAGGGACGTCCGTCCTCACGCATAGCGCAAAACATAATGATAACAATGTGTTTGACCAGCGCTATACTCCTCACGCAGCTTTGCTTTTTCTTTTGAGGAAGAACGTACTTCCTGAAAAAGTGTTTTAAAATCCTATGATCACTATTAAAGTTCTAAAAAATAGGGTCAAAATTACGTAATATTTTTTTCGATCTTATATCAGGTTTGAAATTGAATGCGAGTACTGTATTGTATGTATGTATATTTCTGAGATATGTATGGTTTCGAAAATTCCGAAAAACCTCTACTGTCACCGACAACAATTGAACCTGTTCCTTCTTGATATTTTTTTTTGTTGACGGAGGACAAATTGTAACGAACACTACATATACGAACACTCATTGTCTATGCTCGCGTACAACTTAACACTTCCCATACAATCTCTCAGCTAAGCGCGAACATCACCATTAGTAGAGGTATGACAATCACTACAATGACTGCCATAGGTAATAAGCCAACATTTCTTTGATTTAATTTCTGGAAAATTGCTGAACTGGTCTGGATTTACGACTTACCTTAACAAACCGAAAGACTTTCCGCACATCGTCATTAGTGAATTTAACCTGATTTCTTAAGGAGGCAATTGGTGCTAAAGCCTGAACAAACTGCAAACGCTCATTATACTGAGGCAGCAAGGAGCACAATACCAATACGGCATTAAAAGCCTAAAATGAGAAAACGGGGACAGAAGACAAAAATACAAACAATGAAAATGAGGCGGCATCCTCTTTTTCGGCAGGAAAGTTAAATATTTCATTAAGTGATGCTGCAAGGACTGCACTACACTGTCCATCGTCCACCAGCATTCAGTACTCACCTGGGAGTGAGCAATTAACCAAACTTGATGGAATGATGTTTCATTGCGAATGTGGTCAACAATGGCCGTAAGTCGTAACGACCCCATTCATGAAAGCTAAAACTCCAAAAATCGCCATCCTTAGTGGTGAAACGTGAATGATTGCGGCCATACGGTGAGCCTCGTAAATTGGCCAACCAAACGTCATGTTGATTGTTAAACAACTGAAAGGCTAAAAGGATGTCAAATAGCGGGTTTGTTTTGCACACAACAACAACAACAAGGAAAACGGAGCAATCAAAACGGAAACACTTAATTAGGCTATGTTGGGGTTACCTAAACTTTTTACAGGTCCCATTATAACCCAGGCCAATGAAGATGTTAGCAAACCATGGACCAACAATATTGGACTGGAGCCGGGACGTGGCATGCGATGTAATGTTAAATTATAACCATCCTCCGTTAGGACATAATGCAATTCCACGGAATAGTTGTGGTTTTGAATCCAATCACTCTAAAACGAAATAAAATTTGAAATAGTTTCTCAAAATCCGAAATATTTGTCACTCACAGTTGTCCATTTTAGTTTCTCATATTTTGTGGAGTTTTCATCAATTTCACGGGAATTTTCATCAATATCTGTTGCATCGTCATTACCTCGGTTATTTGTTTTACCAAAAAAGTTCCAAAACAATCCAACATCCTTGGTGCGGGATGCAAAACGTGGCCAACATGCTGTCGTCTGGTAATTTCCAATAATTTCATAAATGACCACCACGAATAAAAATATCAACTGTTGACTTTTACTTTGTTTAGACATTTAAATTTATTTTGAGCGAATTTTCTCGGTCAACGAGCGTGGTATTTTTTGTTGTTGTTGTGAAACTTCATGGTCGAGTTGGGGATAATTGTTAGCTTATCGTTTCATTGAATCGGGATTTTATAATCAACAATTTCGAATTGTGTTGCTCTTGAAATTTTAACAAAAATATGAGGCACGTGTTCGGAAGGCGAGTTAATGGTATCGCACATAAAATTGCGTTACATAATTTTTGATGGACTTTAGGATTCCTGGCGACTGCTTTGTTTTTGACAGGTGTTATTGCCTTTGTGAAAGGTTTCACAAATATTTTTGAAGCGGGTTCAGAACCATTATTTGTTTCTTTATCTGCTGATCTGAATGTCTTCTAATAGAAAATCGGGAGACCCTCTAATAAAAGACATGCAGGTGCCTTTTAATAGAAAACTTCGACCTAGAAAACAAGAAGGCAGGCCAATGGTATTTTAAAATATAAAGCAGAAGTGTTTCTATAGAAGACCTGAAGGTATTGTAATGGAAGTCTTAGACATAAAATGTAGAGAATACTGACCTTCTCATAGTAGAACTAGACCTGTTTTTATATTTATAGCGCAGAGGTCTTTTCAGAAAAGTCCTGAGGTCTTTTTATAGAAGACATGGTGGTTTTCTCATACAAGACTTGTTGGTCTTCTCATAGAAGACGCGAAGGTCTATTAATGTAAAAAAATCCGAAAAATCGTTGAAGGATACGAGTTTTTTATGTTAAATTTCCCAATTAGTGGTTTTACAGCAGAATGTACTGGTTAATGCTCAAAGGAGAAGTTAAAGAATACACTTCAGAGTTGAAGTTTCCAATGTATGATTTTTTAATATATCCACTGTATCTACCTCAAACGGATGCTGACATTTTGAAGACTGAAAATTGTTCTAATCGGGACGCGCAGCTGGATTTATTTAAAGAAAATTATTTGATTGTAGTACTCGCGATTTCGCATTTTTTAATGTATAACATGAGCGTGCCTTCATAGGATCACATTAATCTGCACCCAAACTCGAAATTTTGTGCGTAAATTTTTCTAAAAAAAACCGTTTTTTGATTTAAAATTTACAAACGTCATAGATTTCCGCGGAAAACCTCTTAAATTTAGTTTTTGTTACGTTCTGAATCGAATAAGCCACGGCGCGTCTAAATCCCCCATGATACCCCTCAAAGTTCGAAAATCTGCAACAAATGTTTTTGAAAATATCGCGTATTTAAAAACGTTTTGGATATGTCACTTTTACTCCACTAAATAGAGCGATACGCCTGCTTGAAATGTGCTTAAAATATGATATTTAAAAACTATAGCGAATCCGGAGATACAATTGATTTTTTCTAAAAAATAAGTGCGATGCTACATCCACGGTTCTTCATGGATCGCAATGAAACGACATCAAATGAGGTATTTTTTAAAAGGTTTTAATCGAAATCGGATGCGCTTAACATGCAAATGGACTTCGTGGAAATTATGACCATCTAACTGTATTATGCGCCCTAATATGCAACAGACGCTACATCGTGGCCGCCAAAAAGAATTTCACAAACTGTACACCAAATAAAAGGGATTGATTCGCTGTGTTGGAAAATCGGATGCGCATCATGTCATTTTCACTATTACGCGGTTTATATTGCGTTTCAAATTTTGTAATATTCAATATAAAATTATTTTAATGTTATGCCATAATTGGAATTCCTTGTGATTTAATATAATGTTCTAAAAATACTCAAGTGGACACTGACCTGACTGGTGTCACCTGGGGAGCTGCATTTAACATCCGTTCAAGGTAGTGAGCTAACATGTGCCATGCGTTTACCCATAGGAACGTTTAAAAACTTGGGTTGGGCGTTGGGCTAGTAACTCCCCGTCAAAACACCGCCTACTATGAAAAAACAAAGAAAAAGAAGAAAAACAAACCCCTCTAAAGTTGACGAACCCCGCAAACGTTTTAAGGACCATGATCTGCGAATCTGCACCTGGAATGTCAGGTATCTCTACAGAGCAGATGCAATTTGCGCACTTTCGGATATACTTGGCAAGTACAAAGCTGATATTATCGCCTTACAGGAAGTGCGATGGAACCGGGCAGACGTAAAAATAACAAACGATTACGCACTGTATTATAGCTGCCATGAAACGAAACATGAGCTAGGTGTTGGATTTATGGTAAATCGGAGGCTTAAAAATCTCGTTTCCAGCTTTTCACTTCTGTTGATGAGAGAATTGCCACATTCCGAATAAAAGCAAAGTTTTTTTAACATCAGTCTCATCTGCGCCCATGCCCCGACCGAAGAGAAAGATGAACAGACCAAGGATATATTCTACGAGCGCATAGAGAGAGCATATCACCGCTACCCTGGCTATGACATTAAGATTGTTCTAGGAGATTTTAATGCTAAAATTGGGAGAGAAAATATCTTTGGTCCCACGATCGGGAAGTTCAGCCTTCATGAGGTAACATCCGACAACGGAATGAGGCTGATCGATTTTGCAGCGGCAAAAAACATGGTAGTGAGCAGTACCAGATTCCAACACCTCGACATACACAAGGCCACGTGGATATCCCCAGATGGGGAAAAAAGAAACCAGATTGATCATGTTGTGATAGACGGAAGACACTCGTCCAGTGTGTTAGATGTCCGATCGATTCGAGGAGCGAACATCAGCAAAGGTACGCACTCGCCTTAATGTTGCGGCAAAAGTGCGATCTAATACAGGACGGAAGCTGGATGTCGAGAAGCTGCAAACACAACAGATAGCACAAGCCTATTCCGCTCATCTGACTCACATGCTGGAAGACGGAACTGCTTGTCCCGGATAATGTGGAAGCGCGGTGGCAAAGAATAGCCAACACACTTCAATCTGTCGCAAAATCTGTGCTTGGGTACCAAAAACCACCACCTAAAAATCTATGGTACGATCAGGAGTGCCGTAAGGCTACTGAAGAAACGAACGCGGCATACAGAGCAACCCTGCATTCAGTAGCAACACGAAGCGCGAAAGAAAATTTCGGGAGAAGAGGAGAGAGAGAAGCGTATTTTCAGAAGAAAAAAGAAAGAGCAAGAAAAACGTGAGGAGGAGGAGTCAGAATGAAGTCCGCAAATTTTACCAGAGTGTAAAACACCAGACTGAAGGGTATGGTGGAGGCACATTCTCCTGCAAAGATCCTGAAGGGAATCTGGTAACTGATACAGATAGCGTACTGAGGATCTGGAAGGAGCATTTCATGAAGCTCTTAGTATCGCCTGGGCGCCGATGAAGATACACCAGAACCAATCGCAAACGACGACGTAGAATGTGTTCCACCTAGCCAAAGCGAGGTCATGACAGCAATTAATCGGCTGGAAAACAATAAAGCAGCAGGAGCTGATGGGCTGCCCGCCGAACTGTTCAAGACCGGTGGCGAAATGCTGATAAGGAGTATGCATCAGTTAATTACCGAAATTTGGCAGGAAGAGAGCCATACCCAACGATTGGAACCTCAGCCTCCTATGTCCCGTACACAAGAAAGGAGACAAGACGGTGTGTACAAACTACAGAGGCATAAGTTACTCCCAATCGCATACAAAGTGCTGTCGAGTGTGCTGTGTGAACGTTTAAAACCCATGGTCAATAACATAATCGGGGCATACCAATGCGGTTTTAGACCTGGTAAATCGACAATTGACCAAATCTTTACACTGCGCCAAATACTGGAGAAGACCCACGAAAGACAGATCGACACATACCACCTGTTCGTCGACTATAAGGCCGCCTTCAACAGCCCAATTAGATCAAATGTGTTTCTATCCATGTCTGAGTTATCCCTGCAAAACTTATACGATTATGCAGGATGACATTGGCTAATACAAGATCAGCTGTTTAAAGTAGGAAAGAACCTCTCGGAACCTTTTGAAACGAAACGAGGTTTCAGGCAAGGTGACAGCCTATCGTGTGACTTATTTAACATTCTATTGGAAAAGGTCATACGAGAATCGAATGTATATACCTATAAAGGTAAAATAGCACTATATACAATAAGGATATAATGTTACTGGCCTACGCAGACGATATTGATATAATAGGTCGATCAACTCGCTCCGTAACAGCCACCTTTGCGAAAATTGAAAAAGAGTCTGCCAAAGTGGGTCTGGCAGTCAACGGCGATAAAGACAAAGTTTATGGTATCAACACGCAAGACGTCCAGTAAACTCGGACTGTTGATGTTCAGAACTACAATTTTGAGGTAGTAAATGACTTTATTTACCTCGGCACCGCGATAAATAAAACGAACAACATCAGTTTTGAAATCAAAAGAAGAATAATATTGGCCAACAGATGCTACTTTGGCCTAAGTAAACAGTTTAAAAGTAAAACCACCTCTCGTCAAACAAAACTTACTGGATATGAAGCATGGGTACTTGCGAAAGCAGATGATGCAGAACTTGGTGTGTTTGAGAGAAACATTCTTCGAAAGATTTATGGACCAATATGCGTTGACGGTGAATACCGACGTCGTATGAACCACGAGCTATACCAGCCGACCGACATCGATATAGTAAAACGTATCGAACTACAACGATTGCGTTGGCTTGGCCATGTCAGCAGGATGGATAAAGATGCCCCCGCCAAAAAGGCATTTGAATACGAGCCACTCGACGGTATACGCCCCAAGGGAAGGACCTAGTTGAAGAAGATATCACAAAACATGGCATCCAAAATTGGAGAAGTAAAGTAAAAGATCGGTGCGTTGGAAATCTATTCTTAGTTCGGCTTATGGAACAAGACGTTATGTTTAATATAAAAGCCATCTAAGTAAGTAAGTAAGCATTTCGATAGGGCAAACTCGTGAAAACTTAAAACGAGTTTTCTCGAAACCGGATTTTTTGAGATGTGTCATTCTTTGAGTAAATGAGCAATATTATCTGATGCCTGGTCCTCAGTTAAAATAGAAAATAACGTCTCCCAACAGTATAGTATCAAAAAAGGTTTCATATAAGAAGACATCTTTTTGTGAGATCTCTTCAACATTCTGCTTGAAAATGTTGTACGAGAATCGACTTCCAAAGAAATGGCACAATTTTAATGGCATCGTGAGTTTTGTTTGAGGAAGACCACAGCTAGAATATTTCCTCTTCTGATAATTTTTGTCTTCGAGATATGTGTAAATTATTTTCTTTCAGATAAGTAGGGTTCCAAGTTCAGACCAAGTTTAGAATCAGTACACAATATAATATAATGTCATATGTACATTCTGATGATACCTTATCGGGCGGAGCCTGCTTAGTCTCGGAAATTTATAATTTTGTTAAATACATAATTTTAAAAACATAATTTCTTCCAATAAAATATTCGAGATTGTCTAAAAGACGTTCCGAGGAATATTCAAATAACCGAAAATTAAAATTTTTACAAGTTTATCCGCATCGCATTCAACGCATACATAAACTGTATGCGTTGTATAAAATAAAGCTCGTAAAAATCGAAGCATACAAATGCCAGTTTTAACACAACTTTAAAAAAAGTCTGAAATATATAAATGTGAGTGCAGGCAGTGTTTTTGGCATTTCCACTCACGTTTGGTATTCATTAAAAAAAAGAGAGAAGTAACGTTTATATTATACGTATGCCCAAAAATATGCCAAGTGAAATTTCAGAAATCGGCCCGTATTCAACAGAATATGTATGAAGTACAGGCCAACTCAAATGCTGTGAATAAAACATAGCAGGGCAAATAAAGCGACGACAGTATTTGTGGGGTGTTGATGGTCAAGACTGTACGTATGTTTGATGGTGGCAACGGGTAGCTGATATGTATGTAGATTTCGTATAGATGGCAGCACAATAACCCACACAACTGAATGGACCTGTTAATATTGTGTATAATAACAATAGCACCAACAAAAATAACATGGCATGGGTGAAGGGTGTATTCAAATCTTTTAACAGATAGTAAAATTGTTGAGAAATACAAACACGTCGTACACGGACACGGGAACAAAAAAAAATATGTTAAAATATTAAAATGGAACGGAATACAATTCCGGATGAAACCAATCCGAATACGAATGAATATTATTTAATGAAATGATTTTTCAAAATAACAACCTCAGGGCTAACAACAACTGGAGAATAAAGGTATCGATAATGGTGGTCTCAAAAAGGGTATCTGTTGCTCCACAACTACTGCTACATTAGGGTATTGGCGGAAATGTTGGCAGATGTGTTAAACCAAAAATCTTACTTAGTTGTCGTTGTGTAGCCAATACAGCTCGTGGTTCATACGATGTCGATGTCAAGTACGAGTACTCCGCTTGTACAAGTACTTAGGATTCGGAACTATAAATTAGCACGGGTAGTATCAGTGTTTTGCAAAGCGTTTTTTTTTTGTTTGACGAGATGTGGCTTTGTTTTTAAACTGCTTACTTAAGCCAATGTAGCATCAGTTGCCCAATACTGTGCTTCTTCTTATTTCACAACTGATGTTGTTTGTTGTGTTTATGGCAGTGCTGAGGTAGACGAAGTCTTTAACTACCTCAGAAGTATATGTATCAACTTTCACAATTGTTCCGAGTTCTATGGACGCATTTCGAGTCGATAGCTTAAGCTTGGTCTTGTCTCCGTTTACTGCCAGACCCACTTTAGTAGATTCTCCGTTAACCTACTTAAAGGTATCCGTTATTTATTTTACTGATCGGCCCAGGATGCCTATATTATCAACATAAGTAACATGTGGCTATTGGTGTAAATTGTGTAATTACATTTGCATCTCGTTTAACCATTTCCAGCAGGATGTTGAAGAGATCAAGCGAATGGCCGTCTTCTTGTCTGAATCGTCTTTTGGTAATAACTACTCAATGTGGTTCTTTCCTATTTTACTTGAGGGCCAGGCATCAGTGCAAATCGAATAAGCTTTGCTAACTAGCTGATGCATACACCTTATCAGCGTGTCGCCTCCTGTTGGGAACAGCTCGGTTGGTAAGCCATCGGCCTCTTTCCTGCCATGTTATTCTTCAAGCGGTTTATTGCTTTTTACTACATCTTGGCAGGGTGGAATACATTCAATACTATCTTGTGGGATTGGATCTGTCGTCCTCGCCCGTATTTGATTCCAACAGTTTTGAAAAATGCCAGACATTGCCTTATCTGCTTGCGCAAGTACCCATCCTTCGGTCAGTATCAGTGTTTTGTAAAGTGTTACTTTTTTGACGGTATGTGGCTTTATTCGTAAAGTGTTTACTTAGCCCAAAGTAGCTTATGTTGGCCAACACTATTCTTC
This sequence comes from Musca autumnalis, assembly GCF_047663935.1. Taxonomy (NCBI): domain Eukaryota; kingdom Metazoa; phylum Arthropoda; class Insecta; order Diptera; family Muscidae; genus Musca; species Musca autumnalis. Next base: position 201,976,738 of record NW_027411755.1, read on the forward strand.
TTCTTATTTCACAACTGATGATGTTTGTTGTCCTTATGACGGTGCCGAGGCAGACAAAGTCTTTAACTACCTCAAAATTGTAGGTACCAACATTCACAGATGGTGCGAGATCTGTGGACGTATTACGCGTCGATACCATCAACTTGGTTTAATCGCCGTTTACTGCCAGACCGACATTAGCAGAACAAAGGTGTCAGTAACTTCCTTGACCGATCGACCCATTATGTCAATGTCGTCGGCATAAGAAAGTAACATATGACTGTTTGAGTATATTGCTCCACTTCTTTCGACCTTCGCATCTCGTATAACCTTTTGCAACAGGATGTTGAAGAGATCACATGATCTTTTGTTACTAAACTCTTCGGAGAGGTTCCTTCCTATTATAACTGAGTACAGAGTATCAATTAATACCATCTTGCAGACCCGAATGTGCATTGCGGGGATACCAAACTAAGACATTGCTTGGAATACCTTTGAACATAGGGGGCTGTCGAATGCTGCTTTATAATCGACAATAAGGTGGTAGGTGTCGATCTCTATATCTTGGGTCTTCTCCAGGTGTTGTCTCAATGTAAATATCTGGTCAATTGTGGTTTTGCGCGGTATAAAGCCGCACTGATAGGGGTCCAGTTATTTCATTGACCATAGGCTTTAGTCGCTCACACAATATTTCCCGATACTATCTTATATGCAATAGGGAGCAGACTTATGCCCCTGTAATTGGAACACACAGTCGTATCTCCCTTCTGAACATAAGATTCTCACCTTCCCAATCGTCGCGTAGTCGTTCTTTCTGCCAGATAGTGCTATCTAGCTGATGCTAACTAGCGGATGCATACGCCTTATCAGCATGTCGCCTCCGGTTTTGAACAGCTCGGCTGGTAAGCCATCGGTTCCTGCTGCTTTATTATTTTACAGCCCGGTTTATTGCTGTCAATACCATCTTCTGGAATTGGATCTGTGGTATCTTTGTTGTCTTCGTTAGTATTGGATACCAACAGTTTGAAAAATGCTTTTTCCATATCCTGAGCACACTATATGTATCAGTTAACAAATTGTCTTGCTGGTCTCTACAAGACGATGTACCTACCAAAGCCATCAATTTGATGTTTCACTCTTTGGTAGATTTTTCTGATTTCATTCTAACTCCTGTACCTTTCGATTTTTTCACACTCTCGTTTTTCCATTTCTCTCTTTTTCCTGTGGAAAAGACGGTTTCTCCTCTCTCTTTTTTTCCCGATACCTCTCTCGTGCGGTACGCGTTGCTACTGTTTGTAAAGTAGCCCTGTATGCCGCATTTTATCTCTTCAGTGGCAGCACGATACTCATGTTCATACCATGGCACAGTGGATCCACTTGTATGGAGAAAGTGGCCAAAAATATTTAGAGTGTAAAAAGCAAGCCAATGCGCCGGATACAGCTTTGTGCTGCTGCGAAGAGTGTTTTAAGAAACCACGCGTAACATTCTCCCCCCCCTTTCCCCTCTGGAGGGGGTATACGGTAAGAATTGTTTTATGCTGTTAATACAAAATGACATGACCAAAGCTCCCGATTATCTTATGATGCAAAAATAGGCTTGGGGAAACAAAACAATCTCAAAAACAACATAAAATCCAACCAATTTATCGGATTAAAAAAATCAAAATTTTTGTCTGAAAATTGGTAAATTTTTTATATAGATCTGGAAGGCACGTACCGCCAAGGAAAGACAAATTTGGAAGAAGATTTCTTCATCTTGCCACTGATGCCAATTATGTTAATGTACGTGGCCAGATAACAGAGTTATACGATAATATATCCATAGAAACCCTATTCCTGGGCAGCTTTAGTCAGCGACTCACCATTTATAGTCTGGCACTAGATGGCAGCTGATTTTAATACTGAATAATCTTAAACCCATGACCTACTTTGGAAAATTATTCCCGAGGTGGGCACTGGTGGGCATCATGACTAAAACCTTAGGTCAAATTTAAGTATATGATCGAATTGGCATTACAAAATACACTAAGAAAATATGCAGCTAACTAGAATTCCACAACACGCTAAAACAATTTTTTTAATGAAAATTAAGCTATTACCTTCTCCTTCAAAAATCTCCTATAATATTTTGCTATACGTATTAGTTTCGCGATATTTTGAATATATTTACTTGCACTTAAAAAATAGGTTGTACTCTCAACAAAAAGTCGACTGTTGGGACAAAGATATTCTCCTTTCCAATTTTGGAATTAAAATCGCCAAGTATAGTTTTAATGTCAATGGCAGCGGACAGTGGTCATATGTTTCTTCCAAGCGCTCTTAAAATATGTCCTCAGTGGGCACATGAGCATAAATAAAGCTGATGTCGAAGAATTTTGTTTTTATTCGTATTGTAGCAAGTCTTTCATTCACTGGGATGAAGCTGGAGATCAGATGTTTTAACCTCCGGCCAACTACAAATCTGCAACCAAACTCATGCTTTATGTCATTACAGTGCGTCGGCTTTAGGTGTTATTGTGACGTCTTTCCCAATTCATCGTTTTTTCTGTATGGCAGTAATATCGGCCTTATAATTATACCCTCAGCATTTATGCTAACGAGGGTATACACACTGGCTGGAGCGCACGATAACTCTCGAACAGATCAACCGATTCGATCAAAAATTTGGCTTTCGTAATATTTTGTCCAAACTTAGTTTAAGTTCGAAGATGGGTTATATCGGTCCACTCCTTCCGGTACCTCCCCCACAAAAGTTCGAAAATGTTCGGAAAATGTGTATGTACGATAACTCTTGAAGGGCTTATCCGATTTGGTCCATGCTTTGCACATCGTAAAATGTCTACCAGATTTAGATGAAGTTCCAATATGGACTCAATGAGTACACTCCATCGGGTACCTCCCACACAAAATTTCTGATAAGTTCAGTTTAGGACCTGCTCTCGAATCGCTTTGATTTGTGTTGTAGCATCTTGTATTCAATGCCCCCCATACGACGGTACAACTTTCATTCGGGGCAAGTCCATACTTCCTGAGAAAATAGCCTGAAAGTTGCAAAAACCCCCTATGACACCGTGTGTAGTGGTTGACGCGCAAGACAACTCTCGAACGGATCTGCCGATTCGGTCCAAAATTTGGCCTTAGTAATATTTTGTCCAAACATAGTTTAGGTTCGAAAATAAGCCACATCGGTCCACTCCTTCAGGTACCTCCCCCACAAAAGTTCAAAAATGTTCGGAAAAATTGTTCGTACGGTAACTCTTGAAGGGAGTGGCCGAATTGGTCCATACTTTACACATCCTAATATATCTACCAGATATAGATCAGGTTCAAATATGGACTATATTTGTCTATTCCATCCGATAGACCTGATATCGAATCAATTACGATGGTAAAAGTTTTTTTCAGGGGCAAGTCCATACTTCTTGAGCAAACAGCCCGAAGAGTGTAAAAACCCCATGGGCACCATATGTGGTGGCTGGAGATCCACTTCCATAATGGTCAATGTCGATCCATTCCTTTTAGTATCTCCTCCGCAAAACTTTTGATCTTTAATCCTAATCAACTTTTTTGTCGGTTCATACGCCCAAAGTTTTTAAACCCCCCTAAATACATACGTTTTTGGGAAAAAGTTGTTTCAATATACACAGGCTGAGGGTATATTTCTGTCGGCAAAGCCGACTGATACTTTTTTACTTGTTTTTCATAGTATGTTGCTTGTTTAAGGAGTGGGTGAACACGCGGCCCATGGTAGCTCACTACATTCAACGGGTGTTAAAGGCAGCACCCCAGCTGGCACCACGGAGAGGTCGGTATTCACTTAAGATGAAAGAGGGGGAGAGAGGAAAGATAAGTCCTGGGCTTTGCCATGCTAAAGCCGGTCAAGTGAAGTTTTCCAATTTCGTTATCAGCCTTTGCTTTTGGAATACACATAATAGAAGCGGAGATATTCGCATTATAATAAAATTTTGACTTTTTCTCCAACTAATTTTTTTTCACCAAAAGCTATAAGCTTCTTCCCCTCCAGAACCCCCATTAACAACCAAAGTTTCGTGACGACCCGATCAAAATTGCGACCTGTAGCGTGATTAAAAGATTTAGATGAACAGACGGACGTACACACATAGCCAGTCGACTTAGCTCGTTGAGACATTCATGTTTGTATATACAGTATAGTCGCGATAATCCGGACACTCGTTAATCCGGACAACGCGGTAATCCGGACACCAGAATTCTTTACATTGTAAACTCGGTAATCCGGACATCACATATTTTTCTTACATCGATAATCCGGACATCAATATTTTTTCTTATATAGAACGTCAGATTCTTATTTATTTCATTGATGTTTTCGTTCTTCACAATATCAAATGGTGTATAAATAAGAAAACATAAGTTTTTCAAAGTTGTTGGTCCAAATCTCGACTTTCTACATAGCCACTGTTAACTCAGTTATATAGTCAATAAGGAATTAACTATTTGAATCTGTCAAATGATATTCCTTCCGTTTAAACATTGATTACTGGCTATATAAGCAATAATACTTAAAATATAGTGTTCGGTAGCCTAGTTCCCTGAATAATCGATGTGCGTGTTCCTTTCCCCTAAAGGTATTAGTTCATTTTCCCTCCGTTTAGTGAGAAAGACTTGTATTCCATAGATATTTAACCAAGAAATGTTTTAATCCTTTAAAGTGTTGGGATTAATAGCTTAGTTTTTATTGAGATTTTTAGCTAAACGAGAAAAAGACTAGAGAGACCTTGTATATGAATTTCAATAAATTAAAAAAAAAAGTATGACCCCTTTTATTTTCTTTCTTTAACATTCTAAATCATCGGTAACTAAGCATTGTTGTATAGCATTCTCGTTATTATACAACCAATAGATTTAAATTCCATTTTGTCTAATTCCTAAGCTATAAGATTTATATAAAACAATATCTCTTTTTGGTTTCTTGGACGGGATGAGGTGGTTTGGTGATGTTATGGCTAAATATTCACCATAATGAGATGAGTGCATTTGAGTTCTAAAGTTCTATCAATAGTCATAGGAGGCTCATGTCACATGGACAAGCGAAATCAGCATATGTGTACGTTTGTTTGTCTTTGTGTTGGATCGAAATTCCCAATGGTTTTGCTGTTATATGCCAAAATATCCAAAAAACGTCAATAAAAAACTTAAAGTCAAAATCGGGAGGCTCGATTTTCGAGGTAGATATATGGTCCAGTGGACTTTTTTGCTCAGTTCAATCCCAGGAATCAGAAACGCGAAGAGCTCATTAAGGTTTTTTTGCTTCCACACAAATCGCCCCACCCTAATGAATAAATATACACCAATTGTAGAGAGGTTTTAGATGGCAAAAATACTCAACAAATACCACTTAAATTACGCTGAAGTAATATAAGAAGTAAATTTGGTAGCCAGGGAAGCTGTTCCAGGTCAAAAAATGGTCGCAACCCGTGATATTGCTTAATATGAATTCGTTTACCTTATATGTCAGTTCATTACATATACATAGTAAAAGTCCCTTACTAATGTTCAAAATTATATGTTTTTGTTGATACTCTGTAATCCGGATTATCGAGACTATACTGTATATATGTCGGATTTTTTTAGGATGCACCCCCAAAAGTGTTTAGTTTTTTTAAGATTGCCAAAGTTTGAGCACAAGTCGGAATACGTTAACACGTGCCACTGGGACCTCAATGTTTCCATGGACACTATATATAGCTAATATTAAATTCTGGGCTGATTTTCACAAGTTTTTGTAGTATTAGTTTTTTAGCCACAACAAAGAACTGGTAATGTTTTTTTAATGATTTCGATTTCGTAAAATTCGCCTTCGGTCATTGTGGATTACCCTTACTTGACAGAGAAGATAATATTGTTTAAACAATCATCCTGGGAAAATATATATTGTTGCTGCAACCATTTTTTTGTGTCAGGCACCAGAATGCCATAAAGTATGTTGTTGCAGCAACAATATATATTTTTAAATTTTTAACATTCTCTATATTGTTCTCGAAATATGATTATCTCTTTTTTTGGATTTTGGCAGTTTGCTTCATACCTACCCAATCGCTGCCTTCGAATTATCCTAATGTTCACACATAAAATAAATATCATAAATATTTTCTACAATTCACACAGGCAGTAAAAAATAAAAAAAGCTTTTTAAAAAAATATATCTTGTATATTTCATGGACGTTGCGACTGAGCTGGGATCGTGTTTGTGTGAGTGAGTCGTTCTTTTACATTGCCGGCCAGTACTTGCACGCATTCCCATTTACACCTCTCATCATTCCCAAAATTGACTGAAAATACAATTTGAATAAAAAAGGCAAACGGGAAATATATTTTTATATTTTATTAAATGCCTATCACGCACTCGTCTCAATTGTCATAACAATTTGTTAAGTGCCCAAAAAAAGGAACATTTTTGAAATTTAATTGCTTACAACGAGTACGAGAACGTTTTGCGATAAATTGATATATTGAAGATAAAAATATGTGTGAAAAATTTATAATTTTCATAAATTCAAATTATATGTTTATGACAATTGATATTGTAACGAAACTCGGATTAGCCATCGATAGGATTCGTAGACGACCGAGGAACTCCATGATTCGTTGTCTCAGACCCATATTATTCCCACCTGAGTCGGATGGTGTATTTATACCCTCTGCATTTATGCTAACGTGGGTAGAAACACTTTCATACGCCCAAAATGTACCTCATCGAAATAATGGTTTTAGACCCCAAGTATCCGTTTCAGGCAATTTGGAGTCGATTTAGCAATGTCCGTCCGTCGGTCTGTCTGGCTGGCTGGATCGCACGATAATTCTCGAACAGATGAACTGATTTGGTCCAACATTTGTTAGTAATTTTTTGTCCAAACTGAGTTTAAGTTCGAAGATGAGCCATATCGGTCCACTCCTTCAGGTACATCCCCACCAAAAGATCCGAAAAAATTCGGAAAAATTGTGCACATGATATCACTTGTATTTAGTGACAGATTTGGTCCATATTTTGCACATCGTGAAATTACTTCCAGGCATAGGTGAGGTTGCAATATGGAGCCTACTCCTTCGGGTATCTCCTACACAAAATTTCGGAAAATTTCAGTTTAAGACCTGCTCTCGAATCACTTTGAATTTCGTTGTAAAAACCTGTATTCACTGCCCGCATTACGACGGTACAAGTTTTATTAGGGGCAAGTCCATACTTCTAAAATAGTCCGCAAAGTGTAAAAACACTTATGGCCCCATGTGTAGTGGTTGGAGCGCACGATAAATCTCCAACGGATCTACTGATTCGGTCCAAAATTTGGTCATCGTAATATTTTGTCCAAACTTATTTAAAGTTCGCTGATGAGCCATATCGGTCCACCCCTTTAGGTACCTCCCCCACAAAAGTGGTGTCCTTGTTTGAGTCGGAGGTTCCTCCCTTCGTCGCCCTTTTGGGGGTCTCGATGGGTATTGTTCCCGCCCTTGACGTAGAAATTTCACTGGCACTCAGTTTCCTCTTAGTCACTTGAGGATAATCTCTTTCAAATTTCCTCACGAACATGAGATTAGATCGTATCTGCTGAAATTCCCCTACGCTGATTGTGTTTGAGTCTTTATTAGAATACCGATTGCAGTAGTTAGTTGCCCTTCGGTATACCTCTTTATCTTTTGCTTCTTTGGCAGTTTTGGAGGTTTGCGGATTCAGTGAATCATCCGTCTTATCGATGGATACTTCACTCCTGCCGTTCTCGGATTTATTCGACACTAAAATGTTTGTTCCAATTTGATAGGTCGTTTTAGCAGCTTTGTCCTCGGATGTGGTGTCAGTATCGAGACTAAAGTTTGGGACATGGTTCACGGTCATGTCCACACATCTAGGCAACGATAAATTTTCCCAACATTCATCCGGGATCCTCTCCTTCTTGAGAGTCACGGCGATGCTTTCCTCAGTAAGATTGAGGACTGGCAGACTATGTCTGTTAAGGTTGCTATTTATATGGTCCAGTTCCGGAGTGTCGTCCCCGCCCTTAGTAACAGTCCGCTTCTCTGCAACAACAGAGTTTGAGCTGGCAGCAACATTGGGAGATTAGTTGTCAGTGTCCATATTTGTGAAGTCAGGGATAACGAAGTTGATGCACTTGAGTGGGGGAAGGCTGAGGGTTCCAAGACATCCGCACCTACATCAGTGAAAGGTTTATTTTGTGGAGTTTGGGTTTTTTTTAATTAAAAGTTCATATATGCATGAGAAATTGATTTGTGGAGAGACTGAGGTCCACTCACAGCAAGTACCTGAAGGCTAAGCCTAATCCTTGGGCGACTAAACGAGCATCCATCCAAATACCGTTGGTACCGTAACTGCAAAACTTGAGATCACCGATGGGCACGTGGTCGCATAACTCTCCTGTGTTAGGGAATCTCATTTAGGGTAGGGGATCACTTCCTAAATTCCCAAAATTCTAGCAAAGAGTGAAACAATAAACTGATGGCTTTGGTACAGGCACATCCTCCCTTAAAGTACAGCAAGCTAATTTTGTATCCAATACTAGCGAAGACGACGAAGATGACACAGGTCCAATCACAAAAATGGTATTGACAAGATTAAGAAAAGACAGCCATGAACCGGCTTAAGAATAATAAGACAGCAGGAGCCGATGGTTTACCAGCCGAGCTGGTGACACGCTGATAAGGTGCATGCATCAGCTGGTGTTAACTAGGCAGACAGAACGCGTTCCCGACAATACGAACCTGAGCATCCTGAGTCTCATCCACAAATAGTGGAGATTCGAATGTGAGCACTATATTGTCAATTATTTCATATTCCATTTCAGAACAAAAGGATAAATTTTTTCGCGCAACATCAAAGACTTTTGGTATATAGGTTGAGAAAAAATTTCCCAGTACGAAACAGGTCGCGGTTGTTGCGGACTAAAGTTATGGCGGTTTTATTTTGGCTTTTAATAAAGAAAATATTATAAAAACCCTAATTGTTTTAATTAGCATAATTGTTACTAAAAACTTCTCTCGAAGTGACTTCAGCGAGTAGATTGCATAATACATGTAAAATTTTACTCAGAATTAGCGAAAATTACATTAAATTGATAAATTATTGAATATAAGTCAACTTTTTCAAAATAAAGGTCCATTTACGGGTCATAAAATTACATAAAAATCTGTGGTGGATCAAAACTTCACGGCTAAACAAATGAGACTAAAATCATACAGATTGGGATTATAATTTCGATGCTACAGCCAAAATAAGTACATATTTTGGTAAAAAAAATTATTTTTGTTTGAAAAAGTATTTTTTCACATGCATTATGTAGTAGAAAATATTGGAAAAATCTATAGGAATATTTCCTTTATTTTGCTTAAATCTCGCAATAAAATAGACAGATTTTGCTTTATAGACATTCATATTAAAGCTTTCCCATTGTGGAAGATAATTGGGTTGCTGGGGATATATCACAAAGCTTCTGAAATGGAAATAGAGGTCAAATAATCCATTTTAATTTATATGCATTTTAAAATACGTTAAATCGCGTAATTATCAAAATCATTTTGTCCGCATGTGATTTTCATGTTCAGCAAGGTCATATCTTTTAAGTTGTTTATATTTTTCGAAATTTAATTTGGAGGCTAAGATATAGCATCGGCTGCATCTTAACAGTAAAAACCCTATAAAATATCGCTAATTTGCGCAAAGTGCATACAATTTTTGTCCGCATCTGATTTCAGTGTTCACCATGAATATCTATATTGATATATATCTATTTCAAAGCGATCAATCAAGAACCGTGGATGTAGCATCATACACTATCTTTTGGGATAACATGAATGTACCTCCCTTTTCAGTGAAGTTTTCAAATATCTGTTTTCTCTAAAACGGAGATGTTGCTCTAGTTTTTTCATTGCAGTGGAAACGACCTGCAGAAAACGCGATAAAATAAGCGATATTTTGGAAAGCAATTTAAGGTGATATTTCTACTTTGGATTGATATTTCTAGATGGATTTTCACGGGGAATGGTTCGATCATCCGGATCCGGAACGTAAAAAACCAAAATATGCAATGGAGTACGAGGTATTCCAATGACAATTGCAAATATTGGACCCGAAAAATATGATTTTTAGAAAAATGTTCGCACAAAATTTCCGCATTTGGATGCAGATTTCTATGAAGCTGTGTAGACTACTTTCACGACATACAGTCTGTCTCAAAAGTTAGTATACACTGTTGAAACCAAAATGTATTAGGGATAAATATCACTATAACTTATTGAAAACAACAAACAATTAGTTTTATTTGATAGAAAAGAAGGTTGTCTTCCGTAATAACAATTAAAAGTGCGCAATATTTGCATACATTAGCAAATGTAGGGTTCGAATCCCAAAAAGACCAAAATTTATGTCGCAAAAGTTAGTATACAACGGAGAATCCTCGTGGAACTGTGTAAAAAATTCTTGATATTTTTGAAAAAAATGAAACTAAATCTGTACTTAGGATCATAAAGAGTATATTTATTGGTTTTAATGGCAGTTATAGTACTTATAGTGACAAGTCCAACATACACTGGGTCGTAAAATCCACAAAAATTGGTCATCTACAAATACAACAACTGTAGCGACAAAATTCCGGGTGTTATGTCCTGTTTATGGATTCTAAAGCCATGAAATGCTCAGAAAAGCTCTAAAGTTTCAAAATGGGGTGATCTTGATCGACTTTCGGCTTGTCCTGTTTGAAAAAAACGGGAATTTCTTGAAGGAAACCCATACTTTTGAGGTCATTGTCCTTTTGAAAAATGTAATAATCCTTAATCCTTACACATAAGGACTTTCCTTTTGAGTTAATTTTCTCACAAATGTTGCCCCTTTTCATATTCCCACCAAAAGTAAATAGTAGGAGAACCTCAAGCTCCGTTGTAAGCCCTACAGTTAAACTGTCCTACCGGCCTTTTAGCAGTATCGAACATGCTTCTCATGTCCCTAGTGTCTAATGTACTACTAATGTCTAATGAACTACTTCTAGTTGTATTTTGGTCCTAAGTGAAGCGAACACAGCTTTTCAGAACGTTGTTGCACAATCCATGCCTTATAACAGCAGAGAAAGCTCTGTATTAAAATTTTTAATGAGCTATCATATTCTTCTGTGGTGGTGGAGTATCACTGTAGAACTTACACCCGAACTTGAGGTTCTCCTACCATTTGTTTTTGGTGGGAATGTGAAAAGGTACATAACTTGTGAGAAAACTAACTGAAAAGGAAAGTCATTATGTGTAAGGATTAAGGATTATTACACGTTTCAAAAGGACAACGGCCTCAAAAGTATGGGTTTCCTTCAAGAAGTTCCCGTTTTTTCAAACAGGACAAGCCGAAACTCGATCAAGATCGCCCCATATTGAAACTTTAGAGCCTTTCTGAGCATTTCATGGCTTTAGAATCCATAAACAGGACATAACACCCGGAATTTTGTCGCTACAGTTGTTGTATTTGTAGATGACCAATTTTTGTGGATTTTACGACCCAGTGTATGTTGGACTTGTCACTATAAGTAGTATAACTGCCATTAAAACCAATTAATATACTCTTTATGATCTTAAGTACAGATTTAGTTTCATTTTGTTCAAAAATATCAAGAATTTTTTACATAGTTCCACGAGGATTCTCCATTGTATACTAACTTTTGCGACATACATTTTGGTATTTTTGGGATTCGAACCCTACATTTGCTAATGTATGCAAATATTGCCCACTTTTAATTTTTATTACGGAAGACAACCTTCTTGTCTATCAAATAAAACTAATTGTTTGTTGTTTTTAATAAGTTATAGTGATATTTATCCCTAATACATTTTGGTTTCAACGGTGTATACTAACTTTTGCGACAGACTGTATATATCTAATAACTCAGAATCGCGAGTTCTACAATCCTATATATGATATTTTGAATAACCTGTTTGCGAATGAAATTAGAAGAAATTTTGAAAAAAACACTTTAAATCTGGCTTCAAAGTGTCAGCATCATTTAATGGTAGAAGCAGATCAAAATTTGAAAAAGAAATACAGTAGTGAGATTATCCTTATTTAGTTGGCTTCTACTTTTTCTTTGACAGGAAAATCGTGAGAAGTGTGGTTTACTCACAAATCGACAGAAAACAAAAAAAGACAAGTTGGCTTCAACCCATTTTTTAAAATAAATACCGCCACAGCTTCCACGCAAATTATCTTTTAAGGCTAATATTTTTTTCCACGTCCAAAAACATTTAATTTTATCCAAAAATATTTAATTTTTATAATATACAACCACAAGTCCGTGTTCTAAAAGGGTAAAGCTTGGCTTCAGGTATGTTAAATTTTCAAAGATATTGGTGATATACAGGGACATAATTCTGCTTCTTATTGTTTCAAATAGTGTCAGGGATGTTATGCGGACTACTTAAGCCTATGGTCAACGAAATATTTGGCCTTAGACCTGACAATTCCACCATTGAACAAATATTTACCTGCGGCAAATCCTGCAAAAGATTCAATAAATGCAGATAGACTCTTACCATATTTTTGTCGATTTTAGAGCAGCCATCAACAGGCATTTACGATCAAAGGTATTCTAAACCAAATCCGAAGTTGACATCCCAAATTGTGAGATGTCTTTTACTGATACCGGGTCCTCAATTAAAAAATAGGTTAGAACGTCTTCAAACAGTTCAGTGCCAAAATATGTTTCAGACAAGGAGAAATCTCTCGTGCGATCTCTTCAACACCCTGTTGAAAAGGTTATATGCGATACAAACGTAAAAAGAAATGACACTTCGTCTGGCTCGGCACTACTATAAGTACAACAAACAACATCATTTGTAAGATAAGAAGAAGAATAGTTTGGGTAACTTATGCTACTTTGGTTAAGTAAGCAGTTTAACACGTAACAAAGTATCAGTCGGGTTAGCCGACAGAGATATACCCTCCACCTGTGTGAATTGAAACTTTCATCTATGGATACAAAACAAAAAACCCTTTCCGTACAAATTATAAAATTAGGGCCCGTTTTAGACGTAGGATCTTGCCGACTAACATCTCAAAAAAATAACACTTTACAAAACACTGCTACTATCCGTGCTAATGTATGGTTCCGAAGACTGCACGCAGAAAAATATATGTTAGAAATATGTTTGGATCCAAACAAATATTTGTTTGGGACTGATTGCAAACAAATATATGTTTGGATCCAAACATAATATATGTTTGCAACATTTTGTAACATATCTCAATTTTATATGTTTGGGTACCAACATATTTTTTATGTTAGAAAATATTTTTCATGGGTGAAGAGAGGATGTTTGTCAAAAAGAGTAACAACAGGGCTCTCGCGGCTGCGGAATGCCGGTTTATAATAAAGAGCTGTGTGTATGTTGTAATAGAAGTTTTGTGATGTGTATGAGTAAAACATGTGTGTTTCGTGCTTTGTTGTTGTTAACCAACGTAGTAAGCGAAGAGGAAAAGAAAAAAATGTTATTAATCTTTTTTCTTCAGTGTTCTAGAGACAATCGTTTATTAAAGACGGTAAAGTGAGTGAATAAATCAGTGTTTTGACTTTTCTTAAAGAAATTGTGCTTTTTAGTAAATTAAATGTCCAATACATTTTATAATTGAATCAAAAAGGTGAATGGAAACATTTTGTTGGACAAGGAAGAAATCTTATTTAATATTGGTAATAACATCAATACATTTTTCATATACAGTATAGTCTCGATAATCCGGACACTCGTTAATCCGGACAACCCGGTAATCCGGACACTAGAATTTTTTACATTATAGACTCGGTAATCCGGACATCACATATTTTTCTTACCTCGATAATCCGGACATCAATATTTTTTTCCTATCTTGATCATTAGATTCTTATTTATTTCATTGATGTTTTCGTTCTTAACAATAGCAATTGGTGCGTTGATTAGAATATTTATGTTTTTCAAAGTTTTCAGTGCAAATCTCGACTTTCTAGATATCACCTCCCAGCAAAATTTGAAGGAAGGGGTTCTATGCGATGACGTGATTTCATGGAATATTTTGCATTGGTTCAAAGCAAGTCGTGAAGGATCCGATCTTTTCATTAGCATTTAAATCCATGCAAAGGAAGTCGTGAAAGATCCGATCTTTTCATCAGCATTTGAATCATTTGTACAGATCACTATAAACAAACAAGTCGATTTGTACATCCCTAGTAGCGACATCAAAACAAAAGAGTATACATTTCCAAAATTTTTGTTATAAAATTACAAATTAAAGGTAGGTTCACGAACTAGAAATTCTTAAAGGAGTGCTGTTGGAGTCCATGTCGAAATCTGGACTGGTGATGAGAAGATAATAGAAAAGCTTTTGTAAGATGAAACAAAATCAGTGGCTTAGAGTGGACGAAGTAAACTCTATTGCGGTGCAGCGGCGGTGATTAAATTGAAATTTTGGGTGTAAACTTTATGTTGATAAATTATTTCTAGTTATTTCATGAATTAGTTTGAATTAATAAAGAGTTTGGTTTGTCATGAAAATAATATTTCAATACAGAATTTTCCATTTTCCAAACAAAACATCAAAATGTCATGCCAAAGGGTTGATGAAAATGACATGTCAAAGCATTGGTCAAAATGACATGGTTAGGATCCGACAATGAATGTCATCTTAAGATCCGAAAATGAATGTCATCTTATGGTGGTCACGCTCATATAAAATTCATGAGTGAAAATGCTAAAAAGATGACATGCCAGATCACTTGCACCCATGATTCTATAGCATCCTTGGCATCGAACATTTTGCTGGGCTGTTAACTCAGTTATAGAGTCAATAAGGAATTAACTATCTGAATCTGAAAAAAAATGTCCCTATCGTTCAACCATTGATGATTGGCTATGATAAGCAACAGTATTTAAAACCTAGGGTTAGGTATCCTGGTTCCCTGATAAATCGATATTGAGTGGTCCTTTCTTTTAAAGGAATTGGTTCATTAGCCCTCCTATTAGTTAGAAAGTCCCTTGGGGGCATGTAATGTATTCCAGGAATATTTTACCTAGAAATGTTTAAATCATTGTGATTTATAGCTAAACGAAGTAGAGTAGAGTTCTTATATGTATAGTCCGGTCAAAATAGACATTGAAATAGCAAAAATTCCCACAAAGCTGAATTTTGGTGGAGAGCTAGGGTTTGCCATTAGAAGCAACGTCCTAAAAGTCCCCATCGATCCCATGTGTGCAAAAAAAATTATTCGGGGTCAAAGGTCAAAATTTAAGGGTTTTTAGGTTTTCGGATTTATTTTTTGAAAACGGTTGATCTAATCCAAAAGTGGCTAAGGTAAATATTGTAGACAGAAAAATTATATACACGTCTGACCCTTACAATTTGTTCTTAGAAGGAACCATTCTTGAGATACAGCTGTACTAACAGGCATGATTTTTAGGCACTTATAAGGGAAATATTATATGCATATTTATGCACATATTCAGACGAACCGGCTAAAATAAGCGAAGTAATCGGGTCTGTCCCCCAAAAATATATATATTTTCTTGAAGAGCGAAATTATAGCTATCTTCTAAAAAAATTCCAACAAAATCGGAGTCTGTTTAGTAGAGTTATTCAATGTTAGAGTCATTTTATGCAAAAATAGCCCATTTAACCCACATGTATAATCGAAAGCCCAACGGGAACGACCCCAACGAAAACTCTCCGATTTTTTTCAAGTTTTGTCCGAAGGTAGGGTTTGTTGCGCTGATTACGGAAATGTATAATTTTCAACGGTTGCGGATCCGGTTCGCCGGTTATTAGACCCGAAAGGCCAAATTTAAAAACCGGGTTAGACCCGGTTCTACTGAACCGATTACTGCAAAGTGGATATCGTTTGAAAGCTTACGGAAGTATCTAACACATAGTGTCGTTACTTTAACCGGT
Source organism: Musca autumnalis (assembly GCF_047663935.1). NCBI lineage: Eukaryota > Metazoa > Arthropoda > Insecta > Diptera > Muscidae > Musca > Musca autumnalis. The sequence continues at coordinate 201,992,651 of NW_027411755.1, forward strand.
TCGCCTCATAATGTACTTACGCGGCTAATTTTTTATTTGACCTTTAGATCGCGATATCTCGAAAATGGTAAGACTTTTTTAAGAATCATAAGGACCAATCTTGTAGACAATTATTGAATCTACAACTTTTACTTTAGCGGGCTTTTGCTAAGTATTACCGTTTTTGAGAAAAATTAAAAAAACTGAATAATGCCTCCAAAAATGACCTTTGACCCCGAATAACTTGTTTTGCACACATGGGATCGATGGGGACTTTTAGGACGTTGCTTCTAATGGCCAACCCTAGCTCTCCACCAAAATTCAGCTTTGTGGGAATTTTTGCTATTTCCCCCTTATACGCATGTCTATTTTGACCGGACTAATAAGTGAGAAAAAATTATGTTGTATATGACACAAGGGTATCGCAACAGGCTGTGCATCTACATAGCAAAACAAGGTCACATTGCGAAATCACCTGCTTCTTTATAAGTAGTTCTCAAGCACAACATAAAAACCCCCCAAAAGAACACTTATCACTCAGCAGATGATGGATGATTAATACCAAAGATGCCTGCCAGCCTTGCGATGCCCTTGAGTTATACAAGCATTGCGGCACTTCCACATTTACTGATATCTAGGCGTATTTGAGTTATTGTTTGATTTATTTTCGTTTATTTTGCAAATGAAATTAATATTAAGGCTTTACAATTTGTTTAGTCTTTCGATCATGTTGGCCCACTTGACAATGTTATTCCCCGAATTTCAATAAATTTAAAACAAAGTGGTATGGCCCTTTTTTATTTTCTTTATTTGACATTCAAAATAACCGCAAATAAGGATTGTTGTATTGCATTCTTGTAATTATGAAACTAATAAATTTAAATTACATTTTGTCTTTTTCGTAAGCTATAACATTTACATAAAACAAAGTTTCTTCTTGATTTTGTCGACGAGATGAAGTCATTTGGTGATGTTCATAGAAATCGCTAAATATTGAGATGAGTGCATTTGAATTCTGAAGTTCTATCGCGAGTCATGAGAGGCTCATGTCCCATGGACAAGGTAAATCAATATATGTATGTGCATGGACTATATCCTTATATCCTCAAAATAAAAAGACTATGCATAAATATGCACCAGTCGTAGAGATGTTTTAAATGACAAAAGTAATCAGCAAAAATCGCTTAAATTGGTATCCAGAGAATCTGTTTCCAGTCTTAAAATGGTCGCAAACCATAATATTTGCTTAATATGAATTAGTTTGCCTTATATGTCAGGTTATTATCTAGTTAAAGTCCACTATTAATGATTTAAACGTACAAACTTATATGTTTTTGTTATTACTCGGTAATCCGGACAATTCGATACTCCGGACACCGCCGAAACATGTGGTGTCCGGATTATCGAGATTATACTGAACATACATACATACATAAAAACATACATACATATGTATATTTGAAATATGGATGTACCTATTTATTACATTATATAATCATTTGATTCCAGATGCCGATTTCCCGCTGATGATTTGAACTTTGCAGAAAATGTGTTTTATATCAGAACTAAGGAGAAGCGTTCAACGATGTTTCTGTATAATTTTTCTTTTTAAATGCGCTACTTTTTATAAGTTATTTCATTCAGTTTTTTTTTCAAAATGCATGATTTATAATTTAAGCAACATTAGGTCCAATATATAGCTAAATTGTTTAAAAACCCAAAATTTGACTGTACCTTTATATGGGGATTATACATTGACCTATAATTAAAATTTTTCCCACGATGAATTCTTAGGCACTCAGAACTATAAATCCTTATTTGCAGAAAAATATACTAAAAAATGTGGTCAAGGCCCTCGAAATACATAAAATCAGGAGATACCCTTATATGACAGCTACATTAAAAGATTGATCTAACTTTGTTCCGTTATATTGATTGAGGCGTAAACATTCCAAAAATATTAACATTAGACCATCCAAATGATTCCCTGAATAAATCTCCGTTTTTTGCGATCTCATCCCACTGTCGGCTATACATCAATATCAGTATAGTTAAACGTATCAATATACAAAGATGGCGCTAGCGATGATGAAACAGCTAAAGACATTGTTTTATAAGGAGGCGATATAGTCAGTGCATTGTCCCAATTTGAACACCTATATCTGAAAAAATGGTAAAACCTAGGAAGAAATCATAAAGGTCAATCTTGTCGAGAATTTCCAAAGCTATAATATTTTCTTTAATGCCGTTCCGCTAGGACTTACGGTTTCCAAGCAAAATCCAGACCGCGAATTATTCGAAAATCCATCCGGTGTTTTTTTTGTGTTTTCAGATTTTCTCATTTATGAAGTTAGTAAGTGAGCCCATTCTGTATACAATTTGCTATTCCAAGAGTTTCCAAAGTGATAAGGTAATAATTCTATTTTGTGGTTTGGCATAAATCATTCAGCCATAATTGAGTATTCTGTAGCAAAATACTTGTTTTGGCATCCTTTGACTCTTTTCAATATATGACAGAGTTTCCGAACATATCAATTTCATAAGTCTATACAATTCATATCTAAAAAGTACTCCACATTTCTGTAGCAATGGAGCAGGACTTTAAACAAACACCCAATTCAATAAAATGACAGTGATCGTAAAATACAAAAAAGAAATGAAAAACATGTAAAATCTGACATGAATAGGCTCCAATTACTACGAAGTATTAACACCGTCACTGGCTCAACAGCAACATCAACATGAACAAGAACAAAAAAATGTTACGTTTTTGCACAACAACTTCAACTTCCCAGTGAATAGAAGTCAATCTGTTCAAGTTGAAATTGAGAGTTGCGTACTAGAATTTGCGCATGGGTGTGTGTGTGTGCAGTGACATAGATATGATACAATAATATTGCTTTTCCCAGTTTCCTAGGCTTTCATTCAATTGAATCCTATGTTCTTCCAGTGATGAATAGATGTCAAATTGAATAGTACGTTTGTGTCTTGTATTCTTCGATGAATGGCGGCAGTTCACGCATGACAGAATAACTCTCAAAAAAAAAAAAAAAAAAAACGAAGCGAATGTTAATTGAATTTCTGCCCAAGCGGGAATATGAATATCTGGAATTTGTAAAATTTAACCAATGATTCTGGAGAAAAATATTTAAAATTGTATATTTTCCCATAAAAGATGTATTCATTCGTACTTAATCTTGTATTCGAATTGCATTCGTAAAGAATGTAAAATAAATTGTTGTTGGTATTTATTATTGATATGCAAATTTTACAGCTCTGTGCTGTGATGCATACAACGGTCTCATAAGTGAATAATCGTTAAATTAACAACGTGAATTCTTTTGTATACCCGAAGCTGATGAAAAAGAAGTTGGTATGGTGCGAAGTGAATAGGCCACAAAATGTGGATTTTTTTTTTTAAAGATTTTTGGCAGCTACCAAAGATGCCACAAAACGTGGGTTTTTAAAGATTTTTAACAGCCACCATACAGGTCATAAAACGTGGACTTTTTTTTAAAGATTTTTGGACTTTTTTTAAACGTGGATTTTTTGGCAGCCACAAAATGTGAATTTTTTTTTAAGATTTTTAAAAGCCACCATAAAGACCACAAAACGTGTATTTTTTAAAGATTTTTGGCAGCCACAAAATGTGATTTTTTTAAAGATTTTTAAAAGCCACCATACAGACCACAAAACGTGTATTTTTTAAAGATTTTTGACAATCACCAATGAGGCTACAAAACTTGGATTTTTTAAAGATTTTTGACAGCCACCAAAGAGGTCACAAAACGTGGATTTTTTAAAGATGTTTGACAACCACAAAAGAGGCCACAAAACGTAGATTTTTTTAAAATGTTTGACAACCACCAAAGGGGCCACAAAACGTGGATTTTTTAAAAATTTTCTACCACCACCAAAGAGGATACAAAACCTGGATTTCTGAAAGATTTTCTACAACCACCAAAGGGGCCACAAAACGTGGATTTTTTAAAAATTTTCTACAACCACCAAAGAGGCCACAAAACGTGGATTTTTTAAAGATTTTTGACAGCCAAAAAAGAGGCCACAAAACGTGGATTTTTTAAAGATTTTTGACAGCCATCAAAGAGGCCACAAAACGTGGATTTTTTAAAGATTTTTGACAGCCATCAAAGAGGCCACAAAACGTGGATTTTTTAAAGATTTTTGACAGCCACCAAAGAGGTCACAAAACGTAGATTTTTTAGAGATTGTTGGCAACCACTAAAGAGACTACAAGACATATAGTTTTAAAGATTTTTGACAGCCACCAAAAAGGCCACAAAACGTGGATTTTTTAAAGATTTTTAGTACCCACAAAGAGGCCACATAACGTGGATTTTTTTAAAGATTTTTGACAGCCATCAAAGAGGCCACAAAACGTGACAGCCATCAAAGAGGCCACAAAACGTGGATTTTTTTTAAAGATTTTTGACAACCACCAAAGAGGCCACAAAACGTGGATTTTTTAAAGATTTTTGACAGCCATCAAAGAGGCCACAAAACGTGGATTTTTTCAAGATTTTTGACAGCCATCAAAGAGGCCACAAAACGTGGATTTTTTAAAGATTTTTGGCGACCACTAAAGATACCACAAAACGTGATGTTTTTTTAAAGATTTTTGACTACCACCAAAGAGACACAAAACGAGGATTTTTTTAAAGATTTTTGACAACCACCAAAGAGGCCACAAAACGTGGATTTTTTAAAGATTTTTGACAACCATCAAAGAGGCCACAAAACGTGGATTTTTTAAAGATTTTTGGTAGCCACTAAAGAGGGCACAAAACGTGGATTTTTTAAAGAATTTTGGCAGCCACTTAAGAGGGCACAGAACGTGGATTTTTTAAAAAAATTTCAGCCACCAAAGAGACCGCAAAACTTGGATTTTTTAAAGATTTTTGACAGCCATCAAAGAGGCCACAAAACGTGGATTTTTTAAAGATTTTTGACAGCCATCAAAGAGGCCACAAAACGTGGATTTTTTAAAGATATTTGACAGCCATCAAAGAGGCCACAAAACGTGGATTTTTTAAAGATTTTTGACAGCCATCAAAGAGGCCACAAAACGTGGATTTTTTAAAGATTTTTGACAGCCATCAAAGAGGCCACAAAACGTGGATTTTTTAAAGATTTTTGACAGCCATCATAGAGGCCACAAAACGTGGATTTTTTAAAGATTTTTGACAGCCATCAAAGAGGCCACAAAACGTGGATTTTTTAAAGATTTTTGACAGCCATCAAAGAGGCCACAAAACGTGGATTTTTTAAAGATTTTTGACAGCCATCAAAGAGGCCACAAAACGTGGATTTTTTAAAGATTTTTGACAGCCATCAAAGAGGCCACAAAACGTGGATTTTTTAAAGATTTTTGACAGCCATCAAAGAGGCCACAAAACGTGGATTTTTTAAAGATTTTTGACAGCCATCAAAGAGGCCACAAAACGTGGATTTTTTAAAGATTTTTGACAGCCATCAAAGAGGCCACAAAACGTGGATTTTTTAAAGATTTTTGACAGCCATCAAAGAGGCCACAAAACGTGGATTTTTTAAAGATTTTTGACAGCCATCAAAGAGGCCACAAAACGTGGATTTTTTAAAGATTTTTGACAGCCATCAAAGAGGCCACAAAACGTGGATTTTTTAAAGATTTTTGACAGCCATCAAAGAGGCCACAAAACGTGGATTTTTTAAAGATTTTTGACAACCATCAAAGAGGCCACAAAACGTGGATTTTTTAAAAAATTTTGACAGCCATCAAAGAGGCCACAAAACGTGGATTTTTTAAAGATTTTTGACAGCCATCAAAGAGGCCACAAAACGTGGATTTTTTAAAGATTTTTGACAGCCATCAAAGAGGCCACAAAACGTGGATTTTTTAAAGATTTTTGACAACCATCGAAGAGGCCACAAAACGTGGATTTTGTAAAGATTTTTGACAACCACCAAAAAGGCCACAAAACGTGGATTTTTTAAATATTTTTGACAGCCATCAAAGAGGCCACAAAACGTGGATTTTTCAAAGATTTTTGACAGCCACCAAAAAGGCCACAAAACGTGGATTTTTTAAAGATTTTTGACAACCACCAAAAAGGCCACAAAACGAGGATTTTTTAAAGATTTTTGACAACCACCAAAGAGGCCACAAAACGTGGATTTTTTAAAGATTTTTGACAACCACCAAAAAGGCCACAAAACGTGGATTTTTTAAAGATTTTTGACAACCACCAAAAAGGCCACAAAACGTGGATTTTTTAAAGATTTTTGACAACCACCAAAGAGACCACAAAACGTGGTTTTTTTTAAAGATTTTTGACAACCACCAAAGATACCACAAAACGTGGATTTTTTTAAAGATTTTTGACAGCCACCAAAGAGGCCACAAAACGTGGATTTTTTGAAGATTTTTGGCAGCCATCAAAGAGGCCACACAACGTGGATTATTTAAAGATTTTTGACAACCACCAAAGAGACCACAAAACGTGGATTTTTTAAAGATTTTTGACAACCACCAAAGAGACCACAAAACGTGGATTTTTTAAAGATTTTTGACAACCACCAAAGAGACCACAAAACGTGGATTGTTTTAAAGATTTTTGACAACCACCAAAGAGACCACAAAACGTGGATTGTTTTAAAGATTTTTGACAACCACCAAAGAGACCACAAAACGTGGATTTTTTAAAGATTTTTGACAACCCCCAAAGAGACCACGAAACGTGGATTTTTTAAAGATTTTTGACAACCACCAAAGAGGCCACACAACGTGGATTTTTTAAAGATTTTTGACAACCACCAAAGAGGCCACACAACGTGGATTTTTTAAAGATTTTTGCCAGCCACCAAAGAGGCCACAAAACGTGGATTTTTTAAAGATTTTTGACAGCCACCAAAGAGACCACAAAACGTGGATTTTTTAAAGATTTTTGACAACCACAAAAGAGGCCACAAAACGTGGATTTTTTAAAGATTTTTGACAGCCATCAAAGATTCCACAAAACGAGGATTTTTTAAAGATTTTTGACACCCATCAAAGAGGCCACAAAACGAGGATTTTTTAAAGATTTTTAACAGCCATCGAAGAGGCCACAAAACGTGATATTTTTAAAGATTTTTGACAGCCATCAAAGAGGCCACAAAACGTGGATTTTTTAAAGATTTTTGACAGCCATAAAATAGGCCACAAAACGTGGATTTTTTAAAGATTTCTGACAGCCATTAAAGAGGCCACAAAACGTAAGTTTTTTAAAGATTTTTGACAGCCATCAAATAGGCCACAAAACGAAGATTTTTTTAAAGATTTTTGACACCCATCAAAGAGGCCACAAAACGAGGATTTTATAAAGATTTTTAACAGCCATCGAAGAGGCCACAAAACGTGATATTTTTAAAGATTTTTGACAGCGAGCAAAGATTCCACAAAACGAGGATTTTTTAAAGATTTTTGACACCCATCAAAGAGACCACAAAATGTGGATTTTTTAAAGATTTTTGACAGCCATCAAAGAGGCCACAAAACGTGGATTTTTTAAAGATTTTTGACAGCCATCAAAGAGACCACAAAACGTGGATTTTTTAAAGATTTTTAACAACCACCAAAAGGCCACAAAACGTGGATTTTTGAAAGATTTTTTTTTTAAATTTTGTCTGCCACCAAAGAGGCCACAAAACGTGAATTTTTTAAAGATTTTTTTTAAATTTGTCTACCACCAAAGAGGCCACAAAACGTGGATTTTTTTGAAGATTTTTTTTTTAATTTTGTCTGCCACCAAAGAGGCCACAAAACGTGGATTTTTTTGAAGATTTTTTTTTTAAATTTGTCTGCCACCAAAGAGGCCACAAAACGTGGATTTTTTTGAAGATTTTTTTTTTTAATTTTGTCTGCCACCAAAGAGGCCACAAAACGTGGATTTTTTTGAAGATTTTTTTTTTAATTTTGTCTGCCACCAAAGAGGCCACAAAACGTGGATTTTTTTAAAGATTTGGTAACCACGGAGGAGGCCACAAAACGTGGATTTTTTAAAAATTTTGACAACTACCACAGAGACCACCAATCGAGGATTTTTTAGAGATTATTGGCAGCTTCTTGTGGCGTATTTGGTGACTGCTAAAAATCTTTCGAAAAGCCTCGTTTTCCGGCTTCCACGGTTTGTGGACTCAAAAATCTCTAAAATATCCATAACCTCCCCACCTTTCCTTCCTATCATATACACGACCGACATTGTCAGCCTTTTGTTTGAAGGAGGAAGAAAAAAAGTTGCATTCTTCTTCACATTGCACAGACAATAATTAACACTTCAGGAAAGGACGAAACAAAAGCTGATATGCGTGTGGGTGAATGTGAATGCCGGCCGTTGTAATCACATAAAAGAGAACAGCCGGCAGACAGGTCAAGAGTCACATCACAAAACATATGCACACATCTGTGAAAATCAACATATGCTGCTGTTGCATATTCTCTGCTCGTTTGATGAGGATGGGGGCAAAAGGAAATCGCCCATCTGTTTCCTGCGGCGGCATAGGAATATTCCAATCAAATGGGTGGTCAGTCGGTCGGTCCGGTACAATTGCCGCCAAAATAAACATTGCCATAAATCATGAACAATTAACTGAAAATGCTCAACAACAACAATGATGATGATGCTCAACACATCGGCATTTAATTGCCTGGTAGAAGTGCAGCGTTGCAGATTTATGCAAAAGTTTTACAATGCAGAAACAAAAATACAATCTTCATTGGCGAATTAAATTTCAAACAAAGCAGACACGGACGACCTTTCATGATAATACGTAATTCACTTGTATTGTTATTACAAGTTAATAGTGAAAATTTTTGGGTGGTTTAAGTAGGATGTAGTAGGTTGAGAGATACTAAAAGTACAACAACTTCAAGTGATAAACAAAAACGTTTATCATTTTAATTAACTTCAGTTTTTTTCGTTGTTATTTTCTTTTTAATAGCTTTTTGCTTAAGAATGGTAAATGGGCTGCAAATGAGGGCAAATGCATGAAAGTGGAAGAGGTTTTCATTTCCTTTATATTACCAAGAGAAGTTAACCTATATTTAGAGTAGAGAGTTTTACATTTAGGAACCTACAAATTTAGAGATAAGAAACTACCACGATTTTTAACCTCATTTTCAGGTCAGTTTTTGCGTCATATATGTAGATGTGCCGGGTTTGAAATGTGTGTGCAGCTGTGGAATAAAAACAGGGTAAGTGCAAAAAGGACCATGAAAACGCAACAATTTTCGTTAGTTGTCAATGAGAGCCGTACCTAAAAGTTTCTGAGCGACATTTTTGCAGAAAATGTCGAAGCTGAAAAATGTCAACTTTTGGTACTTTTATTGCGGTTCCTGAAATAAAGGACGAAAAGGACGTGGAAGGAAGCTAGGTAGAAATGTTCTACGAAAAAGATCCTTATTAGATTTGACTGAAGACATGTCATATCAAAAATAAGCCAAAACAACACCGAACAAAGATATAACCCTAATTTCAGATGGCTTATAGGGTCTCCAGTGAAAAATTCATCACGCCATAACTCTAAAGTTCGACTCACGGCGGATCTGCCCTTTGGGGTTCTGTATAGACTCATCAAGGGTTTTTACCCCCAAAAGGAATTTTCCACCCCCAGACCTCGAGCTCCATTTTGTTGCACAGAGTTATAGGTGGCGTCAAACAGAACTCGGGACCCAATAATATCGAGGCCTCAGTCGGTTTGGAATGCAATAGTCCTTCAGGTCCAAGCCAACAACTGTCTTCACTGGTGTTATTTCAGGCGGAATTGGAAAGGTATCTTTGCCTTTTCTCAATCACTTTCCATCACCAGACCGGCCTGCATCAAGACCGCAAACATTATTCCGTGCAGTGTGCAATGGAGAAATACTCAGTTAAATGCAACAGTATTTGATCTTGCACAGAAATTTAGCACTAGCTCTCTACAAAAGATGGTACAAGTAGTTTTTTTTTATACCCTCAGCATTTATGATAACGAGGGAGGGTATATAAACTTTCATACGGGCAAAATGTGCCTCATCGAAGAAATGGTTTTAGACCTCGAGTATGTTTGGATATTCCTGAAATACGTTTCAGACAATTTGGAGTCGATTTAGCAATATCCGTCCGTCTGTCTGGTTGGAGCGCACGATAATTCTCGAGCGAATCAGCCGATTTGGTCCAAAATTTGGCCTTCGTAATATTTTGTCCAAACTTATTTTAAGTTCGAAGATGAGTCATATTGGTGCACCCTTTTAGGTACCTCCCCACAAATTTTCGTAAAAATTGTGCGCACGATAACTTTTAAAGGTGGTAACCGATTTAGTCCATACATTTCTATCTGACTTACTCTCGAAGCGTTTTGATTTGTGTTGTAGTAATTAATTTTTGGTGCCCCATTACGACGACGCAAGTTTTTTCTAGTGAAAAGACCATACTTCCCGAGAAAATAGCCCGAAAGTTGTAAAAAACCCATATGGCACCATGTATAGTGGATGATCAACCGATTTGGTCCAAAATTGGCTCTTCGTATTATTTTGTCCAAACTTAGTTTAAGTTCGAAGGTGGTCCATAACTTCCGGTATCTCCCCACAAAAAAAAAAAAAAAAATAAATAAAATACCCGTGGCGTACAGAAATAAGGCCCCATGAAATAACAACCCAAATTGAAAATTAAAATAGGCCCCAAACAGGGGGCCTATTATTATTATTTTTTATTGATCAAAGAACTGTTATAACTTTTAGAGAAGAGGTTAGATTATAAACGGTTTTGTACAGTTGGGAAGGCTTAAGTGCCTAACAATAGCGAAGTCTCCACTAAATCTTCTAGATTTAATAATATTATTTAAAAAAGAAATTATATCTGAATTTGTCAGTAGCAGTTCGGAGAAATTTTACCAGAAGACACAAATTTAAATCGGGAATTTTTTTTAAGTATTTGCATTTCTTTATATTTTCTAAAAATGCAAAAATAATTTTTGTAAAAATCGCGCTATTTTTTCAAAAATATTTTCATCTGCGTCGCTTATCGTTTTTAAAAAATAATTACATATCACGGTGCTCTTGAATCAAATTTAAATGGAAGGTGCTTACACCTGGGAAGTTTTTGCGGATTCTGAAACTACAATGTTCATAGATGAGAAAAATAAAAAAAAAACTAAAAAAGTCGCCGGAGCGCTTTTTAAATAAATCGCGATTCAAGATGGACTTTTTAGGAGATTTTTTAGGATTTTGCTTGGAAACCGCAAGTCCTATTGAAATGGGATTAAAGAATATGTTGTAGCAATGAAAATTCTCTACCAGATTGACTTTTATGATACCTTCGTAGTTCTTACCGTTATTGCTATATAGAAGCTCAAATTAGGACAATGGCTTTGACTTTATCGCCTCCTTATAAAATAATGTCATGACTGAAATTTTCCAACTTAAACACATATATCTCAAAAACGGTACAACCTAGGAAAAATTATGAAAGCCAATCTTGTAGAGAAATCTTACAGCAACAACATATTCTTTAGTCCCATTTCGAAAGGGTTTTGTAGTTTTCAAGCTAAGAAAAAAATCTGAAAGTTTGATCCGAACCTCTATATCTCCTCTATATCTCAAAAATGGTAAAACCTAGGAAAATATCAATCAGCCAATCTTGCACAGAATTTTGGCTGCTAAAAAATTTTCTTTAGTCCCATTTTAATAGGACTTGCAGTCTCCAAGCAAAATCGTGAAAACCTAGAAAAAACCTAAAAATGTGAACTTTGATCGCGATTTATTAAAAAGCGATCCATCCAGCTATTTTTTCTTGTTTTTGGATTTTTCTCATCTATAAACATAGCTGTTTCAAAATTTGCAAAAACTTCCCTGGTGTAAGCGGTTTTCATTTAAAGTTAGTTAAGGTGCACTGTGTATAACATTGTTTTATAATTAGGCGATACAGTCAATCCATTGTCCTAATTTGAGCTTCTATATATCAATAACGGTAAAAACTACGAAATTATCATAAAAGTCAATCTTATAGAGAATTTTCATAGCTACAACATTTTCTTTAGTCCCATTTCAATAGGACTTGCGGTTTCCAAGCAAAATCGTGAAAACGTAAAACCCCTAAAAGTGTCATCTTGAATCGCGATTTTTTTAAAAAGTGACGATTTTTTTAGTTTTTTTATTTTTCTCGTCTATGAACATTGTAGTTTCAGAATCCACAAAAACTTTCCAGGTGTAAGCACCTTCCATTTAAATTTGATTCAAGAGCACCGTGATATGTTTCCAAAACTTTGTACTTCCTTAAATTGTGAAAATATTTTTGAAAAAATCAATTCAAACAGAATTAGGAAAAAATGGATAGTAGAAGTTTCAATATGTTAAAATTATGAAAAAAGTATAACCATCAATTAGTTACATATTACAAACTATTGAATAAATATCTTTAAAAATCTTTTTTGAAAATACACCCCAAATTTGGGGCTTCATTTACACCCCAAATTTAAGCGAATAAAATTTTTGGGCCGCAAATGAATTGTTTGGGGCCTAATTGTATTTTCGGTGTTTGGGGTGATATTGCATTTGCCAAATGCACCTCAATTTCAAAAATGCATTTTGGCCCCAATGACATTTTGGGGCATAAATGCAATATTTTGGTGGGGCCAAATTTCCTAGTTTGGGACCTTTTTGTATTGGGGCCATTTTTTAAATTGAAAAAACACCCCAAAATTTGGGGTCTATTTTCATTTCCGTTTGGGGCGTTATTTCATGGGGCCTTATTTCTGTACGCCGAATTTCGGCCTATTTTTAAAAACGCTATTTTACCAAGCCCACCTTTTAAATATATTATTTATCAAAATCTAATAAACCGATTTTCCTGAAAATTTCAGAGAATGTACAGGGATGACTCTTGGTGAAAAGAGGTAATATGTTTTGTTGAATTTTGGAGAGCCGGGGAACCTCCCCTAGGCCCACCCTAGCTCCTTATTTGGGACATAAAGGCCCGACCATGCCGTTTTTATACCCTCAGCATTTATGCCAACGAGGGGATATACACTTTCATACGGGCACAATGTGCCTTATCGAAATAATGGTTTTAGACCCCAAGTATGTTTGGACGAAATGTGTTTCAGACAATTTAAAGTCGATTGAACAATGTCCGTCCGTCTGGCTGGCTGGAGCGCACGATAACTCTCGAACGCATCAACCGATTCGGTCCAAAATTTGGCTTTCGTAATATTTTGTCCAAACTTCGTTTAAGTTCGAAGATGAGTTATATTGTTCCACTCCTTTCGGTACCTCCCCCACAAAAGTTCGAAAATGTTCGGAAAATTTGTACGTACGATAACTCTTGAAGGAAGCAACCGATTTGGTCCATAATTTACAACTCGTGAAATGTCTACCAGACTTAGATGAGGTTCCAATATGGACTCAATCGGTCCACTTCTTCTGGTACCTCCCACACAAAATTTCGGATAAGTTCAGGTTAGGATCTGCTCTCGAATCGCTTTGATTTTTGTTTAAGCAACTTGTATTCACTGCCTCCTTACGACGGTACAAGTTTCATAAGGGCAAGTCCATACTTCCTGAGAAAATAGCCTGAAAGTTGCACAAAACCCCTATGACGCCGTGTGAGGTGCTTGGAGCGCAAGATAAGTCTCGAACGGATATCCCGATTGGGTTCAAAATTTGGTCTTTAGAGTTGGGCAATCTCGTTTAATTGAACGATCCGGTTCACTCTCCTCGTTCAAAGACGAATGAGTAGCATCATAAAAACCACGTGTGAAATTGAGCATACGCAGTTTTGTCAAAGAAATTACCGGTGCCCATATGCCCGAAATCATTTTCAAGTGTTAATGTCACCTATTGATCTTTCGAATAAAAAAAATTTTGATTACAATTTAATTTTTTGTGTAATTTTTTACAATTTCAAGTTCTATCGGGCCTAAAAAAACACCCTATAGTGATCCGGATCGTTCAATTGAACGAGATTGCCCAACTTTAATATTTTGTCCAAATATAGTTTAAGTTCGAAGGTAAGCCTTATCGGTCAACTCCTTCAGGTACCTCCCCCACAAAATGTCAAAAATGATCGGAAAAATTGTTCGTACGGTAACTTTTGTAGGGAGTGGCCGAATTGGTCCATACTTTACACATCCTAATATATCTATCAGATATAGATCAGGTTCAAATATGGACTATATTTGTCCACTTCATCCAGTACCTCCCAAACAAAATTTCGGATAAGTTCCCATTAAGACCTGCTATCGAATCACTTTGATTTTTATTGAAGCAACTTGCATTCGCTGCCTCAATTACGAAGGTAAAAGTTTTTTTCAGGGGCAAATTCACATTTCTTGAGCAAGGGTTTAGATTAGAAGGAAACATATCGATAGCTATAACTTCATCAGGTATGTAAGATACAGTATAAGAAGGTGGAAGGGCGACACAGTCGGCTCTTAAGTTACCACTGGACATTAATGCGAATGAAGGGCACATATGCTATATAAAGTATAAGTCATAACTGTTTCAAGGGCCAGCACGCGGACCGGGTCGGCTAGTTTCAATATAACTTAGGAAATTTCTTGCCAGTCCAATTTGGTGTTTGATGCGTCAAAAACATGATATCGGTATATGGGAGATATATTCAAATCTGAACTGAATTAAAAATAAGTTGTCAAACGTATTTCTAGACCGAATTAAGATAAAATATAGTCGGCCCGACCGACTTTGATCCTTTCCTTACTGGTTATATTACGAAAAGAATTCTCGTAACTAAAAATAAATAAATGTCAAATCTCTCTGTTTCAATATTCCAAGTACTTCGATACATTTCTTTATAACTTACTTATGTGGTTACAATAAATATAAAATCCAACATTTTAGTTAAGATCAATTTCCTTGATTAAATGTCAATGATATATAAAAACAACAAATAAAACAAAAACATCACTCGAGTCATTGGAACTGAGGGTGTGTGTGTGGGTGGTAAGATATTTCTTACAATATTTTGATTGTGTAGTTCAAAGTAAGGACTTCATCAAAATTATTATCCTATGGTTGCTGTATCTGTCTGTCTCCGAATCAAACTATGTGACATCAATGAATGTCATGAGTATGTATGTGTTAGGCCGGGGCGATTTGAACACCACCACGGGCGCCTGGATTTTCTGATTATTGGGATTGTACTGAGCAAACAAGTCCACTAGACCATATGTCTACGGTGAAAATCGAGCCCCCGAATTTTGACTTGAAGTTTTTTTTTTATAGGTTTTTTGGATATTTTGGCATATATGTAATAGCCAAACCACGGAGATTTTCGATCTAACACAAAGACCAAAATTGTAGCCAAGACAATAATTAAGAACTCTCTAGTACATCGCAAAAGCATTGGAACGCTCCATCAGGCAGTTATGGCCCCGAGAAAGTGCACATTTTTCGGAAAATATCGATAAATTACACTGTGCTACAAAATTTGACTCAAAGTCAGTGGGTGGAAATTTCCTTTTGAAGATGAAAGCCCTTGGTGAGTGTACTTAGAACGCAAAAGGAAATTTTCAGGATAGGTCAAGTTTCTGAGATATGGTTTGGCCACAATATCCTTGAAAAAAATTTCAAGTCAAAATCCGGGGGCTCGATTTTCACTGTAGACATATGGTCTAGTGGACTTTTTTGCTCAGTACAATCCCAAGAATCAGAAACTCCAGGCGCCCACTATCACTTTTTTCCTTCCATACAAATCGACCCGGCCTAGTATGTATGTATGAGCAAAAACTGTTGACGATATTGAAAATCCTGGTTAAGTGAAGTCTGACAGATTTTCCTTTCAATAATTGCAACAACAACTAAACGATAACAATTGTCACCACGAACTTCGATGACATGAATTGTCAGATATATTATAACAATAATGTTGTCTTCTTTGTTGTCAATGACAGTTCGTCACTATTTTCCTACATTTAATGTGAGGGAATTCAGGAATGATGAAAACCAAACACAAACACAAAGGACTCCCATCGTTTGTTGCTGCACAAAGCAGCAAAGAATGAAATCATGAACAATAAAATAACAATAACAATAAAGAGAATAAACTCACGAATTGTCAGAATCACCCACCAGTTTATTTTATTTTTTGTTTGTTTTTTTATTATATATTCTTTACGTCATTGAATGAAAACAGCCAAATAATAATAGAGTAAAGTGACAGGGTATCGAGAAAATTGACAAAGGAAATCGTAATAATGTGGTTAAGATAATAATGAAATGGATCTGCTGCTGGTCATAAGGACAATGTCATGTCACGTGATGGTAGTGGTGGACGCTGGAGAGCAAAAAAATAAATAATAATGATAATGAAATACTGCTCAAAAGTGGATTTTGTGACATTTTGACTCCACAATTATCTGAAGTTATATTGGAATTTTAATTCTTGTGATGCATTGAGGAAAGGATATTACTTTAACTGACAAGTGAATCGTTGGAAGGTATGAGAGGCTTTGGTATGAAAAAAATAAAAGAAAAAGTATCAGTCGGCTTTGCCGATTTAGGTATATCCTCAGCCTGTGTGAGTTGAAACACCTTTTTCCCAAATAACGTATGTATTTAGGGGGTCTTAAGAATTTTGGGGTATGAATTTGTCGACAAAGATATGGATTAGGATAAAATCTCAAAAAATTTGCGGGGGAATTGCCTAAAGGAATGGGGGCATAAATTGATTATACGAACAGCTGGCAGAAAAATCTGAAATTTTTACCATGGGTAGACCTTCTCATCCTGATTACAAAAATATAATGCTTTTCCGGGGAAGTCCATACTTCCCGAGATATGGGCTTCTGAAGTTCCGAAAATTCCCTTATTTACTTGGAGAAAATAACAATTTAAAAGAAAATGTTGTTCCCCTGCCCGAGATTTGCTCCTGTCCACAGTAGGTGTATTGAATATGATAGTGTATTCCACAAGCTTTATAATGGTACCCATATTGTCATTATTCGTTCAAAAATGACGATGTTATAAACAAGGGAATTTCCGGAACTTCAACGGCCCATATCTCGGGAAGTATTGACTTTCTCCGAAGAACTTTATATTTTTGTAATTAGGACGATAAGATCTAACTGTGGTAAAAGTTTCAGATTTTTCTGCCAGCTGCTCGTATAATCAATTTGTTGCAACGAAGGGTCCATTTTGGAAGTGTGTCTTATTTTGGGATTCATTCTTCTCGATAGGACCCTTATATCAGGTAACATGGACTTGCCAACTAGGAGTACCTTCGGTAAACATTTCCAAAAGATTCTCGCACATACCCTTAACCGCACTTAGTCATAAATATTGATCAATGGACCTATAGAGCCCACTTTCGAACATAAACTAAGTTTGGACAAAATATTTCGAGATCCAAAGTTTGGACCAAATCGGTTGTTCCTTTTATGAGATATTGCGCTTACCATTTTAGCACTTACTTTTGTGGGGAGGTAGCGGAAGTAGTGGACCTATAAGCACCATCTTTGAATTTCATCTACTATTTGAAGAAATATTACGATATTCGGTTCGTTGTGGGCAGCAGCCACATCGCCGGTGCGCGTGGGCCTTGAGAGCAACCTGTTGCAAGAAAAATCAAAACGATGTTAGAAGAGGTCCTAACCTAACCTGCACTTTTCCGAAATTTGGTATAGGAGTTATCTTAAGGAGTTGACATATATAGTCCATATTCTAACCTGATCTATGTCTCGTAGAAATATTACGATGTCCAAAGTATGGACTTAAGCGGTTACTACCTTCGAGAGTTATCGTGCACTCCATTTTAGCGAAAAGTTTTAAACTTTTGTGGAGGAGGTATGCAATGGAGTGGACCGATAAGGCACATCTTAAAAATTAATTTAACTTTGGGAAAAATATTATGATTTCCACATAGTGGATCGAATCGGTTTATCCGTTCGAGAGTTACCGCGCGCTCCATCCACAACACACATTGCCATTGCGGGTGTTTACAGCTTTCAGGCCATTTTCTCAGGAAATATGGACTTGACCCTGCAAAAACTTGCACCGTCGTAATGGGGGCAGCGAATATAAGTTGTTAAAACAAAAAATCCAAAGGATTCAAGAGGAGGTTTTAAAATGCACTTTCCGAAAATTTTGTGTGGTAGGTACCCAAAGGAGTGAATCGATATAGTCCATATTCGAACTTTATCTCTGCCTGCTAGAAAAATTACGATGTACAAAGTATGGACCAAATTGGTTAGTCCCTTCGAGAGTTTTCGTCCGCATAATTTTTACGGAAAAATTTGAACTTCTGTGGGGGAGGTACTCGGTTTATCCGTTTGAGAGTTGCCGCGTGATTCATCCACAACAGCTTTCAGGCCATTTTCTCAGGAAGTATGTACTTGCCCCAGCAAAAACTTGCGCCATCATAATGGGGAAGCGAATATAAGTTGTTACAACAAAAATCAAAACGATTCGAGAGGAGGGGTTAAACTGCACTTTTCCGAAATTGTATGTGGCAGGTACCCAAAGGAGTGAACCGATATAATCCATATTCGAATTTTATCTATGTCTGGTAGAAATATTACAAAGTATGGACCAAATCGGTTAATCTCTCCGAGAGTTATCGAAATTCATAGGTGCACTGCGAACAAAGACCCTCCCTTCTACGAGGATAAAATGTGATTGGCACATTTCGCCAGACATCACCATTGTGTCAGGGCGACCCGTCATTTCGGTTGACTCAGATCATCTTTCTATCATCATCCCTGTTGACAGACCACTCGTCTTCATAACCTCTAACCGCCTGACTTTCTGAACCATGGTAGCGTTGATTGGTAAGGGTTCA
The DNA here is from genome assembly GCF_047663935.1 of Musca autumnalis. Taxonomy (NCBI): domain Eukaryota; kingdom Metazoa; phylum Arthropoda; class Insecta; order Diptera; family Muscidae; genus Musca; species Musca autumnalis. The sequence goes on from NW_027411755.1 coordinate 202,011,439, forward strand.
GAAATCTTACAAATCACCGCTTCAAAGAACTGCCAATTTCCTCAGGAAAGCTGAGAGAACTTTTTAAGACATCATCACAGCTGCACCCGCTCGCTATTAACTGCTGGTCGAATATCCAAAATTGGGCCAAATTTCCTATCTACGGCGACGGAAGGAACAAATTAACATGCTGAGCATCATCGTTCTAACCCTGAAACCCCAAGAGTTAGGGAATTAACTCTTGAAATTAACCGGCTACTAGTGAGACAAAACAAAAATTTTTTAGTATTGAATAATTGTGGACCCCGGTTAAATCACTCTTGAATCCGGGAAAGAAGAATGTTACTTTCCACGGCGTAATAGTAAGAGATCTGAAGAGGTGCGCGTGTTATTTTGACCGACTATTTATAGAGCACCCCAAGAGTGATAGAGCGAAAAGGTGTGGTACCAACCGAAACACGATATCATACTAATCTTTGGCCGCACATGGAATCTCAATATTTTATACTAAAGCAACTGGATGAACCCGGAGTTGAGCACTTGACAAGTGTCCTCAATTTATTGCCAGCCAATCATATTGTACCAGAAGCCTGAAAAGTTAGCATAGTGGTTCCGCTATTGAAGTCAGGCAAGGATGTCAACAGAGGCGAATCATAAAGGCCGATTGCCTTCTGTCGCCAGTAGGCACTACTCCTGCCCATGACGGAAAGTTGTTTACCACAATAGCACTACACGCCATATCCCCACATTACCAGTCCAGAACAGGCCGGGCGATCGTATAGTCATGATGGCTATTGATCAATCGAAGCCCTTCGATACCGTCAACCATCTCAATCTATTCGAGAAATATCGGTAACATTAAAACGCAAAATTATGAATGAAAAGTATTAATAAAAGTTTACAACACTGTTACTATCGGTAGGATTTAATAACAGCTTTATTTTGGTTGTTAACTTATCGAAAAATTTCGTTACCTACTATCTGAGAAATATGGAAATATTCGCCGCTAAATCAACTGTCACCACGTGGACGCCTGAAAAGAGGCTTACCTTAAACATATTGGTCGATCCTGTCCTGATTCCGACACAAACTACCCGAACGTGTGTATTAGTTGTAACTGTTGATAGCATGTCTGAGACATACGAGCAAGCCACTGCTATTGGCGACCAGATCAGAAGTAGGAATGACGTCCTCAAGTCGCTGGCCGACAGAGAACTTGCGGTGCAGACAATGAAATCTTATTGACCTCTTAGTCCCGGTCCACACTAGAGTGATTTCATTTAAAAAATTGCATGAAATAATGCGTCTCTAGATCGACTTCCATAGTAGAGTAAAATCATAAAATTGCTGTAGTGGGGAATTCGGCTTAAGAACGCCTAATTTCATGAATTTTTTTAATGAAATTCACGCTAGTGTGGACCGGGACTTATAAAGCAAAAGTCCTGTCTGTGATAGGCTATACAGGACCAGTGTGGTATGCAAATGTTAGCGACACGCAGAAGAAAATATTCAAACGTGCCAGAATGCGCCCTAAGGATTGGAACTGGGTGCCTCCCTGTATTATAGCTACCATGACACAAAGCATGAGTTTGGTTGCGGATTTGTAGTTGGTCGGAGGTTAAAACATCTGGTCTCCAGCTTCACACCAGTGAATGAAAGATCAGCTGTATTTGCGCTCATGCTCCCACTGAAGACAAGGACGAATAGACCAAAGATATATTTTACGAGCGCTTAGAAGAAACTTATGACCGTTGACCTGTCTATGATATTAAAATTATACTAGGCGATTTTAATGCCAAAATTGGAAAGGAGAATATCTTTGGCCCAACAGTCGGGAAATTCAGTCTCCACAGCGATATGGTATGAGGCTGGTAGACTTTGCAGCTGCAAAAAACATGGTGGTTAGCGGTACCAGATTTAAGCATCTCGGTATCCATAAGGGTACCTGGTTGTCGCCAGATCAAAGAACAAGAAATCAAATTGATCACGTTGTGATAGATGGAAGACATTCATCGGGCGTGTTGGATGTGCGTTCGTTCCGAGGAGCAAAAATAACACTCGGACCACTACCTTGTTGCAGCAAAGGTACGCACCCGGTTAAACGTAGCAAACAAAGAACGAACAGACACAACCCGAAACTTGGACATCGGTGAGCTGCAATCACAACAGATAGCCACAGCATATTCCACTCAACTGGTCCAATTGCTTAATCAAAGCACTCCTCATCCCAATAACATATCAGCGCAATGGCAAAGTATTGCCCACTCCATGCAAACAGCCGCAAAATCAGTACTTGGATACCAGAGACCTCCACCAAGGAATGCATGGTATGACCAGGAGTGTCGTGCTGCTACCGAAGAGAAAAGTGCGGCATATAGGGCTACTTTAAAATCAGTAACAACGCGTAGCACACGAGAGAGGTATCGGGAGAAAAGGAGAAACGTCTTTTCCGCATGTAAAAGAGAGAGATGGAAAAGCGGGAGTGTGAACAAATCGAGATGTACAGGAGACAGAATGAAATCCGAAAATTCTACCGAAGAGTGAAACATCAAACTGATGGCTTTGGCACTGGCACATCCTCGTGTAGAGACCAGCAAGGTTATTTGGTAACTGATACAGATAGTGTGCTAAGGATATGGAAAGAGCACTTTTTCCAAACTGTTGGTATCCAATAGTAGCGAAATCGACGAAGATGCCACAGATCCAATCCCAGAAGATGGTATTGAATGTATACCACCCTGCCAAGATGAGGTAAAGGCAGCAATAAAACGGCTGAAGAATAATAAGGCAGAAGGAGCTGATGACTTACCAGCTAAGCTTTTTAAAACCGGAGGCGACACGCTGATAAGGTGTATGCATCAGCTAGTTAGCTCCATCTGGCAGGAAGAACGCGTACCCGACGATTGAAACCTGAGCATCCTGTGTCCCGTCCATAAGAATGGAGATAAGACTTTATGCTCCAATTATATGGACATAAGTCTTCTCCATATCGCCTACAAGGTAGTGTCAGGGATATTGTGCGAACGACTAAAGCCCATGGTCAACGAAATAATTGGACCTTACCCATGCGGCCCTAGACCTGTAGTGCGATTCTCTAACTTTTTTTGAGCTAAAAACAAATGTCGGTAAAATTGAAAACCTTATAATTTCGGAAATTAACGATATCATTCGGTACGTTAACGACCAATAAAAAATAGTCGTAAAGTTCTACCGATATCAACAGTGTTGTCGACTTTTATTTGAACTTTTCATTCATAATTTAGGGTTTTAATGTTACCGATTTTTGTCGGTAACTCAAAAAATGAGTTAGAGAATCGCACTACTGGCAAGTCCATCATCGACCAGATATTTACTCTGCGGCAAATCTTGGAGAAGGCCCAAGAGATGCAGATCGACACCTACCACCTTCTTGTCGATTATAAAGCAGCCTTCGACAGACCGCTACGTTCAAAGGTATTCCAAGCCATGTCTGAATTTGGTATCCCCGCAAAGCTCATTTGGCTTTGTAAAATGACTCTAACTGACACAAGATCTTCAGTTAAAATGGGAAAGAACCTCTCCGAAGAGTTTTGTACCAAAAGAGGTTTCAGGCAAGGATACAGCCTTTCATGTGATCTTTTCAACATCCTGCTAGAAAAGGTTATACGAGACGCAAACGTCAAGACATGGACGAACAGACCAAAGATATATTTTATGAGCACTTAGAAGAAACATACTCCACTCAACTAGCCCAATTGTTTAAACAAAGCACTCCTCGTCTCGATAACATATCAGCACAATGGCAAAGCATTGCCCATTCCATGCAAACAGCCGCAAAATCCATACTTGGATACCAGAGACATCCACCAAGGAATCCATGGCACGACCAGGAGTGTCGTGCTGCTACCGATGAGAAAAATGCGGCATATAGGGCTACTCTACAATCTGTAGCAACGCGTAGCGCACGAGAGAGGTATCGGAAGAAAAGGTAAGAGGAGAAATTTCTTTTCCCCAGAAAAAAGAGAGAGATGGAAAAGCGGGAGTGTGAAAAAATCGAGATGTACAGGAGCCAGAATAAAGTCCGAAAATTCTACCAAAGGGTGAAGCATCAAACTAATGGCTTTTGTACAGGCACCAGCTCCTGTTGAGACCAGCAAGGTAATTTGGTAACTGACACGCTGATAAGGTGTATTCATCAGCTAGTTAGCACCATCTGGCAGGAAGAACGAGTACCCGACGATTAGAACCTTAGGGTCCTGTGCCCCGTCCACAAGAAAGGAGATAAGACTGTATGCTCTAACTATAGGGGCATAAGTCTACTCCCGATTGCCTACAAGATCGTGTCAGGGATATTCTGCGGACGACTAAAGCCTAGGGTCAACGAGATAATTGGGCCATACCAATGCGGCTTTAGACCAGGTTGACCAGTTATTTACCCTGCGGCAAATCCTGGAGAAGACACAAGAGATGCAGATCGACATCTACCACCTTTTTGCCGATTATAAAGCAACCTTCGACAGACCACTACGTTCAAAGGTATTCCTAGCTATGTCTAAATTTGGTATCCCCGCAAAGCTCATTCGGCTTCGTAAAATGACTTTAATTGACACACGATCCTCAGTTAAAATAGGAAAGAACCTCTTCGAAGGAGACAGTCTTTCGTGTGATCTCTTCAACATCCTGAAGGAAAAGGTTATACGAGAGGCAAACGTCAAAAGAAGTGGCACAATCTACACCAATAGCCACATGTTACTTGCTTACGCTGACGATGTAGACATCATGGGAGATCAGTAAAAGAAGTAACTGATACCTTTATGAAGGTCGAAGGAGAATCTGCTAAAGTGGTCTGGCGGTAAACAGCGAGAAGATCAAGTTGATGGTGTCGAGGCGCAATGCGTACATTGAGCTCGGACCAACTCTTGCAGTTGGTTCCTATAATTTTGAGGTAGTAAAAGACTTCGTCTACCTCGGCACCGCCGTAAACACAACAAACGACATCAGTTGTGAAATAAAAAGAAGAATTGCATTGGCCAACAGATGCTACTTTGGCTTAAGTAAGCAGTTTAAAAACAAAACCACATCTCGTCAAACAAAAATAACGCTTTACAAAACACTGATACTACCCGTGCCGATGTATGGTTTCGAAGCCTGGGTACTTGCGCAAGCAGACATGGCACTGCTTGGTGTGTTTGAGAGAAAAATTCTTCGAAAGTTTTACGGACCAATCTGCGTTGACGGTGAATATCGACGTCGCATGAACCACGAGCTGTATCTGCTATACAACGACATCAGTATACATAAACGTATCGAGATGCAACTATTGGCTAGGCCATGTCATAAGAATGAGCGATGATGAACCCGCTAAAAAGGCGTATAAATACGTGCCGCTTGGCGGTGCACGCAGAATTGGCAGGCCAAGGAATAGATGGCGCAAACAAATGGATGAAGAGATGAAAGGGCGCGCTATTCCAGAAAGCGAAGCAATAAACAGAGAGAATTTGAGATCTTTTCTTAGTTCGTTCTATGGAACAAATGTTCTGTAATGGGCCAGCTAAGTAAGTAACTTCCTTTCCCTTTTTAATTTTACGGGTCTTCCCATGAATTATTGGAAATTGTTAACACATCATGCAAATTTCTATGGGTTATTCATAATTACAAATTTGCAGATTAAACTCAACGATAGCAAGAAAGTTCATTTCATGCTCTTAACACCTCATAAGCATTGTATTCATCACCGTAATCACCTGCCAAACTGTCTATAAGTGTTGTGTGTTAATGCATTAATTCAAACTTTAATGCCAAACTAATGGCTTCCAAAAACCATTTTCATTATGGCCTCCTATAATCCTCTTAACAAACAAAAATAGAACTCAATTCTGTGTACTGTGTTATGCTGGGCAGGAAGTATAGCTCTCTTGGTATGATGCTAGGTAGGTACATATATAAATATTTGTAATTAAAGATAATGGCTTTCAAAAATGACTTTTAACACATACCATTAACAAAATATAAAAATATGGATTGAGTATTCATCAATCAGGATTGTGGGTTAAAAGCCTTTAATAATAGGAGTTGTTGGCAGGAGTATACCATTCGTCTGTTAGGTAATGGAAATTGGGCTATTTCAACCCTAAATATCGATGGTGATTTTTCTAGATGCTCGTGGATTGCTTTTTTGGTATGTTGAAATGTTTCTTAGATCGGAACATGGGGGACAAACGAGGCTGATATGTACAGATAGATTTCTTTGCACTTCCTTAAAGCTATTAGCATCAATTTTGTGCTTACTGCAAGTGCGTGCTAAACAACCTTAACTCTAAACGAGAAAATTAATAAAAATCATTAAAAATGATCTTCGCCCCAACAGGCAAAATTTCAAAAAAAAAAAAAAAAAAAAACAGTACAAATTCTGGTCGTTTTCTCTGTTCAGGCTGATGATGACAGTTCCACCACCCATCTCATCCGTTTTTTAAATATTTGTGATATAAAACATCCAATGTTTGTTGGGCAGTTAGAAAATATATTTTTTATTGGTTTGTATTGCAGTATTCATATACATAAATAATTATAAGGATATGTCTGCGTCAATGACAAATACACTTTCAGCTACCTTAATATGCATTACTTGACATTAACGGCCATAGGGATAACCACCGTAGTAGTTGCCAGCTGAGGAAATAGCTGATGCCGATGATACTGCGTTGGCCCCACCACCACCATAGGGATAACCACCATAGGTGTTAGATGATGAAAGAGCTGATGCTGCTGCGTTAGCAGCTCCACCACCATAGGGATAACCACCATAGCTGTTAGATGATGAAAGAGCTGATGCTGCTGCGTTAGCACCTCCACCACCATGGGGATAAGCCGGATAACCCCCACCATAATACCCAGCACTGATTACGGCAACGCAGCAGAGTAAAACCAAAGCGTAGAAGACTTTCATTTCGATATTGAATACTGTTCCAAATAATTACAAATTGTTACTAATGCTGATCGTAATATTTTGGAATGTTTTTATACTTGAATTTTGATTCGCAATATAATGTAAATGTATATGAATTCTGAATAGAACTTTGTTCTCACATCAGGTTTTGTGAATCAGCAGCAATTAACTAGGCTATACAATTAATTAGTATACTGATGATTGCTTTTTTTAAAAAAATATTTAGGGATTGTTTTTAAATATGTATATAAAAATGTATTTGTAAAGTGGTCTGAAGTTACTTGAAACAATATTCTGAAGGTACTTGAAAAACTATTTATAAAAAACACGTCTCTGAAGGCAGTTCAAGAAATATTCATCAAAATCCACGCCTTTGAAGGTACTTGAAGAATTATTCTTTAAAAAATTCGTGCTTCTGGAGGTACGTGAATGAATAGGCTCCGCGAAAAATGGCCCCAATGCAAAATTGTCCCAAAGCAGATGTGCAAAATGACCCCAAAAATTTGTGTACATTACAACAACACACAATTTGGGGCAATTTTTCACACATTTTTGGGTGTATTTTTGCACCAAAAAATTTGTTCATTGAAATATGACCCCAAACATTAAAAATGCAAAAAAGCCCCAAAACTATTTTCTGTCGACGTTTGGGGCCTTCTGCGTTTCTAAGATTTTTTTCAAAAATTAAAATTAAATTTTACTAAAATTTATTTTATATAATCATACAATAGCAATTTTTTTTTTTACTCGGTTGTAAAATATATCATCTTGTCAAAAAATTCATTCTTAGAAATTTTGTGGATGTGTAATTAAACAAGTAAAAAAGTGTCAGTCGGCTTCGCCGACAGATATATACCCTCAGCCAATGTGAAGTGAAACTTTCACCTACGAACAGATCGAATGTATTGAAGGTCTCTTCAGAATTTTGGGGCCCTTTTTGGATATTTGAACTTGCCGAAAAAATGTGGATTAGGAATTAACTGCACTAAGACACAAATGTTGAACCTTTGTTGGGGAGGTACCCTTAGGGAGGACGGATAAGAGCCATTTTAGAAGTTAAACTAAATTTTGACTTTTTTAAATATTGGGGAGAAGTACCGTAAATTGTGAACTGGTATTGTCCCATGAAACTAAGTTTGGATATAATATGACGAAGTCCAAATTTTGGACCTAATCGGTTGATCAGTTCGAGAGTTATCGTGCTCTTCAACCACTACATATGGTGCCACAGGGGGTTTTTACAACTTTCGTTCTGTTTTCTCAAGAAGTATGGACTTGCCCCTGACAAAACTTTTACCGTGGTAATTACGGCAGGGAACGCAAGTTGCTTCAACAAAAACAAATTGATTCGAGAGCAGGTCTTAAAGTGAACTTATCCGAAGTTTTGTGTGGGAGGTACCTAAAAGAGTGGACAAATATAGTCCATATTCAAACCTGATCTATATCAGGTAAATATATTAGGATGTGAAAAGTATGGACCAAATCGGTCACTCCTTTCAAAAGTTATCGTGGCCAAATTTTTTCCGAAAATTTTTGAATTTTTGTGGGGGAGGTACCTGAAGGAGTGGACCGATATGGCTTATCTTCGAACTAAAACTAAGTTTGGACAAAACATTACGAAAGCCAAATTTTGGACCGAATCGGTTGATCCATTCGAGAGTTATCTGGCGCTCCAACCACTACACATGGTGTCATACGGGATTTTTGCAACTTTCAGGTAATTTTGTCAGAAAGTATGGCTTGCCCCTGATGAAACTTGTACCGTCGTATGGAGGCAGTGAATACAAGTTGTAACAACAAAAATCAGAGTGATTCTAGAGCAGGTCCTAAACTGAACTTTTCCGAAATGTTGTGTATGAGTTACCCGAAGGAGTGGACCGATTGAGACCATATTGGAACCTCATCTAAGTCTGGATCAAATCGGTTACTTCCTTCAGGAGTTATCGTGCGCTCAAATTTTCCGAACATTTTCGAACTTTTGTGGGGGAGGTATCGGAAGGAGTGGACCCATATAGCCCATCTTCGAACTTAAACTAAGTTTTCACAAAATATTACGACCGAATCGGTTGATCAGATCGAGAGTTATCGTGCGCACCAGCCAGCCAGCCAGACAGACAGACGGACGGACATTGCTAAATCGACTCCAAATTGTCTAAGACGGATTTCGTACAAAAGGAAAGTAACCAAAGTAGGAGTGGCAATTTCCGCCAATTTATAGTTTTTTCGAAATATTCGTGTTAAAATATCTTGGAATCTTTGCATTGTATTTGTATAGTGTCTTACCAACTTAACTGAGGAGGATGTGGGGAATATTTTTTTTTTTTTTTAATTTGAACCCTCATGCGGTTCACCAAAGGGGTCTTTTTATACCCTCAGCTTTTAGGCTAAGGAGGGTATATACACTTTGATACGATGAAAATGTGCCTCATCGAAATAATGGTTTTAGACCCCAAGTATGTTTGGACGAAATGTGTTTCAGACAATTTGGAGTCGATTGAGCAATGTCCGTCCGTCTGTCTGTTCTTCTGGCTGGAGCGCACGATAACTCTCGAACGGATGAACCGATTCGGTTAAAATTTTGGCTTTCGTAATATTTTGCCCAAACTTAGTTTAAGTTCGAAGATGAGCTACATCGGTCCACTCCTTCCGGTACCTCACCCACAAAAGTTCGAAAATGTTCGGAAAGTTTGTGCGCACGATAACTCTTGAAGGGAGTGACCGATTTGGTCCATACTTTGTAAGGCGTAAACTTTCTACCAGAGTAATGTGAGGTTCCAATATGGTCTCAATAGGTCCACTCCTTCGGGTACCTCCCACACAAAATTTCAGAAAAGTTCAGTTTAGGGCCATTTCTCGTATCGCTTTGATTTTTGTTTTAGCAACTTGTATTCACTGCCCTCCATACGACGGTACAAGTTTCATCAGGGGCAAGTCCACACTTCCTGAGAAAATAGCATGAAAGTTGAAAAAACCCCTATGACACCGTGTGAGGTGGTTGGAGCGCAAGATAACTCTCGAACGGATCTGCCGATTCGGTCCAAAATATGGCCTTAGTAATATTTTGTCCAAACATACTTTAAGTTTGAAGATAAGCCAGATCGGTCCACTCCTGCAGGTACCTCCCCCACAAAAGTCCAAAAATGTTCGGAAAAATTGTTCGTACGGTAACTCTTGAAGGGAGTGGTCGATTTGGTCTACACTTTACACATCCTAATATATCTACCAGATATAGATCAGGTTCAAATATGGATTATATTTGTCCACTCCATCCGGTACCTCCCACACAAAATTTCGGATAAATTCACTTTGAGGCCTGCTCTCGAAACACTCTGATTTTTGTTGAAGCAACTTGCATTCGCTGCCTCAATAACGATGGTAAAAGTTTTTTTTAGGGGCAAGTCCATACTTCTTGAGCAAACAGCCCGAAGAGTTTAAAAACCCCCTATTGCACCATATGTTGTGCCTGGAGATCCACTTCCATAACGGTCAATGTCGATCCATTCCTTTTAGTATCTCCTCCGCAAAACTTTTGATCTTTAATCATAATCAACATTTTTGTCGGTTCAAACGCCGAAAATTTTTAAAACCCCCTAAATACAGACGTATTTTGGGAAAAAATTGTATCAATATACACATGCTGAGGGTATACCTCTGTCGGCAAAGCCGACTGATACTTTTTTACTTGTTGGTCCTTTTTTCGAAAATCGTTCAAAAACTCCTTTAAAATAAGATCATGATAAATCTAAATATTTTACAAAATTGTTCGTCATAAATTTAGTTTGACGTCATCGATCTAAAATTATGTTTTGTAGGACAATTTTGAATAAAGTCAGATGAAGTGCGACTTTTACCCTAAAACATGTTTTTCATTTTTAGAGATTCCTGGCGATTAAATAAGATTTACAGATTCGGTGTATTCTGAAACCTAAAGTAACATTTTAGGACGAACAGTTTTGTAGAATTGTTGTATTTGATATGACCACATTTTAAAGAAGGTTTTGAACGATTTTCGAAAAAAAGTACCAAAAGGACCCCATTTGGGTTAAAATTTTTAACAAAAATATTCCTAATACCCTCCTCAGTAAAGTTGTCAAAGACACTATATACCTAAAAGGATTCCAAGATATCTTAACTCAAATATTTCGAAAAAAAACTAAAAATGGCCGGAACTTGCCCCGCCTACTTTGCTTACTTTCCGATGTAAATGTTAAAAATGCCGATACACGTGTCTCATATTTTCAGCTTTACTTTCGTAATCTACTCAGTTTTCATTGTCATTTTTAAACCCTACACCACTTTGTGGGTTGGGTATTATAATTTGGTTTTGGCCAACAAGTTTGTAACGCATCGAAATAATGATCATAGACCCATACCTATATATGAGCCGCTTAGTGCACACTTCGACTAACTCCACTTTTTGAAAAATTTGAGATTTTAGTGTCAAAGCCTTTGATATAGCCATATCTATTTATGATTATAATATCTTTCCTGAATAATAAAGATGACCACCTTTAAATAACAAGTCTTTTTTGACCACTGGATAATATGCAATTTTTTTCCGTGCACACTTCGATTAACTCCACTTTCAAATGTAGCTCTGCTCGCAACGTGTACATTTTTGCATTCAATGCTCTTTCGGCTTTTGTTGAAACCATAGTTGGTCTTTAGGAAATTATGACGTATATGACATACATTTTTGACGTATATTACATTCGTCGGAAACGTCGTAAACTTAGCCTAAACAAGGTTTTCGACAAAATAAACAAAATCACTTTGTAGACAGATGCAACACACGTAAAGTAGTGGAAGAGTGCAGATTGTACGGTACATACAATTTATTGTTCAATTATTTTAGTTATTAAAAATTATTGAAAATTAACATTTGAGTTTTTTATTATGCATTTTAATATAAAAACAAGTTTTTGCAATTAGTTTTAAGTAAAAAGTGTGGTGATAACGTAGCATTTTTGAAATTTATGATGTTTACTACTTTTTATACGTTTTCTACTGGTATATGATGTTTTTGACGTTTACAACTTTGTGACCGTCGAAAACCTAAAAAAGCAGACCATCTCTGGTTGAAACACAAATATGTCCATATTTACGAGTATATTAGGCAATTTTTCTTGCGGCAATTGTAAGTTCGTAGGTAAAAGAGGGTTTTGAGAGGCAAGGGGTTTCCATATACCTCACCTCCATCTCCATCGAGCTGAAAATTGCCGCAGGGATAATTGTATAAAAACTAAGTTTTTCGTTAATAAAAAAATAAAAAAAATCAAGACCTAACTTTATTACTTTTTTCAGTGCACACTTCGATTAACTCCACCATTACCACAACATTACTAACGATTGTTTGTTGACTATTTTTTTATTTTATTTTATATACCGTTAGATGAAAGCTATACCTGCTATTATGCATTCTACATTATATATTTGAATCCATATTATCAGGGGAATTTTAAAAAACAATATACATTTCATCATTGCTTTTCTCAACTTTTTGTTTTATGGAGTTAGTCGAAGTGTGCTCTGAACGCCTCATATACCAAAATTAATGTCTCGACGAGTTGAGTCGATCTGGCTATGTGTGTCCATCCGTCCGCCTGTCCATCTAAACCTTGTAATCACGCTACAGGTTGCAATTTTGATCGGATCGTCGCCAAATTTTGAGTGTTGATGAGGATCTCGGAGGGGAAGAAGCCTATTGATTTTGGTCATGGTCGGATAATATTCAGGGATCGGAATGGACAAAAAACTTATTTGGAGAAAAAGTCAACGTTTTATTTCAAAGCGAATATCTCCACTTCTATAAGGGGTATATCAAAAGCAAAACCTACTAATGAAAGTAGAAAATATCAATCTTCTAACGATGCAAAATAGGTTTTCGTAGGTGGCAAAACAATGAATATATATATATATATATATATATATATATATCACAATAGTCGCTAATGAAACCTAACACACAGCTTTGGCTGGAATCTTTTTAAATGATGCAAAGTAGGTTGGCGTAGGTGGCCAAATAACGAAGATATTGCAATAGTCGGTAATACATCCCATTTTTATGTAAACACGCTCTAGTTCGCAATTTTGATCGGATCGTCACGAAATTTTGAGGAGTAAATGGAGGTCCCACAGAGGAAGAAACCTATTGATTTTGGTGATTGTCAGATAAAATTCAGGGGTCGGAATGGAAAAAAACTTATTTCAAAGCGAATATATCTGCTTCTATAAGAGGTATATCAAAAGCAAAATCTGACAAGGAAAGTGGAACATATCACCTTGACAACGATGTAAAGTCGGTAATGCATCCAATTTTTCCATATTTTTTTGTCGCACTTTTGATAGGATCGTCACGAAATTTTTGTGGTTAACAGAGCACCCAAAGAGAAAGAAACATATTGAGTTTTGCGATGGTCGGATAATATTCAAGGAAAGGGGAAAAAATTTTATGTGAACAAAAATTTTAAGTTTTATTCTTATGCGAATATATCCGCTTTTAGTAGTCGTATTCAAAAATTTCTGCTTCTGTTGGACATATTCCAAGAAGAGAGCTTGATAATGAAACTAAACTATCTGAGTTTTAAATTAATACAAAATGTGGCATTTTTGGTAAAATATCAGAGTTATTGCAAAAGGCGCTAAGCTATCACAGTTTTAATAGTTTTGAAGTTTTTACTTTTATGACAAATACTTCTTCTTCTATTTGGTGTATTAAAGACATGTAAAATGCTAAACAAAACCAGTAAGGAAAGGATCATAGTCGGGTGGGGCCGACTATATGATACCCTACACTACTGTGAATATGTAAAATATATATAGGAGATATATATCAATTTCAACTGATTTCTATATAATATGGTACACTTATTACTAGACAAAATTCCGTCACACATTCCAAATTTCATCAAAATTGGACAGATATAGGGTGTTTCGTGTAGCAAATACGTGAAATCAGGCGAAAATATATATGGAAGCTATATCCAAATCTGAATCGATTTCGATATAATTTGCCACACTTATTTCTAGATCGAGTTCAGCCACACAATCCAAATTTCGTCAAAATCGGGCGTATAGAGCGTGTTTGGTGCAGCAATTACGTCAAATCGGCCGAAAATGTATATGGGAGCTATACGGAATCTGAACGGATTTCGATGTAATTTGTCACATTTATTTTTAGTCCGAATTCAGTCACACATTCCATATTTCATATAAATCAAACATATATTGCGCGTTTGGTGCAGCAAATACCTGGAATCGGGCGAAAATATATATGGGAGCTATATTCAAATCTGAACCGATTTCGATTAAATTTGGCATACTTATTTCTGGATGGAATTCATTACATACCAAATTTCATCAAAATCGGACCTATATAACGTGTTTGGTGCAACAAATACGTCCAATCGGGCGAAAATATATATGGAAGCTATATCCAAATCTAAACCGATTTCGATATAATTTAACATACTTATTGCTGGATCGAATTCAGTCACTCATACCAAATTTCATCAAAATCGGACCTATATAGCGTGTTTGGTGCAGAAAATACGTCAAATCGGTCGAAAATATATATGGGAGCTATATCCAAATCTGAATAGATTTTCACCAAAAGCAATAGCGTTTCTATGGATAAAATAATTATATTCCCCAATTTTCAGCTGAATCGGACAAAAAATGCGACCTGTACGTTGCGAATAAAAATACATGGTCAGACTGAGGACATGTTTAAATCGACTCAGAAAGTGATTCTATGTATGTCACTTATGTCGGATATTTCAGAATTCTGGTTTCACCCTTTCATTTACAAAGGATTTGGTACTTTCTCAGTAAAAATTACCCTTCCAGTGAGAATTTCCAAATTTAAGGTTCTAGCTTAGAAGTCACGTAAACTATATACACTTGACTTAGGCTATTTTTATATATGGAACAAATCTACTGTTTCCAATCGTCAGAAAATTTGGAATTCAAATTCTCAGAGGTTATAAAACCTTAATTTAAAAAATGTTCACTTCAGTTTATGGTATTGTGAAGATTTTATCTACATTTCCCACAGAAGTAGCTGTAATTTCGTAATTTGACAAAGTAGAAAATCTTAATTTGTAAAGGATTGTTTAGAAACCGCCTTCGCGGTCACATAAAACCAATAGAACAGCATTCAGTATAGTTTTTCAATTTACTTACTTTAGTTTGTACTTCGAGTACACTCTAATAGTGACCACATCTAACAGTGAACCAACACACAGAAAAAATGGCCTCTCTAACATATGTCTCAAACATATTTTGCAGCAAACATATATTTGTTTGCAAGCAGTCCCAAACATAACAACGCCATTCATAAAGCAAAAAGCTGGTTTTTCTGAAAGATTTATTTTTTAATTATTTTATATTTATTTATTTATTAATTCTTTTTATTTATTATTTTTTTTATTTATTAATTCTTTTATTTTGTAATATTGTAACTTACCTAAAGATTTTCACTGTAGTTGTTATCGTCTTGTAAGCATATCAGAACAATATGAATCATATGCACATACATGTTGAGTCAATCAGCTCTAGGTTTAGATATTAGATGTTGCCTTTATATTAAAGAAATTACAAATTTGTAGTTGCGAAGTATTTGACTATACGAACTTTGTTTTTTCGACACCAAACGCACTGTAGTTGTTTGGTTTATGGGTTTGTCAGTTAACTAACAACAATTGTTGCGACAGCAGTAGTTGTTGTGTGTGTGTGTGGTTTGTTAATAAGGCATTGCGCAGCTGCGAGAGCCCTGTTTTTACTCTCTTTGGCCAAAATCTCCTCCACCTATAAAAAATATGTTCTAACATAAAAAATATGTTGGTACCCAAACATATTAAATTGAGATATGCTACAAGATGTTGCAAACATATATTTGTTTGGACACAAACAAATTATGTTTGGATCCAAACATATTTCTAACATATATTTTTCTGCGTGTAATAATAAATTTTATAATTCCAGCTCTATTCCGTTGTCCAATACAAAATTTAATACCCCTCTGCACTTTTTATACTCTAGTAATTTAATTACTGCTTTATTGCTTCCAGCAACACAAAAAAAAATTAGTATCATTTTGTACTTTCCAACACAACCTGCATAGCTCAGCCCACAGCGACCTCTGTACCAAATTTCAGAATTGTACGCATTTCAAAAACTTCCTAATCTAAAGAACAGCACTGACCCTAATACAAAATAATACAATACAAAAAATCCAGCTCTATCCGTTTATTAAATACCAAAATGGTACCAAATTTTATAACATTCGTACACATAGGTATACGTTTATAAAATTACCTCCTTATATCCCAACCGCGATCCTCATTTCCAGTTTTACATATTCCCCCAAAACCAATTATAGTACTATATAGTACTTTTCGTATTCTCAACGTAGGTATTTCCACAATCACATCCGTATCTCAACCCTACACAGCAACAGTGACTACAGTAGCAAAATCCCAATTCCACTTTTATTCCACACTTAATATTAAATTTAATACCTTTTAGTAATTTCCGTACACATAAGAACTAATTTCCGTTATATAATTCTTACCTCTATTCTACACAACAACAGTGATCCTGATACCAAAATTTATTTCAATTCTATATTTTAGCAAATACCACAAGGTACCAAATTTTATACAATGTGCATGTACGAATATTCAAAATCCAGGATAACAGCTCTATCCGTTCACTTAAATCAAATTGTACCAAATTTAGTAACATTTGGTACTTTTCGTACCCGTAAGAACGAATTTCCAAGACTATCTTAATCCTACACCCCAACAGTAATCTTAATTCCAAAATGTATCCGATCACCTAAGACCAAATTGTACCGAATTTGGTACCATTTAGACTACCTCAATCATAAACTCCAACAGTTATCTTAATTCCAAATCTCAAGATTCCACCTCCATACGTTTACCCAAAAACAAATTATGCCCATGCTGGTACCATTTAGTACTTTTCGTACCCATATGTACAAATTTCAAAAACTATTTCAATCCTACACTCCAACAGTAAACTTTATTCCAAATCTCGGGATTCCAGCTCTCTTCGTTCACCCAAATCCAAATATGGTACCATTTAGTACTCTTCGTACCCATATGTACGAATTTCCAAAACTACATCCATATCTCAATCATACACTCCAACAGTAATCTTAATTCCAAATTTCAGGATTCTAGCACCCAAATCCACATTGTACCAAATTTGGTACAATTTAGTACTCTTCGTACCCATAAGTACCAATTTCTAAAACTACTTCATTCCGACATTTTAATTCGAAATTTCAGGATTGTAGCTCTATTCGTTCACCCAAATCCAAATTGTACCACATTTAGTACCATTTGACACTTTTCGTACCCATATGTACGAATTCCCAAAACTGCCTCCATATTTCGAACCGACACTCCAACAGTAATCTTAAGTCTAAATTTCATGATTGCAACTTTACCGGTTAGCCCAAATCCTAATTGTACCAAATTTAGTACCATTTAGTTCACAAATTTCAAAACCACCTCATTGTTTCAACACTACTTCTCAACCTTGATTTTCATTCCAAATGTCAAGCTTTTAGCTCTATCAGTTAATATAATATCAGATGTTTCCAAATTTAGTACAATTTAGTACTTTTGTACACATAGGTACGAATTTCCAAAACTACATCCATATCTCAATCCTACAATTTAACACTAATCTTAATTCCAAATTTCAGGTTTCCAGCTCTATCCGTTCACCCAAGTCCGTATTGTACAAAATTTAGTACAATTTAGTAGTTTTCGTACACATAAGTAGACATTTCCAAAACCTACCTCCATATCTTAATTTTATACCAAATTTCAAGATTTCAATACTTTCCGATTATCCAAATCCAAGTTGTGCAAAATGTAGTATCATTTAGTATATTTCGTACACATAAGTACGAATTTTCTAAACTGCCTCCATATCTCAATCTGACACTCCAACAGTAATCATAAATTCAAATTTCAGGTTTATAGCTCTATCCATCCGTTCATCCGAATCAAAATTGTACCAAATTTAGTACCATTTACTACTTTTCGTATACATAAGTACGAATTTCCAAAACCATTTCCTTATATCGGGCATCACTTCCCAAACTTGATTCCCATACCAAATTTCAAGATTATAGATACAGGCGTTCAAAATATACAATTGGTACTAAATTTAGTGACGTAGGGGATGGAAGATACCAAGCAACGGTCCTGACCGGCTTTAACATGGCAAAGACCAGGATTTATCTTGGTCCCTCTTTCATCTCAAGTGGACACTGACCTCCCCGTGGTGTCACCTGGGGAACTGCTTTTAACAACCGTTAAAGGTAGTGAGCTAACATGTGCGCGCGGCACCATTCACCCATAAAAACGTTAAAAACTTGAGTTTGGGCGTCGGGTTAGTAACCCTCCCCTAGAAAAACAGCCTACTATGAAAAAACGAAAGAAAAGAAAATCAAATCCCTCAAAAGTTGGCGACCCCCGCAAACGTTTTAAGGACCATGATCTGCGAATCTGCACCTGGAATGTTCGCACTCTTTATAGAGAAGGTGCAGTTTACGCATTGGCCGATGTACTTGAAAAGTACAAGGACGACATTACTGCCATACAGGAAATACGATGGATTGGGAAAGGCGTCACAACAACACCTAAAGGTGACGCACTGTATTATAGCGCCATGACACAAGGCATGAGTTTGGTTGCGGATTTGTAGTTGGTCGGAGGTTAAACATCTGCTCTCCAGCTTCACCCCAATGAATGAAAGACTCGCTGCAATTCGATTAAAGGCAAAATTCTTCAACATCAGCTTTATTTGCGCTCATGCTCCCACTGAAGACAAGGACGAACAGACCAAAGATATTTTTTACGAAGACATAATTTAAAAGAAACTTATGACCGTTGCCCTGCCCATGACATTAAAATTATACTAGGCGATTTTAATGCCAAAATTGGAAAGGAGAATATCTTTGGCCCAACAGTCGGGAAATTCAGTCTCCACATTGAAACATCTGACAATGGTATGAGGCTGATAGACTTTGCAGCTGCAAAAAACATGGTAGTTAGCAGTACCAGATTTAAGCATCTCGATATTCATAAGGGCACCTGGCCGTCGCCAGATCAAAGAACAAGAAATCAAACTGATCACCTTGTGATAGATGGATGACATTTATTGAGCGTGTTAGATGTACGTCCGTTCCGAGGAGCAAACATAGAACGGACCACTAACTTTTTGCAGCAAAGGTGCGTAGCAGATTAAACGTAGCAAACAAAGTGCGAACAGACACAACACGGAAGTTTGACATCGGTAAGCTGCAATCACAACAGATAGCCACAGCATATTCCACTCAACTGGCCCAACTGCTTAATCAAAGCACTCCTCGTCCCGATAACATATCAGGACAATGGCAAAACATTGCCCACTCCATGCAAACAGCCGCAAAATCAGTACTTGAATACTAGAGACCTTCACCAAGGAAGAGAAAAATGCGGCATATAGGGCTACTTAACAATCAGTAGCAACGCGTAGCGCACGAGAGAGGTATCGGGAGAAAAGGAGAGAGGAGAAACGTCTTTTCCGCAGGAAATAGAGAGAGATGGATAAGCGGGAGTGTGAACAAATCGAGATGTACAGGAGACTGAATGAAGTCCGAAAATTCTACCAAAGAGTGAATCATCAAACTGATGGCTTTGGAACTGGCACATCCTCCTGTAGAGACCAGCATGGTATACTGGTAACTGATACAGATAGTGCGCTAAGGATATGGAAAGAGCATTTTTCCAAACTGTTGGTATCCAATAGTATCCAATCCAAGAAGACGGTATTGAATGTATACCACCCGGTCAAGATGAGGTAAAGACAGCAATAAACCGGCTGAAGAAAAATAACGCAGCAGGAGCTGATGGCCTAGCAGCCGAGCTGTTTAAAACCAGAGGCGACACGCTGATAAGGTGTATGCATCAGCTAGTTAGCTCCATCTGGCAGGAAGAACGCGTACCCGACGATTGGAACCTGAGCATCCCGTGTCCCGTCCATAAGAAAGGAGATAAGACTTTATGCTTCAACTACAGGGGCATAAGTCTTCTCCCTATCGCATACAAGAAAGTGTCAGGGATATTGTGCGAACGACTAAAGCCCATGGTCAACAAAATAATTAGACCTTATCAATGCGGCTTTAGACCTGGCAAGTCCACCATTGACCAGATATTTACCCTGCGCCAAATCCTGGAGAAGACCCAAGAGATGTAGATCGACACCTTCCATCTTTTCGTCGATTATAAAGCCTTCGACATCCCGCTACGTTCAAAGGTATTCCAAGCAATGTCTGAATTTGGTATCCCCGCAAAGCTCATTCGGCTTTGTAAAATGACTCTAACTGACACAAGATCTTCAGTTAAAATAGGAAAGCAACTCTCCGATGAGTTTTGTACCAAAAGAGGTTTCAGGCAAGGAGACAGCCTTTTGTGTGATCTTTTCTACATCCTGCTAGAAAAAGTTATACGAGAGGCAAACGTCAAAAGAAGTGGCACAATCTACCCCAATAGCCACATGTTACTTGCTTATGCTGATGATATAGACATCATGGGACGATCAGTAAAAGAAGTAACCGATACCCGATAAAGTGGGTCTGGCGGTAAACGGCGAGAAGACCAAGCTGATGGTGTCGACGCGCAATGCGTCCATTGAGATCGGACCAACTGTTGAAGTTGGTTCCTATAATTTTGAGGTAGTAAAAGACTTCGTATACCTCGGCACCGCCGTAAACACAACAAACAACATCAGTTGTGAAATAAAAAGAAGAATTGTATTGGCCAACAGATGCTACTTTGGCTTAAGTAAGCACTTTAAAAACAAAGCCACAACTCGTCAAACAAAAATAACGCTTTACAAAACACTGATACTACCCGTGCTATGTATGGTTCCGAAGCCTGGGTACTTGCGCAAGCAGATAAGGCAGTGCTTGGCGTGTTTGAGAGAAAAATTCTTCGAAAGATCTACGGACCGATCTGCGTTGACGGTGAATATCGACGTCGTATGAACCACGAGCTGTATCTGCTATACAACGACATCAATATAATTAAACGTATTGAGATGCAGCGATTGCGTTGGCTAGGCCATATAATAAGAATGAGCGATGATGAACCCGCTAAAAAGGCGTATAAATTCGAGCCACATGGCGGTGCACGCAAAATTGGCAGGCCAAAGAATAGATGGCGCAAACAAGTGGCGCACAATGTCGCGAGTTCATATTAACTGTGGCCAAAAATAGAAGGAGTTGTCGTAGGTACATCAATTTTGGTACACGTACCTATTATTGACTTACAATCTTTAGGACAAAAAATTTGGTTGGTCGGTCCACGTTTTGATATAGCCCCCATAGAACCGTACCTCCCGATTTTCGGTATTTTGAATGTTTTAGACACAATGACCCACCGAAAGTATTCAAATGTTGTGGTTAGTCTTCGGCAGAGGTATCAAACATTCCAACAGAGAATTGTGGGCTTAGGTCCACGTTTTGATATAGCCCCCATACAACGGTACCTCCCGATTATCGGTATTTTGAAGATTTTAGCCTCATTATTACACCGAAATTGCTGAAATTTGGTATTTAGTCTTCGTAGGGGGCATTATACCTTCACCTTGAAATTTGTCTACATAGGTCCACGCCTTCATATAGCCCCCATAGGACGGTACCTCCCGATTTTCGGTATTTTGGAGGTTTTAGCCTGATTATCACACCGAAATGGCTGAAAATTGGTATTAAGTCTCCGTTGGAGGACTTATAACCTTCCATCAGAAATATGTCGGTATAGGTCCTTGTCTTCCTATAGCCCCCATAGAACCGTGCCTCCTCATTTTCGGTATTTTAAGTGTTGTGGCCTCAATATCCACCCGATATGACTGAAATTTGGTGTTTAGTCTTCATATTTTTTGTGAGCATATTGAATATATCAAACTCTTGTCTTTATATATGAAAAATTTCCTTTAAAAATTTTTTTGACCGATTAGTGGTCCAAAAATGGTCAATTTTTTTTTTAAAAATCGAGTTTTGATTTTCGTTGTTCAAAATTTCTTTTAAAAATTTATATTTTTAAAATTCTCTCGTTTTAAGGCAAGATTATTAGGTACTTAATAAGCCCACAAAAATATATGATGATCGATTCATTCGTTTTCGCGCTATAGCCAACACCGCAAAACGATTTTTTAAAAAAGGGGTATCCTCTCAGTGAGGTGGTCGCTTAAAAAGAGAAATGACACATTCGTCTGCAAACCTCTGCAGCTGGGACCTTTATGTATTTGAAGTACTCACTTTTTACTACTCATACAGCAAAAAATATCGATATACACTTTTATACAATTTTTTTCCCACTCCACTCAATTTAAAATTTGCTTCAGAAAATTAATAAACTTAGTAATAAATGTTTGGGTAAATGTAAACACCATATGATTAATATTTACATGCAAACAAAAGTGTAGCCAAGTTTATTACATCCCAAGAGAACTTAGGAACCATTTTTGCAGCGACCGTTACTTTTAAATTTAAATATTAACGCATAATATAATTTATTAATTTTAGAAAAAAAAAACACAAAAATACGTATTAACTAAAATTGTCGGATTTAAATCCTCATATAGCAAAAACTACTTCACGTATCAGTACCAAAATTCAGATTCTTCTTAATTAATATGTTTTCTATCACTCCCCATCAATAAATTTGTTCAACGAAGTATTTAGTTTTTACCATTTTTGGCCACGGTCGTGACACTGTGTGGCGGTATTCCAAAAAGCGAAGCACGAAACAGAGAGAATTGGAGATAATTTCTTAGTTCGGTCTATGGAACAAATGTTCTGTAATGGGCCAGCTAAGTAAGTAAGTAATTTAGTAACTTTAGTAACTTTTATTAACTTTGGTACACCTTTCTAACTCTCCATCAGTGGCCCTCATTCCGAATTTCAGAATTCTACCTCTACCGGTTCGCCAAATACAAATGGTACCATCACATAGTCCGCCCCGTTCCGACTGTAGCCTTTGCTCACTTGTTTTGTTGTTGCAGAGTGTTATTAGCCTTTAATCCTAGAAATGGATTTAATAACAGCGACATGTGCTAACTTTTTTCAATAATTTAGACTTAAAACATGTATTGTTTACAATTCATAGATAGATGTCATGTGTCATTTATTTAATTATTAAACTCGGAAAGGTCTTTGAACCGCAATAATCTTCAATATGACTGAGATGATCAGTAGATAGAAAACAAATTAAATATAACCTGATTAACAAAATAAGGTGAGAATAATTTAATTGAAAGAATCAGAGTAGAGATGACAGTTATTTTCGGAGGTACCTATAAACGCAAGGTTTTCTATGGGAAGAAGACATTTTACGAGGCAGAATACCTTTTACGGACCTTTTTTATGGAATGGACGCCACTTGTAACGCTTGTGTTGGTAGAACATTAACAAACATAATTGCAGCTTTTTACAAGATAAGCGTTTCTCGTGCGAAAACGCAGAGCAATTGCTGTGAAAGCGGTTCACTACCTTTTTCCATCATGCGAAGTAAAGGAAGATATCGATTTTCTCAATGTATGTTTAAATTTTTATTTGAAAACACGATTTTAATGCTGTCACCCTAGATGTGGGTGCGTTTCACTTTCGTGACAGTAAACAGCAACAACTAAAGTGTTTAGTTCATAATCGTTGTTTAGTGTTGTGACGAACTTATTTCGCATAATTGCAATGCAAAGCTAAGAGAGAATCGTTTGGAGGTTCATCATTCCTGAGCATACCACCAGAGAAGATCCATTTGATAATGTTGTTTAAAATATTTACATAAAATTGTACTTTTTACACACACACACATACATCCTTATGTGTATTTCAAAAGAATCCCAAATACTTTTTTCTAATTAAAATAAAAAATGCAATTATTGTACCAAGCAACAGTTGTACTGCCTAGCCAATTGTTGTTGATTTATTGACAAAACCTGATGTAAGAACAAAGCCTTGTCTAAAATTCGATATATAAGCCCACAAATAATTTATAATTACGTTCTATTTTCATTATCGAAATTCAGATATAAAAAGCTATCGCAATATTACGATCAGCATCAGTAACAATTTCGAAATTTGTGTGAATAACAACACCAACGGTAACCAGAATGAAAGTCTTCTGCCTTTTTGTTTTAATCGGCTGTATAGCCGCAGCTCAGAGTGCTCCTCAGTATGCAAGCTCAAACGCAAACGCAGCAGCATCTAGTAATGTTGTAGCAGGTTATCCTGGAGTTTATGGTGGTGGTGGTCGTGCTTATCCTGGTGGCTACGGCGGTGGTTATGGTGGTTACCCTAGGGCCGCCTATGGTGGTTATCCTGGTGGCGGGTATGGTGGTTATCCTGGTGGCGGGTATGGTGGTTATCCTGGTGGCGGGTATGGTGGCTATCCAGGTGGCGGGTATAGTAGTGCCAATGCCAGGGCCAGTGCTAATGCCAATGTCTTTGCTGGTTAAACCAACATATGTTTGTGAATGCTGTCAGCAATTATTTATTATAAGAAAAAATATATTGCTACAATACAGTATATCCTTAAAATCTATGGACATGTGTTTATATTTAATTTCAACTAGGATGTTTATAAAAAAGGACAATCGTACGATGAACTTTGTCTTCCATAACTTTGGATTAGAGGCGAACGCGTGGAGCACGCACTACACGATTTTTGGCTTAAAAAATTCCACTTTAAAAGTCGTCTACAGAGAACGTACGAAGCACGAAACTCGAACAGCCTGGTACGTAATATTAACAGGAATATGCAGCCGAACAAAAAAATGTCAACATTTCAAAATATACTATAGACTGATGCGCGGTGACGCACAGTGTTGCCGCTACCATACAAAAGTGTACAAAAGTGCACAAATACTTATGAGGGCACAGGAATGAAAAATATCAACTTTGGTCCATATCGGTTCAGATTTGGATATAGCCCCATATATAAACTTTTCCCCGATTTTGCTATAACTCGGTCAATTTTAATCGAATAACCTTCAAATTTTATATGTGATATTTTCTTAGGCCCTTGAGTAGTTTCACCGATTTTCGCAAAAATCTAAATTTTTGATGAATAGCCTTCAAATTTAACTTGGGATGTTTTTTCAGGCTCCTGTTCACTTTTACCGATTTTGATTTGATTTCGCAAAAATCGGTACAGATTTGGATACAGCCTCCAAATATAACTTTTGGCCGAATTTGCTATAAATTGGTAAATTTTTGGAAAATAGCCTTCAAATTTTCATAGGTCCTTTTTTTCACAAAAATCGGTTTAGATTTGGATATAGCTCTCATATATATTTTCGCCCGATTTTATGTATTCGATTCACTAAACACGCAATGTATGTGAGATATTGATTAATTTAGGAAAATGTGACGTAATTATCTGAGTGACGTAATTATCGTGATTGGCATGTGTAAGCCATATTCAAACCTGAACCGATATGGACCAATGTTGATATTTTTAATTCCTGTGCCCTCATAAGTACTTGTGCAAACATTCATCAATCTAGGTAAAGGGTAAAACTGAACAGGGGCCTGAGGAAACATCCCCTGTTCAATTTGAAGGCTATTTATCAAAAATTAAACGAGTTGTAGCAAAATCGGGAAAAGATATATAGGGGGGCTATATCCACACCTGAACCGATTTTTGCGAAAATCGGTGAAACTACTGAGGGGCCTCAGAAAAAAACACATACTAAATTTGAAGGCTATTTGATCAAACTTGTACGAGTTGTAGCATAATCGGGAAAAGATATATATGGGGGCTATATAAAATCTGAACCGACATATCTCAGAAGGTTGCAGGGATGGGCAGAATATTGTTACACATTTCGCTTCGGAAGGGATGTCCAATTAACGGAAATCAAGAGTGGTGGCAATAGGTGGCAATTAAAAGCTATACTCTATGGAATATTAAGAGTTTATATTTTTTATCAAATTTAAATTTTTAATTCTTGATAACGGTACTTTGCCCATGTCCAGTTGATGTCAACTTATTGTACAAAAATTTTATATTTGTAGCCCACCCATCAAATCCCCATCCAAAATTTTTTTTATTAAATGTTAACATCAAATTTTTCGATTTTTGTCCACTGGGGCAACACTGTGTGACGTAGGGAATGAATGATACCAAGCTACGGTCCTGATCGGCTTTAACATGGCAAAGCCCAGGCCTTATTTTGGTCACTTTCTCATCTCAAGTGGGCACTGACTTATCTGTGGTGTCACCTGGGGAGCTAACAAGTGAACTATCAAGTGCCGTGCGTTCTCCCACAAGCGTTCTCCATAAAGCACGAATTTGGATTAAAACATCTGGTCTCCATCTTCAACGCAGTGGATGAAAGATTGCCGCAATTCGCATAAAAGCTAAACTTTAAAATATCAGTCTTAATTGCGACCATGTCTCCACCCAAGACCAAAAATATATTTTACGAGCGCTTAGAAAAAACATATGACCGTTGTCCTGTCCATGACATTAAATCTATTCTAGGCAATTTTAATTCCAAAATTGGAAGGGAGAATATCTTTGGTCCAACAGTCGGAAAATTCAGTCTCAATGTAACATCTGACAACGGAATGAGGCTGATATACTTCGCAACAGCAAAAACATAGTATTTAGCAATAACTGATTTAAACATCTCGACATTCATAAGGGCACCTGGCTGTCAACTGATCAGAGAACAAAAAAACAATTTGATCACGTTGTAATAGATGGAAGACATTCATCGAGCATGTTGGATGTACGATCGTTCCGAGGAGCAAACATCTACTCGGATCACTACCATCTTACAGCAAATAAAGTACGTTCAGACACATATCGGAAGTTGGACATCGGTAAGCTGCAAACACAACAGATAACCATAGAATATTCCACTCAAGTGGCCCTATTGCTTAAAGAAAGCACCCTCTTCTCGATCAGCACAGTACCAAAATATTGCTCACTCCATAAAAACAACCGCAAACTTCATTCTTGGATACCAGAGACCTCCACCAAGGAACCCATGGTATGACCAGGTGTGTCGTGCTGTTACCGAAGAGCAAAATGCGGCATATAGGGCTACTCTACAATCAGTAGCCACGCGTAGCGCACGAGAGAGGTATCGGGAGAAAAGGAGGGAAGTTACATTAATAATTGTTCCACAAACATCCCAGGCGGGACAAGGGAGACTTCCCTCATATCAATGAGTGTACCTCGATTCATACACGCAAAAAAACGGCCTCTCTTTTACATATGTCCCAAACATATTTTGCAGCAAACATATATATGTTTGCAACAGTCCCAAACATAATATATGTTTGCAACAGTCCCAAACATAATATATGTTTGGGTGGAAACAAATATATGTTTGGGTGCAAACATATATATGTTTGGGTGCAAAGATATTTATGTTTGGGTGCAAAGATATATATGTTTGGGTGCAAACAAAGATATGTTTGGGTGGAAACAATTTTATGTTTGGGTGCAAACATTTTATATGTTTGGTCGCAAAAAATACAAACCCAAAAGGCACAAAAAAAAAACAAACACATGCACCAGTGAGCCTAAAATTCAATGTAAAACACTTTGAAATGTGTGCTCACTTGCTCTCAGTAAGAACTCACTGGCTATCTCTATAGTATACACACAAATGTTGAGGTTGTTTATTGAAAGAGAACAAAAAACAACAAACACATAGGTACATACAAAATTCCAAAGAAATACATAACACACTTTAATAAAAGAAAAACTGATTGAAATAATTTGTAAATAGTCACACTTTTAAAAAGGAAATATATATAGAAACGTAGATGAACGCTTCTCCTTAGTTATGAAAAAAAAACAAATTGTCCTAATAGTTGAAATCATCAGCGGGGAATCGGCAACTAGAATCAAATGATTATGTTATGTAATGTAATAAATAAATATGGATATGCCATATTTCAAATATACATAAGTATGTATGTAATTACCAATATTAAATGCGATTTCTTCCTTGTCCAATAAAATAATTCCATTCAATTTTCCGATTCAATAATAAAATATATTGGGCATTTAATTTACTAAAAAGCACAATTTCTTTAAGAAAACACAAAACACTGATTTATTCACTCACTTTACCGTCTTGACTCTACAAAGGCATCTAAAACACTGAAGAAAGAAAGAAAATATAATTCATATCATTTCTTCTTCGTGTGCTAAGTTGGTTAAAACAACAAAACAAGAAACACGCGAGTTTGACGCATACATGCCACCAACGCCCCCTTCTTCGCTTCATTATAAAACAGCATTCCACAGCCGCGAGAGCACTGTTATTACACTCGCTGACAAACATCCTCTCTCCACCCATGAACAAAATGTTCTAACATAAAAAATATGTTTTACCCAAACATACCAAACTGAGATATGTTACAAAATGTTGCAAACATATATTTGTTTAGACCCAAACATATTATGTTTAGATCCAAACATATATTTGTTTGCAACCGGTCCCAAACATATATTTGTTTGGATCCAAACATATTTCTAACATAAATTTTTCTGCGTGTAGAATTCGCGAACTGTTAACATATTATATATAGTATGTTTGAAATTCTTTAAAATGAAGTGTTTTGGGAGGAATCCCATTTAATTAGATTTGTACGATAACCCAAAAATTTGTACAAATTTTTACTGAATGCTGTTCGATAACAAAATTATCCAGCAAAAGAGAGCGAGTTTGGAGAGTTTTGTGACCGAGAACTTGCAAATTTTTGCTGGGAAAATTTGTCCCGCAAAAGTTTGCAAGTCTGATCAGCTGACTTTTACTCAGTTGTTTAATGTAAACAACTTGAAATGTTAACATTTTTGACCAAGAAAATTTCACAATTGCACATTTGTATACTCTCAGCATTTATGTTAACGAGGGTATATACACTTTCATACGGGCAAAATGTGCCTCATAGTTTAAGTTAGTTCGAAGAATGGTTATATCGGTCCACTCCTTCCGGTACCTCCCCCACAAAAGTTCGAAAATGTTCGGAAAATTTGTGCGTACGATAGCTCTTGAAGGGAGTAACCGATTTGGTCCATACTTTGCAAATCGTGAAACGTTCCAATTTGGACTCAATCGTTCCACTCCTTCGGGTACCTCCCAAATAAAATTTCGGATGAGTTCAGTTTAGGGCCTGCTCTAGAATCGCTTTGATTTTTGTTATAACAACTTGTATTTACTGCCGCCCATACGACGGTAAAAGTTTCATCAGGGGCAAGTCCATACTTCCTGAGAAAGTAGCCTTAGAGTTGCAAAAAAATCACTTTGACACCATGTGTAATGGGTGGAGGGCAAGATAACAAAA
This sequence comes from Musca autumnalis, assembly GCF_047663935.1. Lineage (NCBI taxonomy): Eukaryota > Metazoa > Arthropoda > Insecta > Diptera > Muscidae > Musca > Musca autumnalis. The sequence goes on from NW_027411755.1 coordinate 202,040,739, forward strand.
TTTGGCCTTCGTAAAATTTTATCCAAACTTAGTTTTGGTTCGAAGATAAGTTATATCGTTCCACTCCTTCCGGTCTCTCTCCCACAAAAGTTCAAAAATGTTCAGAAAACTTGTGCGCACGATAACTCTGGAGAAGAGTATCCGATTTGGTCCGTACTTTGAACATCGTAATATTTCTAAAAGATCAGGTTCGAATATAGACTGCATATGTCAACTCCTTCGGGTACCTCCCGCACAAAATGTCCAAAAAAATGCAGTTTACTGCCTTCTCTCGAATCACTTTGATCTTTGTTGTAATAAATTTCATTCGATGCCGCCATTACGACGGTACAAGTTTTTTAGGCGCAAATCCATTCGGCCTGAGAAAATAGCCCTAAAGTTATAAAAACCCCTATGGATCCATGTAAATGGCTGAATGAAGCACACGATAACTCTCGATCGGATCAGCCGATTCGGTCCAAAATTTGACTTCCGTAATATTTTCCCTAGCTTTGTTTAATGTCGAAGATGGGCACTATCGATGCGCAATTCCGGTGAACGGAGCAACCGTACAAACTTTGGATCTCCTTACATTTTGTCCAAAGGTAGTTTTACTTCAGAAATGATCCATATCGGTCTTCATCCACAAAAGTTCAAAATTTTTTAAGGACAGTTTAGGATCTGTTCGAAGATTCTTTGGAAATGTACAGCCGGTATTATATTTGATATTGTGAATAGATGAAAGTTTCAATTCACACAGGTTGAGGGTATATCTCTGTCGGCAAAGCCGACTGATACTTTTTTACTTGTTTTAGATTCTAAAGCGTTGTGGATATGGTTATTGCTTTAAATAAGTAAAATGTAATTTTAAAATTTGTGCTTTCGTTCCATTTGGTTTAAAATATCAAAAGAAAGAAAAAATTATTATTATACATTTTCGGAAACAGCTGACTTTCTTGCAAGTTTTTGCAAACTATTGCTCGATAACTTTCTGCAAATTTTCTTGCTTGAGAGAGTAAAATTCATTGAGAGAGCCAACAAGTTATTTTATGCTCCCTTCCGATTTCTGGCTTAACCTTACTTTTGGTAGACATATACCCAAAGAAAGACTCAAAGAATACTTCATGGGCAATATGATACTAGTGTATCATTTTTCGATATATCCACTGTATCCACCTAAAATTGATGCTGACATTTTGAAGCCGGAATTTCGGGGTTTTTTGAATTTTTGTAATAATTCGGACGCGCAAAAAGATAATATTCAAAACTCATAATAGGATTATAGAACTCGTGATTTTACGTCGTTTAATGCATATCTAATGAGTGTGCTCCTTACAGCATCTAGTAATTGGAGTCTAAAGGCCAATATTTGATGCGTGAATTTTTTTAAAAAACCTATTATTTGCGTTAGAAATTTACAAATGCCATTCAATTTCCTTTGTACCACGCGTGAATTTAGTTTTTTTACGCGAAGGATCTAATGAGCCCTTCCGCGATCGAATCCATCCACTAAACCGGCGGATATAGATACCCTGGAAATAGGAAAATCAGCAAAAATTTATTTTGACAAATCCGCGTACTATACCACGATTTTCTTTAAAGTTTTTTTACGTAAATGGAATCCTTTATACGCGCTTATAATATTTGCGAAAACGCGTGTCATTATTAAATTACAGAGATTGGCGAGTAATATGGGCTTTTTACAAAAAATAGAATGTGGAGGCACATCCGCGGCTCTTGAAGAATCTGTTTGAAATATGTGTAAATAGAAGTATTTTTGATGGGTGCTACTGAAACCGGATGCGCATCAAAATCGTATGCAAATTGCGCGATTTTTACCCACTTTAAGGTCTTTTGGATTGTGTGATGCAACTGGCGGCACACTTTGACCGCTGAGTGAAACATCGAAATATGCATAGATATTGAAAGAGCTTGATTTGCTGTATCCAAAAACGGATGCGCATCAACCGATTTTAACTAATTCCACATTTTTTGAATGATTGTAATTTCAATATTACTCTTAATTTCCTATCCTTATAAGTTATCACAGTAAGCAAATAAATTTTTTATTTTTATTTATTTTTTTATACCCTACACCACTATGTGGGGAGGGTATTATAAGTTGGTTTTGGCCAAAAAGTTTGTAACGCATCGAAATAATGGTCGTAGACCCATACTTATATACACCAAAATGAATGTCTCGACGAGCTGAGTCGATCTGGCAATGTGTGTCCGTCCGTCAGTCCGTCCGTCCGTCTGTCCATCTAAACCTTGTAATCACGCTACAGGTCGCAATTTTGATCGGATCGTCACCAAATTTTTGGTGTTGATGGGGGTCCCGGAGGGGAAGAAGCCTATTGAATTTGGCGATGGTCGGATAATATTTAGGGGTCGGAAAGGGCAAAAAACTTAGGTGGATAAAAAGACAACGTTTTTTTCCAACGCGAATATCTCAGCTTCTATATGGGGTATACCAAAAGCAAAACCTGACAATAAAAGTAGAAAATATCACCTTTCTAATGATGTAAAAGTAGGTTCTCGAAGGGGATCAAACTACGAATATATCGCAATAGCCGCTAGTAGAACCCAACTTTTTATTTTTGCGATTTTAATAATAATGACGAATATCACAGCTTCGGTTGGGGATCTTCCAAAAACAAAGTCTGACTATGAAAGTAGAAAATCCCATCTTTACAGGGATGCAAAGTAGGTTGGCGTAGGTGGCCACATAACGGAGATATCACAATAGTCGGCAATACATCCCATTTTTTCATTTTTTTGTAATCACGCTACAGGTCGCAATTTTGATCGGATCGTCACGAAATTTTGGATGTTGATGGGGGTCCCGGAGGGGAAGAAGCCTATTTATTTTGGTGATGGTCGGATAATATTCAGGGGTCGGAATGGGCAAAAAACTTATTTGGAGAAAATTTCAACATTTTATTTCAAAGCGAATATCTCTGTTTCTTTAAGAGGTATATCAAAAGCAAAACCTAGCAAGGAATGTAGAAAATATCATCTTTACAACGATGTAAAGTAGGCTGTCGTAGGTGGTTAAATAGCAGAGATATGGCAACAGTCGATAATGCATCCCATTTTCCGATTTTTTTGTAATCACGCTACAGGTCGCAATTTTGATCGGATCGTCACGAAATCTTGGTGGTTAATGGGGTCCCAAAGAGAAAGAAGCCTATTGATTTTGATGATGGTCGGATAATATTCAGGGGTCGGAATGGGCAAACACTTATTTGGAGAAAGGTCAACGTTTTATTTCAAAGCCAATATCTCTGTTTCTTTAAGAAGTATATCTAAAGCAAAACCTGGCAAGTAGAAAATATCACCTTTACCACGATGTAAATTAGGTTGTCGTAGCTGCTCAAACAACAGAGATATCGCAATAATCGGTAATGCATCAGGCTACAGGTCGCAATTTTGATAGGATCGTCACGAATTTTTTGGAAGTTGATGCGGGTCCTAAAGAGGAAGAAGCATATGTAGTTTGGTGATTGTCGGATAATATTCAGGAGTCGGAATAAGCGAAAAGTTTATGTGGAGAAAAGTCAACGTTTTTTCCTTATGCGAATATCTCCGCCTCTTGTTGGAGTATTCCAAAAGGAATGAATACCCGTCAATGGAAGAAGAAAAGATCTCGTTTACATTGATGCAAAGTATGTTGGCGTAAGTGAGCAAACCGAGATATTGCAAAATTTAGTAATATACCCAATTTTTCAATTTTTTGTAATCACGCTACAAGTTGGAATTTTAATCGGATAGTGACGATGGGGGTAGATGGGGGCCCCACAGAGGAAGAAGCCTATTGACTTTGGTGATAGTCGGATAATATTTAGGGGTCGGAATGGGGAAAACTCATTTGGAGACAAATTCAAAGTTTTATACTTTGTAAATATATGGGCTTCCACTGGAAGCCTTCCAGTAGGTGTATTCCAACGGCAAAGTCTGTCAATGGAAGAAGAAAACATTACCTTTACATTGGTGTAAAGCAGGTTGGCGAAGGTGGTCAAACAAGGGAGATACCACAATAGTCGGTAATGCATCAAATTCTTCCATTTTTTGCAATCAAGCTACAGGTCATAACTTTGATCGGATGGTCACGAAATTTTGGATGCTTATGGGGGTCCCAGAGAGAAAGAGGCATATTATTTTTGGTGGTAGCCGGATTATATTCCCTAAAAGAAATGTTTACCAGTGAAAAGCCTATACACAGGGGTAGTGGTGTAGGGTATCACATGGTCGGCCCCGTCCCGACTATAGCCTGTGCTCACTTGTTTTTTCATAACTAAGGAGAAGCGTTCATCTACGTTTCTATATATATTTCCTTTTTAAAAGTGTGACTATTTACAAATTATTTCAATCAGTTTTTCTTTTATTAAAGTGTGTTATGTATTTCTTTGGAATTTTGTATGTACCTATGTGTTTGTTGTTTTTTGTTCTCTTTCAATAAACAACCTCAACATTTGTGTGTATACTATAGAGATAGCCAGTGAGTTCTTACTGAGAGCAAGTGAGCACACATTTCAAAGTGTTTTACATTGAATTTTAGGCTCACTGGTGCATGTGTTTGTTTTTTTTTTTTGTGCCTTTTGGGTTTGTATTTTTTGCGACCAAACATATAAAATGTTTGCACCCAAACATACATATATATATATATATATATATATATATATATATATATATATATATATATATATATATATATATCTTTGCACCCAAACATAAATATATTTGCACCCAAACACATATATGTTTGCACCCAAACATATATTTGTTTCCACCCAAACATATCCCAGCAAAAAGTTTGCCTCCAAAGAGGCAGTTAAATGATATGTACAAGTGATCTGGAAGTGCATCAAATTATGTATTTTCACTCATGATTTTTACAAGATCGTGACTACGGAAAGAGGCACTCGATTGCACTGCATTTTAACTGACCCTTTGGCACTGCATTTTAACTGACCCTCTGGCACTGCATTTTAACTGACCCTCTGGGGTAGAATAGGAGGCAGTCCAAAGCACGTGTTTTGATACAGGCATTTTGCGGAAATTGTGCAAGCCATTACAAAATATGCCAGAACAAATAAAATGCATTATTTGTGTAAAACAAAAATATTAAGAACTTTATTACATTAACACAAATTATGAAAATTCTCCATTGAATTCTATCGCAAACATGTGTGTTTCCTCCGCTCTCCATTTGTTCCAAGCTGAACAGTTTTTGTTTCATTTGCTTAACCCATCACCAGTTAAGATTTCGACATGTACTCCAACAGCACTCCATTCGGAAATTTATTTCTCTTGAGTTACCGGAAAAATGTTCACAAATGAAATATTATTCAGTTTGTATTAACAAATGTTTGAAAATATTAACACGCTTATCTCTTATTGGAAAATTTATGTCGCTGCCTGTAGAGATGTACAAACTGATTTATGTACATGTAGGGATCTCTAACAACTGCTAATAATATGTAGCGAACGGTGTGCCTTTTTCACGACTGCATCCGGATGCTGTTAAATTGTGAGGAATTGGAGTGCCTTTTTCACGACTCCGCTGAACTGCATCCGGATGTTGTTAAAATCTGACAAGTGGATGTGATTCTTTGGATTGTATCCAAATGCAGTTAAAATGTGAGGACTGGAGTGCCTTTTTCACGACTCCGTTTGAACTGCATCAAAACATGCCGTGACAGAACTAGTCCACATTGCACTGCTTCCAATTTATTTTGCTGGGATATTATGTTTGGGACTGTTGCAAACATATATATGTTTGCTGCAAAATATGTTTGGGACATATGTTCGAGAGGCCGTTTTTTTTGCGTGCAGTAAGCAAATAAGCTTTCACGATGATAAACCATATTTCTTGATGAAGTTTATATAGTGCATATTAATTATTGTATGGGATTTTAGCGAAATAGTTGGGAAACTCCCAAATATTTTTTCTAATTTTTGGAATCAAACCAAAAAATATATTTGGAGCACTATTTTCTAACAATAAGTTTTTCTCTTTTGTTGTTGCTATAATATGCAATTTATGTACCCAATCTCTATAAATTCGGTATCATATTTTTCTACGCATTGTCTAGATTCCGAATATATTTTCTAATTTGTTTTTTGAGGATTTGTACGGACTCTGGGTCAGGATAATTTGAATTTACTTCAAATTTTTTTTATTATTTGTTGATTTTCCGCGAAAATAATAATAAATTTAATAACTATTTAAACATCTACGAATAGATATGGAATGCTGTTAACGATTTATGCATACATTTTTTCATAACAACAAATAAGATATTTTTAAATATTATTTCTTTATATGAGAATAAAAAGCGCTATAACTTTTCCGCGCATCATCCAAATTTGTGAACGCGAACAGATTTGAAATCAGAATTTTTTTCTTAACCTCTATGCCAAAAATTGTAGATGTGCTCGCAATTTTTTTTTTTAAATTTTTTCAAATGGAATTGCGAAGGATTTTTGGTTTTTGCCATATACACTTTGATACGACAAGAAATGTGCCTAATCGAAATAACGGTACATAAGTATATAAAATTTAGAACTATTTTATATTTGGGTGGTACAATTTTAAACCTATTTCCTGATAATTTGCAATTAGTACTTTGAGTGACCAGAGAACTTCTCTACCAAAAACAGTCGACTTAGGTCCACCTATGGATATAGAGGTCAACGTATAAAAAATCCACGCCTCTGAAGGTAGTTGGAAAAATATTCTTTAAAAAAGCCACGCATCTGAAGGTAGTTGACAAAATATTCTTTAAAAAAGCCACGCCTCTGAAGGTAATTGAAAATATTTTCTTTTAAAAAACCAAGCCTCTGTTGGTAGTTGAAGAAATATTCTTTTAAGAATCCACGCCTCTGTTCGTAGTTAAAGAAATATTCTGTAAAAAATCCACACTTCTCTGTTGTTAGTTGAAGAAATATTGTTATTAGCCTTTCCTCCTAAAAATGGATTTAATAACAGCGACATGTGTTAACTTGTTTCAATAATTAAGACTTAAAACATGTATTGTTTCAAATTCAAAGATAGATATCATGTGTCACTTATTTCATTATTAAACTTGGAAAGGTCTATGAACTGCAATAATCTTCATATGACTGAGATGATAAATATATAGAGAAAATTTAAATAGAACCTGTTTAAAGATAACGAAATTGGATGAGAAAAAAATCTTTGGCTGTAAGAGTATTCTCGCATATCTCTTCTATCATCAGGGTAATCATGAGAAGATGAAAGTTATTTTAGGAGGTACCTGTAACGGCAAGGTATTTTATGAAAAGAAGATATTTTACAAGGAAGAAGACCTTTTACAGGTCTTCTTTTGTGGACACCACTTGTTATGCTTGTCTTGGTAGAACTTATTTCGCTGCTTTTTACAAAATAAGCGTTTCTCGTTTGAAAACGCTGAGAAATTGCTATGAGATCGGTTCAGTGCATTTTTTACCATTGAACAAAGTAAAGGAACGGATCAATTTACTCAATATAAGTTCGGTCTTTTATTTGGGAACACGATTTAACAGCTTTCATGCTAGTCGCCACGAAAGTGCTTTGTTCTTTATGTGCGTAGATGCAAAACTAAGGGAGAATCCTTTGGAGGTTCAACATTCCTGAGCATACCACCAGGGAAGATATATATTATAATATTATTCAAAATACTTTAAAAAATTTACTTTTTTCACGTTTATATATACTTCACTTATTCACGTTACACACACACATGCATACTCTTGTGTATTTAAAAAGAATCTCCCCAAATACTTTTTTGCTAATTAAAAAGATGCATTCATTGGACCAAGCAGAGTTGTACTGCCTGCCTAGCCAATTGTTGTTGATTTATTCACAAAACCTGATGTAAGAACAAAGCCTCGTCTTAAATTGATTTTATAAGATCCAATATTTTTTACGTTATATATTCACAATCTAAATTCAAGTATAAAAACATTTCACAATATTGCGATCAGCATCAGTAAGAATTAATTAGTAAATTGGTTTCCACACCAACGTTAGCCAGAATGAAAGTCGTCTGGATTTTTGTTTTAATCGGCTGTATTGCCACAGTTCAGAGTATTCCTCAGTTCGGAGGTTTTCCTGGTCGTGGCTTTGGTCCTCGTCACCATCATCAAAGAGGATTTGGCAGATTTGGTGGTGGCTATGGTGGTTATCCTGGTAGCTATGGTGGTTATCCTGGTGCTTATGGTGGTTACCCTGGTGGTTATGGTGGTTACCCTGGTGGCTATGGTGGTGGGCAAAACGTCATTGTTAATGTTAATGCCAATGCCGTGGCCTCTGCCGATTCAACGTCGGTCGGTTAAACTAAAACATGTGTGTATTCTATCAAATAAATATCCTTACTAGAATAAATCGAAAGCAAGAGTAGACGTTTTATATTTTTTATCTCCAACTAAAATGTCGACTTTTCTATATTTCGATTTTATCAACACAGAAAAATATCGATTGTCGGCGTTGTAAAGGGTTTTAGTGTTTTGGTAAGATATCAGAGGTTTTGTAAGATTTCTATTTAAACATATAGTTCTGTCATCTGTATGCGTTTGTACTCACAATTACATACTTACCTAATTAGTTGGCCCTCTACGGAACATTTGTCTTATAAGCCGAACGAAGAAAGGATTTGTTGCTTTACATTTCCAATTTGCAATATCAAGTTTTTCGATCTCGTCTTTCAACTGTTTACTTCACCGATGGCTTGACCTTCTATTTTTGCGTGTACCGCCATGAGTCCCGTATTTATACGCCTTTTTAGCGGATTCATCATCACACATTCTTATGATATGGAACAGCCAACTCAATCGTTATATCTTGTTGATACGTTTAACTAAGCCGGTGCTGTGTTTTACGACATCGTTGTTCACTGTAAACGCATATTGGCCCTTAGATATGTTGAAGAATTTTTCTCTCAAACACACCAAATGCTGGCTTTTCTGCTTGCGCATGTACCCAGATTTCGGAACCATACAATGGATGTGGACTTTTAAAAATATTTTTTTCAAGGGTCGTGGGACAAATTTCTTCAAGGGACGTAGATTTTTAAAATCAAATTTTCAAGGGACGTCGATTTTTAAAAATAACTTTTTCAAGGGACATGGATTTTTAAAAATAAATTTCTCAAGGGACGTGGATTAAAAAAAAAACTTTTTTTGACAGTCGTGGATTTAAAAAAGAAATAACTTTTTCAAGTGACGCGGATTTAAAAATATATATTTCTTTCACAGACGTGGATTTGTTAAAAATATTAATTTTTATTTTAAAAAAATATTTTTCTTCACAGACGTGGATTTTTAAAAACATTTTTTTTTAATTTTGTAAATTCTTCTCAGGGGCGTGGATTTTTAAAAATAATTTTTTCAGGGGCGTGGATTTTTAAAAATATTTTTTTTCATAGACGTAGATTTTTAAAAATATTTTTTTTTCATAGACGTAGATTTTTAAACATATTTTTTATAATTGAAAAATAATTTTTTTAAGGACGTGTATTTTTAAAAATAATATTTCAGGGACTTGGATTTTTAAAAAAAAATTTTCAAGGACGTCGATTAAAAAAAATCAAGGACGTGTATTTTCAAAAATAGTTTTCTAGGTGACCAGTATTTTTAAAAATAATTTTTCAGAGACGTGGATTCTTAAAAACAATTTATTCAGGGTCTTGGATTTTTAAAAATTATTTTTTCAGAGACGCGGAATTTTAAAAACAATTTGTTGAGGGAATTGGATTTTTTAAAACAATTTTTTCGGAAGTAGATTTTTAAAAATAATTCTTTCAGGGACGTGGATTTTTAAAAAGTAATTTTTTCATGGATGTGTATTTTTAAAAATGATTATTTCAAGGACGTGGATTTTTGAGAATAATGTTTTCATTGTCGTGGATTTTTAAAATTAATTTATTCAGGGACTTGGATTTTTATAAATATTTTTTTCAGGGACGTGGATTTTTAAAAATAATTTTTTCAGGTTCGTTAATTTTTAAAAATAATTTTTTCGAAGTTGAAAATCCAAGAAACTCCGTTTTTCACTACATTTTCCGTTATAAAATAAAAAACGAAGTGACCCAAAGAAACCAAAGGTATTCCCGTCTTCCGTGGACTCCCACAAAACCGAATTTATGCGTCAGAACTCCAGCACAGTGTAATTTTTCAGGGACTTGTACTTTTAAAAATATTTTTTTCAGGGGCGCGGATTTTTAAAAATAGTATTTCAGGGACGTAGGTTAAAAAAAAAAATTTCAGGGCGTGGATTTTTAAAAATAATTTTTTCAGGGACTTGTATTTTTTAAAATAAATTTTCAGGGACTTGGATTTTTAAACATATCTTTATCAGGGACGTCGATTAAAAAAAATCAAGGACATGTATTTTTAAAAATAATATTTCAGGAACTTGTATTTTTAAAAATAATATTTCAGGGACTTGTATTTTTAAAAATAATTTTTTCAGGTTCGTTAATTTTTAAAAATAATTTTTTCGAAGTTGAAAATCCAAGAAACTCCGTTTTTCACTACATTTTCCGTTATAAAATAAAAAACGAAGTGACCCAAAGAAACCAAAGGTATTCCCGTCTTCCGTGGACTCCCACAAAACCGAATTTATGCGTCAGAACTCCAGCACAGTGTAATTTTTCAGGGACTTGTACTTTTAAAAATATTTTTTTCAGGGGCGCGGATTTTTAAAAATAGTATTTCAGGGACGTAGGTTAAAAAAAAAAATTTCAGGGCGTGGATTTTTAAAAATAATTTTTTCAGGGACTTGTATTTTTTAAAATAAATTTTCAGGGACTTGGATTTTTAAACATATCTTTATCAGGGACGTCGATTAAAAAAAATCAAGGACATGTATTTTTAAAAATAATATTTCAGGAACTTGTATTTTTAAAAATAATTTTTTCAAAGTTGAAAATCCAAGAAACCCCGCTTTTCACTACATTTTCTGTTAAAAAATAAAAAACGAAGTGACCCAAAGAAACCAAAGGGACGTGGATTAAAAAAAATTCAGGGTCGTGGATTTTTAAAAATAATATTTCAGGGGCTTGTATTTTTAAAAATATTTTTTCAGTGATGTGGTTTTTAAAAAATAATTTTTTCCGGGACGTGGATTTTTAAATACTAATTTTTTTAGGGACGTGGAATTTTAAAAATAATTTGTTGAGGGACGTGGTTTTTTTGAAACAATTTTTTCGGAAGTAAATTTTTAAAAATAATTTTTTCAGGGACGTGGATTTTTAAAAATAATTTTTTCAGGGATGTGTATTTTTTAAAATGATTATTTCAGGGACGTGGATTTTTGAGAATAACTTTTTCATTGTCGTGGATTTTTAAAAATAATTTTTTCAGGGACGTGGATTTTTAAAAATAATTTTTCCAGAAACGTGGATTTTTAAAAATTTGTTTTTCATGAACGTGGATTTTTATAATTTTTTCGGGGATGTGGATTTTTAAAAATAATTTTTTCAGGGACGTGAATTTTTAAAAATATATTTTTTTCAGGGACGTAGATTTTTTAAAAATATTTTTTCAGGGACGTGGATTTTTTAAATAATTTTTTCAGGGACGTGGATTTTTAAAAATATTTTTTTTCAGGGACGTAGATTTTTAAAAATATTTTTTTCAGGGACGTTGATTTTTAAAAATAATTTTTTCAGAGACGTGGAATCTTAAAAATAATTTTTTGAGGGACGTGGGTTTTTAAAAATAATTTTTTGAGGGACGTGGATTTTTAAAAATAAGTTTTTTCAGACACGTGGATTTTTAAAAATATTTTTTTCATAGACGTGGATTTTTAAACATATTTTTTATAATTGAAAAATAATTTTTTCAGGGCCGTGTATTTTTAAAAATAATTTTTCAGGGACTTGGATTTTTAAAAATATTTTTTATCAGGGACGTCGATTACAAAAAAATCAGAGACCTGTATTTTTACAAATAATTTTTTTCAATGACGTGAATTCTTAAAAATAATTTATTCAGGGACGTGGATTTTTATAAATAAATTTTTTCAGGGACGTGGATTTTTAAAAATAATTTTTCATGGACGTGGATTTTTAAAAATAATTTTTTCAGAGACGTGGAATTTTAAAAATAATTTTTCATGGACGTGGATTTTTAAAAATAATTTTTTCAGAGACGTGGAATTTTAAAAATAATTTTTTCAGAGACGTGGAACTTGAAAAATAATTTTTTCAGGGACGTGGATTTTTAAAAATAATTTTTTAGGGACTTGTATTTTTAAAAATATTTTTTTCAGGGACGTGGATTTTTAAAAATTATTTTTTCAGGGACGTGGATTATTAAAAATATTTTTTTCAGAGACGTGGATTTAAAAAAATTTAAAAAGTGGATTATTAAAAATAATTTTTTCAGGGACGTGGATTATTAAAAATAATTTTTCAGGGACGTAGATTTTTTAAAATAAGATATGCCCGTTTCAAGTTGAAAATCTAAGAAACCCCGTTTTTCACCAGATTTTCGGTTATAAAATAAAAAACGTAGTGACCCAAAGAAACCAAAAGTATTTTCGTCTTCCGTGGACCGAATTTATGCATCAAAACCCCTGCATATTTTTCGTGTAGCACAGTGTTGTTTTCAGGGACTTGTATTTTTAAAAATATTTATTTTTCAGGGACGAGGATATTTAAAAATATTATTTTCAGGGACGTGGAGTCAAAAACAAAATCAGGGACGTGGAATTAAAAAAAATCAGGGACGTGGAATTAAAAAAAATTCAGGGACGTGGATTTAAAAAAAATCCGGGAATTTTAAAAATTAGTTTTTTCAGGGACGTAGATTTTTAAAATTATTTTAACTAGGGACGTGTATTTTTAAAAATTATTTTTTTCAGGGACGTGGATTTTTAAAAATTATTTTTGCAGGGATGGATTTTTAAAAACAATTTTTCATGGACGTGGATTTTTAAAAACAATTTTTTTCAGGGACGTGGATTTTTAAAAATAATTTTTCATGGACGTGGATTTTTAAAAATAATTTTTTCAGAGACGTGGAATTTTAAAAATAATTTTTCATGGACGTGGATTTTTAAAAATAATTTTTTCAGAGACGTGGAATTTTAAAAATAATTTTTTCAGAGACGTCGAACTTTAAAAATAATTTTTTCAGGGACGTGGATTTTTAAAAATAATTTTTTAGGGACTTGTATTTTTAAAAATATTTTTTTCAGGGACGTGGATTTTTAAAAATTATTTTTTCAGGGACGTGGATTATTAAAAATATTTTTTTCAGAGACGTGGATTTAAAAAAATTTAAAAAGTGGATTATTAAAAATAATTTTTTCAGGGACGTGGATTATTAAAAATAATTTTTCAGGGACGTAGATTTTTTAAAATAAGATATGCCCGTTTCAAGTTGAAAATCTAAGAAACCCCGTTTTTCACCAGATTTTCGGTTATAAAATAAAAAACGTAGTGACCCAAAGAAACCAAAAGTATTTTCGTCTTCCGTGGACCGAATTTATGCATCAAAACCCCTGCATATTTTTCGTGTAGCACAGTGTTGTTTTCAGGGACTTGTATTTTTAAAAATATTTATTTTTCAGGGACGAGGATATTTAAAAATATTATTTTCAGGGACGTGGAGTCAAAAACAAAATCAGGGACGTGGAATTAAAAAAAATCAGGGACGTGGAATTAAAAAAAATTCAGGGACGTGGATTTAAAAAAAATCCGGGAATTTTAAAAATTAGTTTTTTCAGGGACGTAGATTTTTAAAATTATTTTAACTAGGGACGTGTATTTTTAAAAATTATTTTTTTCAGGGACGTGGATTTTTAAAAATTATTTTTGCAGGGATGGATTTTTAAAAACAATTGCTTCAGGGACGTGGATTTTTAAAAACAATTTTTTTCAGGGACGTGGATTTTTAAAAATAATGGTAAAAGAAAATTGTTGTCCTTAGGATAACATTACGTCCCCATCTTTTTTTGTATGAAAATGTGTTTTTCGCCATTGTGTTTGACGCCTATAGCCAAACTTTTTTTGTTTTCAATGCAATTATAATAATTGGTTAAAATCACATGACAGAGAATTTTGTGGGAAACGCGAATACCACCTTCTTTCTACTAACTCGATCATCTATTTTTTGAACAAACAAATAAAACGAATGTGACCACCGCAATTAGAATCATCAACACAACAAGCAATCATCACAACATTGGTTTTTCAGTCCCTGTATTGGCCCATTAGTTAAACAAACAAACAAACATAGAAGACTGCCCAGCGGCAGTTCTAGTCTAGAGCTTTGGAAAACAATTTTCCCTTATGAATGGACTCTGTGTGTGAGAATGTTCATAGCATTTATGATGGGAATACTGAAATACTCATAAATGTTTACATTGGCACATTGTTGGTTGTTTGGTTGGTTTATTAGTTGATTGCTGATGCGAAGGATATGTTGCGACTGGTTGGTTGGTCAAGGATTGTTGGTCAACTTAAATATGAATATGTTTTCCTAATGTTTGTGCTTTTTTGGTAAAACTAATTAAAATGATTGTTGCTGTTGGTGATTAAATTATTGAAATTATGATAACGGCTCACAATGTGTTTGGAAATATCGTGGGGTCAACATCAAAATGGGAAAATAATAAAGTTATTTATTTGTGTTTACTTTTGATGAAGTATCGAGAACCATCACCAATAGTTACAAACATTATAAACAATGTAACTAAATTAGTTATTAAATATTATACAGCAATGTGGATAGAGGAAACAAAATATAATTGAAATTATTGGAGTCACTTATGTGTTCGCTAAAATTGTGGAAAGAGGACTTACATTGTAAATTACACTGTCCGACAGCCAGAAGATATAGGCAAAATGGAGTAAAACGGCATTTTTAATATTTTGTTTTGACCTTTTAGAGGTCAAACAAATTTCAAAGGTCAACATTTCTCAAAAAAAATATTTAAAATACTTGTACTCGTCGTACGGTATTGGTGTCATATTAAAGAGGAGAGTATAGGCTTTATATAATAATTATAAATTATTGCATTCCAGGATAAAATAGACATCAAAAATATCCTTGAAAAATTAAGTCAAAAGTGAGCATTTTGGCAGGCACATATCTTCTAAACCGCAAAGAATTTTATTTTGTTCATGGAGGAAAAGTTGTAGCTCTTGTCATAAAGAATATAAATTCGGGACACATGAAATCCACCAAACCTCATCTAGAGGATAAAAATCGCATTTGACTTGCTATTTTGACCATTAACAACCGTTTCTACAGAGTTCGTATGTTCCAGAAAGTTGTTTACTGAGATCTAAGGTAAATTTTTCTAGTTGGTTGTTTGCTTCAATATTGATCGGTTTGATATCTGTAAACTAAACTCCGAGAAAAAATTAAAAGTGAAATTTGACCTTGATGATTTTGAACGTGAACATGAAATTGAATGGATTTTATGTGTTCACGATTATTATTCTATAGGACGAGAGCTACAACTTTGCTTCCACGAGTAAACCCAAGTTACTAGCGGCGTAGAAGATTCGTTCCTGACAAAATGATCCCTTTTGACATCAAACCCTCAGGTCTTTGGGGGCCCATAACCGCGAAAGTTGAAGTAATAGAGAAAAACGCCGGGTCACGTGTCTTCTTATTTTTGGTCTACTATCACGCTATGGTGTCAAAATATGGTTAATAAACCATGACTCAAAAAATGCCACGCAGTGTTATGCTAAGAGATATTTTTGCCAAAATGGCGAATCTTGGACTTTTACCATATTTAAGCCGGTCAGAGCCGTTGCTTGGCATCTGTCATTACTCATTCAAATATAAGTAGATTTTGTTCGAAAAAAAACTTAATTTAGGATATATGGCAACCCTATCAAAATTTGATAAAACCTCACATGACCAACCACCAAAAAAAAGTTGACTACAAAATATCGAACAAACTAAATGAGACCAATTTTAATAACAATTTGTCCATGCCGGCTGATACAGTGTGAAGCGTGTTTCGTTAAGAGGTTGTTATTCATCTCAAAACGAGAAGGAAAAAAATATAAAAATAAAAATACATAAAAACAACAATAATTCAAATGTTTTAGAAATTTCTGTGTACCGATCAAAAAACCAGACGCGAAAGTTGACTCCTCAGCACCACTTCACAACACATTTGTTTATAAACAATAATATCGAAAGATGTGTCGCGTCAGACTTTGCGAATGAATATGCATTTTTCATCTTATTATTTAACGGGGTTTATGCAAAACCGTTGATGTTTCGGAACCGGTCATATTTTATTGTGTTTTTTTTTTTCGGGGAATAACATTGTCAAGTGGGCCAACATGATCGAAAGACTAAACAAATTATAAAGCCTTAATATTAATTTCATTTGCAAAATAAACGAAAATAAATCAAACAAAAACTCAAATACGTCTAGATATCAGTTAGTGTGGAAGTGTCGCAATGCTTGTATAACTCAAGGGCATCCCAAGGCTCGCAGGCATCTTTGGTATTAATCATCCATCACTCTGCCGAGTGATAAGTGTTCTTTTGGGGGATTTTTTTATGTTGTGCTTGAGAACTACTTATAAAAAAGCAGGTGGTTTCGCAATGTGACCTTGTTTGGCTATGTCGATATACACCCTGTTGCGATACCCCCACCTTGTGCCATATAAAACATAAATTTTTCTCACTTATGTATTTTTGTGTGAATTATTTCCATTATTATATTGATTAAGAAATCATAGCCTTTAATAATTTTACATTGCAAAAAATTTTGCTTAGTATTAGAACTGATTTTTGTTCAGCTGTAGAATCTTCATATTCAATTCAATTCGATTAGCTCCATTATAATGACTTATATACTTTAACGCGTTAAAAAATTAAAAAATTATTTAACAGAATTGAGACATTATTTTTATACAAATTAAATTGCTTCTAGTCAACAGTGCTCGAAGTTTATATACGGTCATTCGCTAATCCATTAAATTTATTACATATAAAAATTAGCACGTGTAATTCGAAAACGGGTTCTTATATTGCCTACAGAAGCCAAATATATACATATACAGTTAAATTATTGACTTGTGAGAGGGTTATTACGATCCTGATTTGCTGTTTTTGTTTGTAAAAATACAGATGTATACATCGGAATATATATTATATGTATATAAAAGACAGTGTGTGTATGTTAGTATGTATGTTCCGTATAGAATCAAAAACGGCTGAACCGATTTTCTTGAAAATTTCAGAGAATGTACAGGGAGGACCCTTAGTGAAGATAGATTATATATTTTGTTGAATTTCGTCGGGGCGGGGTATCTCCCCTATGCCCGATTTTTTAAAAACGTTTTGTTAGCACACCCACGTTTTTAAATATGTTATAAATCTAAAACTACTTAACCGATTTTCTTTAAAATTTCAGAGAATGTACAGGGATGACTCCTGGTGAAAGTAGGCGATATAATTTGTTGCATTTCGTAGGGACACCTCCCCTAAGCCCTCTTTTTTAAAAACGCAATTTTTGTAAATGGTTTTGAAATGGTAGTTGTGTTCCCACCCAAGGTCCTTATTTGGGACCTAAAGGCCCGACCATGCCTTTTTTAAATATTTTACATCTCCAAAACTTCTGGACCGATTTTCATGTAATTTACAGATTATGAACAGGGATGTCCCCTGGTGAAAATTATTTGAATTTTGGCGGAGCGGAGTGTGAGAATTAATTCGAGAGACAATGGTGGTTGTGTCTCTGATCCGAGGCACTTATTTGTGGCCTTAGGATATATCTCCGAAACTTCCAAAACGATTTCCATGTCATTTTCAGATGATGTACAGGGATGGCCCTTGGTGGGAATAGGCTATATATTTTGTTGAATGTCGGAAGAACGGGTTATTCCCTGTGCCCTGTTTTTCAAATGCGCTATATATGTGAAATATACTAACGTATCCGATTCCCCGACGCTGGGTACATATTTCAGCCATAAGACACGACCACTCCCACTTTCTTAAATATGCTACAAATCAATGGAAATACCAGATGTTATGCATAACGAAGCTTTGGTCCTATTGGAAATTAAGTATTTACATTAGAAGGCAATATATCGATAGCTATAGCTTAATTAGGCCCTTAAGTTTCTACTGGACATTCATTAGAATAAAGGCCACACATTCTTACTTACTTAGCTGGCCCATTACAGAACATTTGTTCCATCGACCGAACTAAGAAAAGATCTCCAATTCTCTCTGTTTCGTGCTTCGCTTTTTGGAATACCGCGCCTTGTCATCTCATCAACCACTTGTTTGCGCCATCTATTCTTTGGCCTGCCAATTCTGTGTGCACCGCCATGTGGCTCGAATTTATACCCCTTTTTAGCGGGTTCATCATCGCTCATTCTTATTATATGGCCTAGCCAACGCAATCGCACCATCTCCATACGTTTAACTACATTGATGCCGTTGTATAACAGATACAGCTCGTGGTTCATACGACGTCGATATTTACCGTCAACGCAGATTGGTCCGTAGATCTTTCGAAGAATTTTTCTCTCAAACACACCAAGCACTGCCTTATCTGCTTGCGCAAGTACCCACGCTTCGGAGCCATACATTAGCACGGGTAGTATCAGCGTTTTGTATAGTGTTATTTTTGTTTGACGAGATGTGGCTTTGTTTTTAAATTGCTTACTTAAACCATAGTAGCATCTGTTGGCCAATACAATTCTTCTTCTTATTTCACAACTGATGTTGTTTGTTGTGTTTATGGCAGTGCCGAGGTAGACGAAGTTTTTAACTACCTCAAAATTATAGGTACCAATTTGCACAGTTGGTCCGAGCTCTATGGACGCTTTACGCGTCGACACCATCAATTTGTTCTTTTCGCCATTTACCGCTAGACCCACTTTTGCAGATTCTCCTTCGACCTTCCTATAGGTATCAGTTACTTCCTTTACTGATCGTCCTATGATGTCTATGTCACCAGCATAAGCAAGTAACATGTGACTATTGGTATAAATTGTGCCATTTCTTTTGACATTTGCATCTCGTATTACCTTTTCCAGCAAAATGTTGAATAGGTCACACGAAAGGCTGTCTCCTTGTCTGAAACCTCTTTTGGTACTGAACTGTTCGGAGAGGTTCTTTCTAATTTTAACTGATGACCTAGTGTCAGTTAAAGCCATCTTACAAAGCCGGATCAGCTACCAAATTCAGAAATTGCATGGAATACCTTTGATTGAAGGGGACTGCTTTATAATCGACAAAAAGGTGATATGTGTCGATCTGCACCTCTTGGGTCTTCTCAAGGATTTGCCGCAGGTTAAATATCTGGTCATAGGTGGACTTGCCAGGTCTAAAGTCACATTGGTATGGTCCAATTATTTCGTTGACCATTGGCTTTAGTCGTTCGCACAATATCCCTGACATTATCTTATAGGCAATAGGGAGAAGACTTATGCTTCTATAGTTGGAGCATACGATCTTATCTGCTTTCTTGTGAAATGGACACAGGATGCTCAGGTTCCAATTGTCGGGTACGAGTTCTTCCTGCCAGATGGTGCTAACTAGCTGATGCTACAACTTTTCAGCGCGTCGCCTCCGGTTTTAAACAGCTCGGCTGGTAAGCCATGGGCTCCTGCTGCCTTATTATTCTTCAGCCGGTTTATTGCTGTTTTTACCTCATCTTGGCCGGGTGGTATACATTCTATACCATCTTCTGGGATTGGATCTGTGGTATCATCGTCTTCGCTACTATTGGATACCAGCAGATTGGAAAAATGTTCTTTCCATATCCTGAGCACGCTATCTGTATCTGTTACCAGTTTTACTTGCTGGTCTCTATAGGAGGATGTGCTTGTACCAAAGCCATCTGTTTGATGTTTCACTTTCGCTTTTCCATTTCTCTCTTTTTCTTGCGGAAAATACGTTTCTCTTCTCTCCTTTTCTCCCGATATCTCTCTCTTGCGCTACGCGTTGCAACTGATTGTAAAGTAGCTATATATGCCTCTTTTTTCTCTTCGGTAGCAGCACGAGACTCCTGGTCATACCATGAACTCCTTTGTGGATGTCTTTGGAATCCAAGTATGAATTTTGCGGCTGTTTGCATGGAGTGGGCAATATTTTGCCATTGTGTTGTTATGTTATCTGGACAAGGAGTGCTCTCATTAAGCAATTGGGCTAGTTGAGTGGAATATGCTGTGGCTACCTGTTGTGTTTGCAGCCTATCGATGTCCAACTTCCGCGTTGTGTCTGTTCGTACTTTATTTGCAACGTTTAGACGGGTACGTACCTTTGCTGCAACAAGGTAGTGGTCCTAATCAATGTTTGCGCTCGGAACGATCGTACATCCAACACGCTGGATGAATGTCTTCCATCTATTACAACATGATCAATTTGATTACTTGTTCTTTGATCTGGAGACAGCCAGGTGCCCTTATGAATATCGAGATGATTAAATCTGGTACTGCTAACTACCATGTTTTTTGCAGCTGCAAAGTCTATCAGCCTCATACCATTGTCAGATGTTTCACTGTGGAGACTGAATTTCCCGACTGTTGGGCCAAAGATATTCTCCTTTTCAATTTTGGCATTAAAATCGCCTAGAATGATTTTAATGTCATGGGCAGGGCAACGGTCATATGTTTCTTCTAAGCTCTCTTAAAATATATCTTTGGTCTGTTCGTCCTTTTCTTCAGTGGGAGCATGAGCGCAAATAAAGCTGATGTTGAAGAATTTAGCTTTTATTCGAATTGCAGCAAGTCTTTCATTCACTGGGTTGAAGCTGGAGACCAGATTTTTAGCCTCCGACTAACTATGAATTTGCGACCAAACTCATGCTTTACGTCATGGCAGCTATAATACAGTGCGTCACCTTTAGGTGTTGTTGTGACGCCTTTCCCAATCCATCGTATTTCCTGTATGGCAGTAATGTCGGCCTTGTACTTTTCTAGTACGTCTGCCAATGCGATTCCTGTACACTGAAATAAAAAGGTTCATAACATAAACGAAACCATTTGTCAGTATTGAACTATAACTGTGACATCTACAGCAATTATGGTTACAGTTCACACTATTAGAATTGTGGGATCCATATACATACTAGACTGTGACTCAGTTATTCGACCACGTACAACAGAATAATATACATCAATGGAAAGGATTTGGCTATTATTGCGACCTACAGAGCAGCTACAAAATCGAGTAAAAATTTTGATTTGTTCCATTTTGCCCACTCAACATTTCACGATCAGTACCAATTTGGATTGCCTTGCACAATAAAGGTCGTGGGTTCGATTCCCAGGTCAGGCAAGATCGAATTTTCAACGGTGGCAAAATACGCCTCAGTGATGTTGGCGACATGTCCTGAGTATTTCAGCCATATAAAACTTCTCTACAAGTTGTGCCTAAGGACACGCCTTTCGAACTCGGCAATAAACAGTAGGTCCCATATCATTGAGGTAATATGAAACGGGGTGCACTCATTGTTATGAGAGAAGTCTCCCTTGTTCCATCTGTGATTTTTGTGGAACCGTTATGTATACCAATAACAATATGTGTCTATTCTGGTCTGAGACCGACCTCCATACAAAATTTCGTGACGATGGGTCCATAATTGGGTCCTGAAGTTTGAATGACATGAATTTTTGTATATCACGAATTTGTAATGTAACCACCACTAACTACATTATGTACTAGCTTGTTGGTATGACAGGAAAAAAAAAGATGTAAGCACAATTTTTAAAAAAAATTTTGGTTAGATCAAAAGTTATTTAAAAAACCGTCTCTGGTAAAATTTGATTTTTTTTTGTGGGGAAGGGCTCTGTATTTATGTTGTTGTCTTAAATATGAACAAAATTAGTAAAAATAATACTAAACATAATATATCAAATTGTATTTTTATTTACAGGTATGGCCATAATATGGGTACTTAAATTAATTTATAATTTATGTGGCATTTGGCGCCAATATTTTCGTTCGTAAGTTCAAAGTAATTTCGTTTAATTTACAATCTTCAGGTTTAATTTACTTTTACAGTAGTTTTGACTTATCTGCAAGTTTTTCAGGCATTTTGTTGCAGCAAAGCGATTTCTGCACTTAGCATTGATGTTTTTAGCTGCCAAAAATTTACAGTTACCCGATTCGCCCACCTGCTAAAGCATTTCCTCTTAAATGGAATTTACACCTTTGGAATGGAATGGTGAAAAATTGAAACAAATCATCAAAAAATATTTCTTATTTTGTATCAGACAAAATAAAAACGAAACTTTAATTAATTAACAATTTCAAAGAAAGTAATGTTAACTTTTTCAAACAGAAGTAATGCTCACCATATCGCTTGTTTTCTCAGTTACCACAGTTTCGAGAAAAACGCGTTTTAAGTTGGCGATTAAAAGTTCACTTCCGAACTTAAAAAATGATTACACAAAAAAATAAAATAACTACTTGAACCATATTTTGCAATCTGCTAGATAAATTTCTAAAACGATTGTCAGCAAAATCAAAACTACTGTATTTTATTATTTAATTAATTTAATTTTTGCTAAATGATTCTTGACCTTAACTTCCTTAACTGATTCTAAGAAATACAAGTGATTTAATTAGTTTTAAAATTATTCGAAATGGATTTCCTTTTATCATAATTTTGATCATTAGCATTAAATCTCATCAACAGTCTAATGGTTGTTATTTAACGTACTCATGTATGAATTGTTTGCAATTCTCAATACAACAAATCAAATCGTCAAATCATTGAGGTTTTTGTTTACGGTCATACAAAATAGAGGGGCGAATTTCCCCAGAAATCTTCAGCATAATTTCTAACAAAGTTGGCTAATGGGGGATTTTGTTTCGTTGTTTTCAGATCACTCAAGAAGCTGAAATGAAAACCAGTTTGTGTTTGATTGTTTATGTTTGCTTATAAAATCATCGTAATTATTAAATGTGAACATAGTACTTATTACGTAGGTAAACTGTTATCGGTTAATTGGATTAAAGACGGTGGCGAGAAATGGAAATATAACACTTAAATATGAAAATAATTCTGATGAAATTGTGCAAATTGATTTGTTGGAATGGGATTTCCCATTTTTTGTTAGATATTTTAACTAAATAATAACAGGTGGATACACAAAAGAGCAATACTCACTCTTTAACATATTTTTTATGAAGGTCGTAAACGTTTTTTCGAGCACCATCAACCTAATAAGCGTGGATTTTTTAAACAATTTTTTTCGAGCACCATCAACCTAATAAGCGTGGATTTTTTAAACAATTTTTTGCGAGCACCATCAACCTAATAAGCGTGGATTTTTTAAACAATTTTTTTCGAGCACCATCAACCTAATAAGCGTGGATTTTTTAAACAATTTTTTTCGAGCACCATCAACCTAATAAGCGTGGATTTTTTAAACAATTTTTTTCGAGGACCATCAACCTAATATGCGTGGATTTTTTAAACAATTTTTTTTGAGGACCATCAACCTAATATGCGTGGATTTTTTAAGCAATTTTTTTCGAGGACCATCAACCTAATAAGCGTGGATTTTTTAAACAATTTTTTTCGAGCACCATCAACCTAATAAGCGTGGATTTTTTAAACAATTTTTTTCGAGCACCATCAACCTAATAAGCGTGGATTTTTTAAGCAATTTTTTTCGAGCACCATCAACCTAATAAGCGTGGATTTTTTAAACATTTTTTTCGAGCACCATCAACCTAATAAGCGTGGATTTTTTAAACAATTTTTTTCGAGCACCATCAACCTAATATGCGTGGATTTTTTAAGCAATTTTTTTTGAGGACCATCAACCTAATATGCGTGGATTTTTTAAGCAATTTTTTTCGAGGACCATCAACCTAATAAGCGTGGATTTTCTTAAAAATTTTTTTCGAGCACCATCAACCTAATAAGCGTGGATTTTTTAAACAATTTTTTTCGATCACCATCAACCTAATAAGCGTGGATTTTTTAAGCAATTTTTTTCGAGGAACATCAACCTAATAATCGTGGATTTTTTAAACAATTTTTTTCGAGGACCATCAACCTAATAAGCGTGGATTTTTTAAACAATTTTTTTCGAGCACCATCAACCGAATAAGCGTGGATTTTTTAAACAATTTTTTTGGAGCACCATCAACCTAATAATCGTGGATTTTTTAAACAATTTTTTTCGAGCACCATCAACCGAATAAGCGTGGATTTTTTAAACAATTTTTTTCGAGCACCATCAACGTAATAAGCGTGGATTTTTTAAACAATTTTTTTCGAGCACCATCAACCTAATAAGCGTGGATTTTTTAAACAATTTTTTTCGAGCACCATCAACCTAATAAGCGTGGATTTTTTAAACAATTTTTTTCGAGCACCATCAACCTAATAAGCGTGGATTTTTTAAACAATTTTTTTCGAGCACCATCAACCTAATAAGCGTGGATTTTTTAAACAATTTTTTTCGAGCACCATCAACCTAATAAGCGTGGATTTTTTAAACAATTTTTTTCGAGCACCATCAACCTAATAAGCGTGGATTTTTTAAACAATTTTTTTCGAGCACCATCAACCTAATAAGCGTGGATTTTTTAAACAATTTTTTTCGAGCACCATCAACCTAATAAGCGTGGATTTTTTAAACAATTTTTTTCGAGCACCATCAACCTAATAAGCGTGGATTTTTTAAACAATTTTTTTCGAGCACCATCAACCTAATAAGCGTGGATTTTTTAAACAATTTTTTTCGAGCACCATCAACCTAATAAGCGTGGATTTTTTAAACAATTTTTTTCGAGCACCATCAACCTAATAAGCGTGGATTTTTTAAACAATTTTTTTCGAGCACCATCAACCTAATAAGCGTGGATTTTTTAAACAATTTTTTTCGAGCACCATCAACCTAATAAGCGTGGATTTTTTAAACAATTTTTTTCGAGCACCATCAACCTAATAAGCGTGGATTTTTTAAACAATTTTTTTCGAGCACCATCAACCTAATAAGCGTGGATTTTTTAAACAATTTTTTTCGAGCACCATCAACCTAATAAGCGTGGATTTTTTAAACAATTTTTTTCGAGGACCATCAACCTAATAAGCGTGGATTTTTTAAACAATTTTTTTCGAGCACCATCAACCTAATAAGCGTGGATTTTTTAAACAATTTTTTTCGAGCACCATCAACCTAATAAGCGTGGATTTTTTAAACAATTTTTTTCGAGCACCATCAACCTAATAAGCGTGGATTTTTTAAACAATTTTTTTCGAGCACCATCAACCTAATAAGCGTGGATTTTTTAAACAATTTTTTTCGAGCACCATCAACCTAATAAGCGTGGATTTTTTAAACAATTTTTTTCGAGCACCATCAACCTAATAAGCGTGGATTTTTTAAACAATTTTTTTCGAGCACCATCAACCTAATAAGCGTGGATTTTTTAAACAATTTTTTTCGAGCACCATCAACCTAATAAGCGTGGATTTTTTAAACAATTTTTTTCGAGCACCATCAACCTAATAAGCGTGGATTTTTTAAACAATTTTATTCGAGCACCATCAACCTAATAAGCGTGGATTTTTAAACAATTTTTTTCGAGGACCATCAACCTAATAAACGTGGATTTTTTAAACAATTTTTTTCGAGCACCATCAACCTAATAAGCGTGGATTTTTTAAACAGTTTTTTGAGGACCATCAACCTAAAAGCGTGGATTTTTAAACAGTTTTTTGAGGACCATCAACCTAAAAGCGTGAATTTTTTAACAATTTTTTTCGAGGACCATCAACCTAATAAACGTGGATTTTTTAAACAATTTTTTTCGAGCACCATCAACCTAATAAGCGTGGATTTTTTAAACAGTTTTTTGAGGACCATCAACCTAAAAGCGTGGATTTTTTAAACAGTTTTTTGAGGACCATCAACCTAAAAGCGTGAATTTTTTAACAATTTTTCTTCGAACACCATCAACCTAAAAGCGTGAATTTTTTAACAATTTTTCTTCGAACACCATCAACCTAAAAGCGTGGATTTTTTAAACAATTTTTTTCGATTGGAATTTTTTTACATCTTTTATTGTTTACAATTTTATTTTATATTTCATTTGTCATTAAATTTTCATTCACTATAATTTTCATATCCTCAGTGATGATGGTGATGATTATGATGGTGATGATTATGATGGTGATGACGGTGACGATGGCGTCCTTCTTGGCCATGACTACCTTCTTCGCCTTCACCTTCATCATCGCCACCACCTCTACCTCCATGATGGCGATGGCCACCATAATCTTCTTCACCACCTTCGTATCCATCGCCACCACGATCACCTCCTTGGTGTTGATGGCCACCGTAATCTTCTTCACCACCTTCATATCCATCGCCACCACGACCATAATTATCACCACCACCACCATATGCACTTGCACTCGAACTTGCTAAAGCACTATTTCCACCACCATATCCACTTCCATTGGCTTCAGCATTAGCTGCGGCATTAGCATCATCACCGTTGCTATAAGCACTTGCTATCGCCGATGCTTCCGATTTACCACCATAACTATTAGCAACAGCATTAGCTGAGGCGGCACCACCGTTGTCTGCATACGCGTTAGCAACAGCATTGGCTATCGCTGATGCAGCTGCTCCTTCATCATATTCATCGGCAATGACAGTCGCAACGCTGCTAATTAGAAGAGCTGCCAACAAGTGAAAGATATTCATTGTTTTGAATGTTTATTCGTGTTACTCCTTCTACTGTACAAACGACAATATTGGATATTCTGTTGAAGTTTCAGATTTTTATACCTATGTCCTTAAAAATTTCCTTCAATCGTATTTTACTTAACCTTAACAAGTAAAACTGGATTCAATTAATATTTGTCAATTACTTTATTAACAGACTGGCTAATTGATATTAATAAATATGCCCTGCCTATTTACGGTCTAATCAGACGTTTGTTTATTGTTTACTGTGTAGCACGTGTAGAAGTACTGTATCAACAGATTTGAACATTTTGCTTTGTATCACACCCAAGGCTAAGCGTAAGAGGTTAAGAACAAAGTGTGCAAAAATCTGCTACATGTAAAATTATGAATTGCAAGTTTACAGACGAAATTCAAATTCGCCATTGCATCGAAACGAGAACAGGAGCGATACTTTCATCTTAAGACTCTCACACAGGTTGGGCGAAAATTGTAATGTCTGCCAAAAAGCTGCAGAACTGATAGGTAGCATGAGAAGGGGCATCGTTGGACCGATGAATATCTATGCGGATAGTTAAGCGGCCCATGAGTCACTCAGATCCTAAACTTGCAATCTCTAAAATCAATCGTTACTCTGTGTTCGGTCCCGGGTTATTGCATCATCGAAGGAAAGCGACGGAGCGCTTTTTAAATAAATCGCGGTGAAAGTTTACATTTTTAAAGTTTTTTAGGTTTTCGCGATTTTGCTTGGAAACAGCAAGCCCTATCAAAATGGAATAAAGAAAAATGTTGTATCATTGAAAATTCTCCACAAGATTGCGCTTTATGATATTTTCGTAGGTTTTACCAATTTTGAGATATAGAAGTTCAAATTGGGACAATTCACTGACTGTATCGTCTGCTTATAAAACAATGTTAGAACTGCAATTTCCCAACTTAAACTTATATATCACAAAAATGGTACAACCTAGCTGAAAATTAAAAAAGCCAATCTGGTAGAGAATTTTCACAACTATAAGATTTTTTCTAGTCCCATTTCGCTTTCAAGCAAAATCGTGAAAACTTAACAAAAAACTACTTAAAAATGTGGCCTGAACATATATACATACATATCAAAAATGGTAGAATCTTTAAACATTGCTGTTTCAGAATCCGCAAAACCATCCTAATCCCATTTCGATTGGACTTGAAAACCTAAAAAGCACAATCGCGATTTATTTTGATATCAAAAAATATTTTATACCGAAGAATAGAAATCCCAATAATTTGAATGAAAAAAGTAATTACAAATGTCAATATATTCATATTATGAAATATGTAGGGAATTCGGCGCCTACGCCATGATATGGCTGTGGTGGGTAAATGTCAGAAATTTGTCAGGTTTATATCAAATTCTTTATGCCATACATATATCACACAACAATGTTTAGTTAAAATCGAATATTACTTTACTTATAATCCGAACAAAGAAAAGATATCCAATCCTCTCTGTTTGCTGCTGTATTTTCCCAATCTGGGATATGTAGCTTTCTGATGTCTCGTTTCACTTGTTCGCTCCAACGAAGCTTTGGCCTTCCAGATTTGCGTGAACCTCCATGCGGCCCGTATTTATACGCCTTTTTAGCGGGTTTATCATCACTCATTCTTATGACATGGCCTAGCCATCGCAATCGTTGTATCTCGATTCGTTTAACAATATATATGTTGTTGAATAGTTGATACAATTCGTTGTTCATACGACGTCGATATTCGCCGTCAACGGAGATTGGCCCGTAGTTCTTTCGAAGAATTTTTCTCCCGAAAACACCAAGCACTGCCTTATCGGCCTGCGCAAGTACCCATGCTTCGGAGCCATACATTAGCACGGGTACAATCAGTGTTTTGCAAAGTGTTACTTTTGTTTGCTTACTTAGCCCAAAGTAGCAGCTGTTGGCCAACACCATTCTTCTTCGTATTTCACGACTGATTTCGTTGTTGTATTTATGGCGGCGCCCAGGTAGACGAAGTCCTTTACTTTTCCAACAGAATGTTGAAGAGATCGCACGACAGTCCGTCTCCTTGTCTGAAACCTCTTTCGGAGAGCTTTTTTCCTAACTAACAGTTAATGTCATCTTACAAAGCCGAATGAGCTTTGCAGGGATACCAAAATCAGACATGGCTTGGAACACCTTTGAACGTATAGGGCTGTCGAAGGCTGCTTTATAATCAAAAAAAAAAAAGATGGAAGATGTCGATCTGCATTTCTGGGGTCTTTTCCAGGATTTGTCTCAAGGTAAATATCTGGTCAATGGTGGATTTGCTCGGTCTACAGCCGCACTGATAGGGTCCAATTAGTCCATTGACCATAGGCTTTAGTCGCTCACGCAATATGCCAGATACTATCTTATGTGCAATAGGGAGCAGAACTATGCCCATGTAATAGGAGCACACAGTCTCATCTCCCTTCTTGTGGACTGGACATAGGATGCTCACGTTCCAATCGTCGGGTACGCGTTCTTCATCAGCGCGTCGCCTCTGGGTCTGAACAGCTCGGCTAGTAAGACATAGGCTCCTGCTGCCTTATAATTCTTCAGCCGGTTTATTGCTAACTTTACCTCATCTTTGCCGGGCGGTATACATTCAATACCATCTTCTGGGATTAGATCTGTAGTATCTTCGATGTCTTCTTTAGTGTTGGATACCAGCAGCTTGGAAAAATACTCTTTCATATCCCTAGCACACTATCTGTATCAGTTACCAAATTACCTTGCTGGTCTCCACGGGAGGATGTGCATGTACCAAAGCCATCAGTTTGATGCTTCACTCCTTGGTAGAACTTTCGGACTTCATTCTGGCTCCTGTCCATCTCGATTTTTTCACACTCCCGCTTTTCCATTTCTCTCTTTTTCCAGCGAAAAAGAAGTTTCTCTTCTCACCTTTTCTCCCGATACCGTGCGCTACGAGTTGCTACTGCTTGTACATTAGCCCTATATGTCGCAGTACGACACTCCTGGTCATACCATTGGTTCTGTGGTGGAGATCTCTGAATGTCTTCCATCTATCACAACGTGATTAATTTGATTTCGTGTTCTTTGATTTGGAGACAGCAAGGTGCCGTTATGAATATCGAGATGCTTAAATCTGGTATTGCTAACTACCAGGTTTTTTTTTGCTGCTGCGAAGTCTATAAGCCTCATTCCATTGTCAGATGCTTCTCTGTGGAGACTGAATTTCCCGACTATTAGGTCAAAGATATTCTATTTTCCTATTTTGGCATTAAAATCGCCTAGAATAATTTTAAGGTCATGGACAGGACAACGGTCATATGTTTCTTCTAAGCGCTAATGTTGGCTAATGTTGAAGAATTTTGCTTTTATCCGTATTGTAGCAAGTCTTTCATTCGCTGGAGTAAAGCTGGAGACTAGATGTTTTAACTTCCGACCAACTAACAAATCCGCAGCTAAACTCATTTTTTGTGTCATGGCAGCTATAATAAAGTGCGTCACCTTTCAGTGCATTGTCCCAATTTGAATATCTCAAAAATTTTAAAAACTACAAAAATATCATACGTGCCAATCTTGTAGAGAATTTTCATAGATACAACATTTTCTTTAGTCCCACTTCGATAGAACGCGCGGTTTCCAAGCAGACTCGTGAAAACCCTGAAAAACCCCAAAAAATTTTAGCTTGAATCACGATTTATTTAATTTTTTTTTTTGAATTTTAAATGGAAGGTGCTTACACCTTGGATGTTTTTGCGGATTCTGAAACTACAATGTTCGTAGATGAGAAAAATCAAAAAACAAAAAAAATCGCCGGAGCGTTTTTTAAATAAATCGCGATTAAAGTTGACATTTTTAGGGGTTGTTTAGGGTTTCACGATTTTGCTTAGACACCGCAAGTCCTATCAAAATAAGACTAAAGAAAATGTTGTAGCTATGAAAATTCTCTACAAGATCGGCCTTTATGGTATTTTCGTAGTTTTTACCATTTTTAAGTTATAGAAGTTCAAATTGGGACAATGCACTGACTGCATCGCCCCCTTATAAAACAATGTCAGGAAGGGTGTTCCTTAACTAACTTTTGATGAAAACCGATTACACAGGGAAATTTTTTTGAATTCTGAAACAGCAGTGTTCATAGGTAAGAAAAATCCAAAAACAAGAAAAAATCGCTGTAGGGATTTTTAAATAAATCGCGGTCAAAATTCACATTTTTAGGTGTTTTTTAGGTTTTCACGATTTTGCTTGGAAACCGCAAGTCCAATCGAAGTGGAGCTGAAAAAAATGTTGTAGCTGTGAAAATTCTCTAGAGGATTGACGTTTATCATTTGTTCCCAGCTTGTACCATTTTTGAGATAAAGAAGCTCAGTTTACATTTTTAGGTTTTTTTGTTAGGGTTTCGCGATTTTGCTTGAATACGGTAAGTCTTATCGATATGGGACCTGAGAAAATCGTATAGCTGTGAAAATTCTCTACAAGACTGACTTAAGTAACTTATCCTAAGTTGTAACATTTTTTAGATATACACTCCACGTCAGTAGAATAGCACACCTACATTTTTGTTAATGTTAGCTTATTTATCCCAAAACGAATGAATCTGCGTTTTCAATCTTGTGGGGATGTAAAGTCGATAATGTTCCATATCAAACATAGAAAAAATTATGTTTCTAGTTCTTCGCGAAATGATTTTCTGATCATTTTTCCGATAGTACTATGAGAAATAGGCATTTATTTTTGGTCATCAGGATAGAACAGTCACTTTATTTTCGCGAATTTTTGAGATATTAAAGCCGAATTTTCTTTCAGTCGATAAAGCAAGGCTTTCTAATCATTTTTCACCAAAGAAAACCTATAAATTATTCCGCGGACACCGAAATAACAGCGTTAAAGGGTTTAAATTGACAGATATTGGAAACATCTCGGAATATCAATAGGAGTCGCGCAATTATGTCATATTTCTTCACAATAAGATAGAATATGACACAGACAACCTAGACGGATACAATCGAGTGCTTCGGATGCTGATAAGATGGAATATTTTCAAAATATTTATGAAAAAGGTCAAAATTTCTTAAAAAACCATGATGATTTGTTCAATAAAATGGTTTTTCCGCGAACATATCTGACATTTAATGGTTTGGAAATATGCTCCAGATTTGAAGGAAGATAATCTGATACGAAAACAACCGTTATTTTAATACACTGAGGGAAATTTTAGCACATTTTAGCTTTAATATCTCAAAAATTCGCGAAAATAAAGTAACTGTTCTATCCTGATGACCAAAAATAAATGCCTATTTTTCATAGTACTATCGGAAAAATGATCAGAAAATCATTTCGCGAAGAACTAGAAACATAATTTTTTCTGTGTTTGATATGGAACGACTTTACATCCCCACAAGATTGAAAACGCAGATTCATTCGTTTTGGGATAAATAAGCTAACATTAACAAAAATGTAGGTGTTCTATTCTACTGACGTGGAGTGTATAAGTTTAAGTTGGGAATTTGCAGTCATGACGTTGTTTTATAAAGGGGCGATACAGAATTGAATTGAATTTTAATTGTCCCAATTTGAACTTCTATATCTCAAAAACGGTAAAACCGACGAGAATACCATAAAGGTCAATCTTGTAGAGAATTGTCATGGCGACATCATTTGTTTTAGTCCCATTTTGATAGGACTTGTGGTTTCTAAGCAAAATCGCAAAAACCTAAACCACCCCTAAAAATTTCAACTTAAATCGCAATTTATTTAAAAAGCGCTCCGGCGATTTTTTTTGTTTTTTGATTTTTCTCATCTACGAACATTGTAGTTTCAGAGTCCGCAAAAACTGTCGAGGTGTAAGCACCTTCCATTTAAAATTGTTTCAAGAGCACCGTGATCTATGAGCATTCATAGCTGCTTTTTTTCTATCGGAGCGTTACTAACCCGACGCCCAAACCCATGTTTTATCGTTCTTATGGGTGAACGCGCGGCACATGTAAGCTCACTACATTTAACCGGTGTTAAAGGCAGCTCCCCAAGTGACACCACCGGGAGGACAGTGTCCACTTGATATGAGAGAGACCAAGATAAATCCTGGCCTTGCCATGTTAAAGCCGGTCAGGAACGTTCCTTGGTATTTTTCATCCCCTACGTCACCCAAAATCGAATATTACGTATCTTATTTTACTTACTATTTGTACGTAAGTCAAGCTTAATCTCATACTTGTTGTTTTCAAATTTAAAAACAACAAGTTTAAAGTGTGATGTAGTTAAAATTGATTACTTTAGGGGATGGCAGAGAAGAACAGTTTCTTCCAACGCCACTTGGACTCATCAGTTCGTTTAGTTCTTTGTATTGAAACAAAGAACCCTTCCCCAATTTTATGATGACTCGAGCTCAAGAATAAGTGTGACTGATGAATTCGTTTAAATGCGAATTCAATCAAAACATCCAAAAAACTTTCGTAGCCGCATATGTATACCAAATTAACTACTCCCTTTTTTCTTAATATTTGGGAATAAAAAGAAGTCATTGGGTACGAAATCAGGCATATACGGCGGATAACCCATCAATTCCACGTTTTAACCGGTCAATCAAACGCCGTTTGAATCGATGTGCTAGATCTCACATTGTCATGGTGCAAAATGATTCATCTTCTCTTGTTCGTTTTTTGAAATTTCTCCGAAGACTTCAGGCAAATTATGGTGTACCTCTCAAAAGTGACTGTAGGACACATTGTTCAAGCAGAATAGTCGCATCATGACCAGTTTTGACAGTCTTGTAAGTGCTTCTTCCACAAACAACTTTCGTTGGATTTGGATCGTCTTCGAAGACCCATATGATCGATTGCTGTTTTGTTCGGGCTCATACTCATGGATCCTCAAATCGCCACCCGTCCCTTAAAGCAAAATTTCGTTGCACCAATAGACAAGAACCTCTTTTTTTGAGCGATTGTCAAATGTCTCTGGTTCCAATAACATCAAACCTTTTATACGGACAAGTGTTCATGTAATATGGAATGTATGCTGGTGAATGAAATACCCACGGATGCCTCTACCACAAAGTATGTCACATGACGATCTTGCATTTTGAATTCACGCATGGCATCAATGTTTTCGGGCACAACTGCAGTTTTTGGGCGACCTCCACCACCTGCGTTTATAGCGAACGACAGCCACGATTGAATTCATTAAATCAGTTTTTCATAGTGCTATAGGATGGTCCTGTATCAAAATATAGAGATTAAAGTTTGTTGATGCACTCTTGCGATATGATACATCTGGAAAATAGTCGGACGAAAATATTCAGAAGTAAATTCCATTTTTTGGCAAAGTGATGTTTTCAAGTCACAGTAACAACTCAACACATTGTCGTACGTCAAACGGTACAGAACACGCTTATGCTAAAAATAGAAAGTGTGCTTTCTACTGGAAATGTCAAATAGCGCCTGGCAACACGTTGAGTTAGAAGGGAATCAAATGTGAAGGTTTTGATCACTGTTTTCTTCGACAGCAATGAATCATGAATTCTTGCCACAAGGTCATACGGTGTGTGAAGCAATTCGTCAGAGACACACAGAATTGTGGAAAACCAATAATGGATTTTGCACCATGATAACGCACCGCTCACACATCGATGCTTATGCGTGAGTCATTGGGTAAAAACAAAACCGTTATCATGCTTCAACCACCGTATTCACCTAAATTGACCCAGCTGTTCATGTTTTGGTATAGCTCCATATTACGGTACCTCTCGATTTTCGGTATTTTCAGGATTTTAGCAAAATTTTTTTTATGAAATTACCTGTAATTTGACATTTGAGAGTCCAGTGTTCACAAAAGGCATACACCAAAAATAACGATACCTTCCGATTTTCAGTATTTTGCTGATTTTAGCTGCATGTGTTGACATTTGAGGTTCCACCAAAAATTTTCCATGTTTTGGTATAACCCCCATATAACGGTACTTACCGATTTTAGGTATTTTCAGGATTTTATTTAACCGAACTAGCTGTAATTTGCCATTAGAGTGCCTTACACTGATGGTACCTTCCGATTTTAGTTGTTTTGAGACATATGAAGTTCCCAGTGGTTTTTATTTACAAAAGCAAGTAAAAAAGTATCAGTCGGCTTTGGCGACAGATATACCCTCAGGATATGTGAATTGGAACTTTCATCTACGAACATGTCGAATGTATTTAGGGTCTTTTCAGAATTTTGTGGAACTTTTTTGGTCATTTGAACTTGCCGACAAAAATGTGGATTACGATTAAAGTTCAAAAGTTTTGCGGAGGAGGGAATGGACCGACATAGCGCATAACGGAAGTGGATATTATTTTGAGAGTCATATCTTTGCGATAGATATCGCGCCCACTAGTCATTACAGTGGGTTATCGTACACCTGTTGGACCAGTATGCCAGGAAGCATGGTCTTGTCCACGGAAAACATAATATGGCTATACATCATCGGTATAAATTTCCAAAGGATCTCCGAACAGACCCTAAACTGCACTTGGACAAAAATGTTGAACTTTTGTGGAGGAGGTATCCTAAGGAGAGGACCGATATGGGTCATTGTAGAAGTTAAACTAAGTTTGGACAAAATATGACGAAGGCCAAATTTTGGACCAAATCGGTCTAACACTTCGAGAGTTATTGTGCTCTCCAACTACTACATATGGTGCCATAGGGGTTTTTACAACTTTCGGACTGTTTTCCAAAGAATGTATGGACTTACCACTGAAAAAAAACTTTTACCGTTGAAATTGAGACAGCGATTGCAAGTTGCTTCAATAGAAAATCAAAGTTAGTCAAGAGCAGGTCTTAAAGTGAATTTATCCGAAATTGTGTGGGAGGTAGCCGAATGGGCAAATATAGTCCACATTCAAACCTGATCTATATCTCGTAGATATATTAAGACGCGTAA
This sequence comes from Musca autumnalis, assembly GCF_047663935.1. Classification (NCBI taxonomy): domain Eukaryota; kingdom Metazoa; phylum Arthropoda; class Insecta; order Diptera; family Muscidae; genus Musca; species Musca autumnalis. The sequence continues at coordinate 202,076,279 of NW_027411755.1, forward strand.
AGTATGGACCAAATCGGTCGGTCCCTTCAAGAGTTATCTTGCTGACAATTTTTCCGAAAAAATTTGAACTTTTGTGGGGGAGGTACCTGTAGGAGTGAACCGATATGGCTTATCTTTGAACTTAAACTAAGTTTGGACAAATATTGCGAAAGCCAAATTGTGGACCAAATCGGTTCATCCCGTTCGAGAGTTATCGAGCGCACCAGCCAGACAGACGGACGGACATTGCTAAATCGACTCTAAATTGTCTGAAACGGATTTCGTCCAAACATACTTGGGGTCTAAAACCATTATTTCGATGAGGCACATTTTGCCCGTATGAAAGTGTATGTATATACCCTCGCTAGCATAAATGCTGAGGGTATAAAAAATACTACCGCAAATAATGTAAACAATATTTCATGTTTATTTCAAAATTATTCAAACAAATTCTAGACGCAAAATTAAACTACTTCCTTATGTGTAAAAAACCCCGCCCTCTGATATAGCCGGTAAATGCCAACATCAAGAAGAAATGATACATCATTTTGGGGTTTTGTTAGACGAGACGACAAAAACAAACAAACACGACACGCGAAGATCACATTTGAGGGCTAGAAAGAAGAAGCCACAACACAGAGGCAAATAACCTTTTCAATATAAACCAGTTCTAGAAAACAAAAAAAAAAAAAAAACAAACTTATTTTGGGAAGATAGATAGTTCAAGCACACAACAAAACACCAATGCTTTTGGCCCACCAGCATCGAGTTCTATGCTTTCATAGAGATGACAAATGTATGCGAAGAGTGATTTTCTATTAAATTATGACGTAGTACATATCGACACCCTTTCTCTCTCCATACGCTTGTTTATTGGCTTGGTGTTTTTTGCTAATCATTTAAAGACCTGTTTACTACTGGTAGCAGTGAAACTACAAAATGAGCCTTTGTTGTTTTAATTTTGTTTTTTTTGTTGTTGTTGTGATCTTCTTAAAGTGTTATTTGCTTCGATTCAAAATTATCATTCGATTTTCTAATTGGTTATGCGATTGAATTGGAATTAGTGTTTTTTTCTGGTTTCTGATTGGGAATCACACGAAAAATGAAAGAAAGTTTACACAACCGCGTCGAGGGTGCTATGCAAATGAGAAGCACTTTTATTATTCAACATTCAAAATTGGCGCAGTAAAAGATACTTTTTATACCCTCAACATTTATGCTAATGGGCAAAATGTGCCTCATCGAAATAATGGTTTTAGACCCCAAGTATGTTTGGACGAAATGTGTTTCAGACAATTTGGAGTCGATTTAGCAATGTCCGTCTGTCTGGCTGGCTGGAGCGCACAATAACTCTCGAACGGATCAACCGATTCGGCTTTCGTAATATTTTGTCCAAACTTAGTTTAAGTCGAAGATGGGTTATATCGGTCCACTCCTTCCGGTACCTCCCCCACAAAAGTTCGAAAATGTTCGGAAAATTTGTACGTACGATAACTCTTGAAGAAAGCAACCGATTTGGTCCATAATTTGCAACTCGTTAAATGTCTACAAGACTTAGATGAGGTTCCAATATGGACTCAATCGGTCCACTCCTTCGCGTACCTCCCACACAAAATTTCGGATAAGTTCAGTTTAGGGCCTGCTTTCGAATCGCTTTGATTTTTGTTTTAGAAACTTGTATTCACTGCCCCCATACGACGGTACAAGTTTCATCAGGGCAATTCCATACTTCCTTAGAAAATAGTCTGAAAGTTGCACAGAACCCCTATGACACCGTGTGAAGTGGTTGGAACGCAAGATAAGTCTCGAACGGATCTACCGATTAGGTCCAAAATTTGGTCTTAGTAATATTTTGTCCAAACATAGTTTAAGTTCGAAGATAAGCCATATCGGTCCACTTCTTCAGGTACCTCCCCCACAAAATTTCAAAAATGCTCGGAAAAATTGTCGTACGGTAACTTTTGAAGGGAGTGGTTGAATTGGTCCATACTTTACACATCCTATTATATCTACCAGATATAGATCAGGTTCAAATATGGACTATATTTGTCCACTTCATCCAGTACCTCCCCAAACAAAATTTCGGATAAGTTCACTTTAAGACCTCCAATCGAATCGCTTTGATTTTTGTTGAAGCAACTTGCATTCCCTGCCTCAATTACGAAGGTAAAAGTTTTTTCAGGGGCAAATCCACACTTCTTGAGCAAACAACCCAAAGGGTGTAAAACCCCCTATGGCACCATATGTAGTGGCTGGAGATCCACTTCCATAATGGCCAATGTCGATCTATTCCTTTAAGTATTTCCTCCGCAAAACTTTTGCTCTTTAATCCTAATCAACATTTTTGTCGTTTCATACGACCAACATTTTTAAAACCCTCTAAATACATACGTTTCTTGGGAAAAATTGTTTCAATATACACAGGCTGAGGGTATATCTCTGTCGGCCAAGCCGACTGATACTTTTGTACTTGTTATTAGGCAAAAAGGCATGGATTATGGAAAGACTTTTAAATATAATCTATAAATGCTTAAAGGTGAAATTTTAAAAGGGGGTGCATTCTCAAAATAACATTTGTAGATCCTAGAGAAGGTTTTTGTAATGGAATTTTTTTATGTTAAAAACTAATTCAACTGGTGGATTATACACTATTGTAAGGCTTAAAGGCTTTGGTAGTGGATTTTGAAAAGAACACAAAAAGAAATAAATTCATTTATAGGTTTTATTTAATAGTGAATGTTTGTAGATCTTTGTTGGTGGATTTTTAAAATAATCTTTTTGGGTCTTAGGGAAGTCTGTGCAGTGTCCATCAAGATGGAATTTTAAAGTAATTTGCTTATGACGTAGAGAAGGTCGTAGAGAACGACTGAACCGAATTTCAGAGAATTTACAGGGAACACCCGTGGTGAAAATAGGTTAAATATTTTCTGAACTTCTGCAAAACTTATTAACGTATAGGTTAGAAAATAAATTTGCGAGGCAAGGTAGTTAGATCTCCGGCCTCAAATACTTATTTGGGGTCTAAAGACCCGACCTCGCCCATTTTGTATATATATTTTATGTATATCCAAAAGTACTAAACCGATATTCTTAAAAATTTCAGAGAATGTATAGGGATGACCAGTGATGAAAAAAAAACTACTGAGCCGATTTTCCCAAAACATTCGGAGAATGTACCGGGATGATCCTGGTAAAAATAGGCTTCATATTTTGTTAAAGTTTGGAGGGGACGGGGTATCTCCCCTAGGCCCTATTTTCAAAACCGCTATTCTTGAGAAACTTACGAACGTATCGGTTAGAAAATAAATTTGCGAGGCAACGGTGGTTGAATCTCCGATTTTAGGTACTTATTTAGGGCCTAAAGGCCACTTTATATGTATGTTATGTTTGTGAAACTACTAAACCTATTTTCCTGAAAGGTTTACTACTTCTCTTCTAAGCCCTATTTTTTAAAAACGATATTTTTTGTAAATCATGCGAACGCATCGGTTTGAAAAAGCATTTGCAATGGTGGTTGTGTCTCCCATCCTAGGTCCTTATTTAGGACCAAAAGGCCCGACCATGCCTTTTTTAAATGTGTTATATCTCCAAAACTTTTGAACCGATTATCATGTAATTTTCAAATGATGTACAGGGATTTCCCCTCGTGAAAATAAGCTGTTTATTTTGTAGAATTTCGGTGGAGCGGGGTTTTGAAAATAAATTGATAGACAATGATGGTTGTGTGACCGACTCGAAGCATTTATTTGTGCCTTATTACCAGACCACTCCCATTTTTTACCTTTAGGCTAGGAAGGGCATATACACCTTCATACGTCCAAAAATGTGCCTCATCGAAATAACGGTTTAGGAGCCCAAGTATGTTGGACTAAATTCGATTCAGACAATTTGGAGTTGATTTAGCCATGTCTGTCCGTCTGCCTGACTGACTTACTGGTTGGCTGGTGAGCACGATAACTCTCGAACGAATCAACCGATTGGAAATAAATTTTGGGTGCCGTAATATTTTGTCCAAATGTCCAAGATGGGCTATATCGGTCCCCTGCTTCGGGTATCACCACTACAAAAGTTCAAAAATTGTCTGTAAAATTATGTGAACGATAACTCTCGAAGGGAGCAATCGATTTGGTCCAAACTTTGCACATTGTATTATTTCTTCCAGGTATAGATCGTGTTCCGAATATGGACTACATCGGTCCACTCCTTCAGGGTAACTCCCACATAAAATTCGGATAAAGTGAAGTTAAACATCTCCTCTCGGATCGTTCCAAAATTTTTTCAGTAGGTTGTCCTTGCGGCTTCCTCTACGACGGTACATTTTTTTCTAGCGCGAGTCCATACATTCCTGAGATATTGACCTAAAGCTCCAAGAAACCCTGACGCCATTAACCAAAATGGCAAATCCGCTAGATAATTCTCGCAGGGAGTTTCTGATTGGTGCAGACTTTGCACATCGTATTTTTTCATCCAGTCATGTGTCAGGATGGAATAGGGACTATATCGGTCACTCCTTCGGGTATCTCCCGCACAAAATTCGGAAAAGTAAACTTTAGAAGCTCCTCTCTCATTGTTTTGATGTTTTTTTCAGTAGGTAGGTTCAACTTTACAATTTTTTCCGTAGTAAGTCAGTACTTCCTGAGATAATGACCCAAATGACCCAAAGATAGTGTTGGATTGAGTTTTAAAAATTAGTACTTTTGTCTACAAAGAGTACTAAATGGTACTCAATTTGATACAATTTGGATGTATGTGAACGGATAAAGCTGGAATATCGAAACTTGGTACAAAGATTAATGTTGGAGGGTAGGATTAAAGTAGTTTTGAAATTTGTACTTATGTGTAGGAAAAGTATAAAATAGTACTAAATTTGTACAGTTGTAGATTTGGAATCCTAAGATTAAATTTATTAAGATTAAAGTAATTTAAAATTACTGTTGCAGTGTTGGATTAAGTAGTTTGGAATTTCGTACTTATGGATATGAATAGTACAAAATGGTACAAAATTTTATACAATTTGAAATTGTGGAATCCTGAAATTCGGTCTTAAGATAACTATTGGAGTGTAGGATTGAGGTAGTATTAGAAAATAGTATTTGTGTACGAAAAGTACTAATTGTTAGTAAATTTGGTACAACTAGGATTTGGATGAATGAATAGAATTGGAATCTTAAAATTCGGAACTAAGGTTGCTAATTGGGTGTACGATTGAGATATGGTGGTAGTTTTGGAAATATTTAAAAATATGGAACTAAATTTTGACATTAGGATCAATATTGGTTTGTAGAATGGAGATAAGAAAGATATTTTGGACATTAGTGTATATGTGTACGAAAAATTCTAAATAGTAGTAAATTTAATATTGCGTATAGAAATAGATGTGGAATTCGGAAATAGAATATTATAGTCGCTGTTTTTGTGTAGAGTAGTTGTGGGAATATAGTACATATATGTATTTTTCGAAATACATAGTATGTATAAGCACAGCAGACCAATCGTACCGACATCGTAACCAAATCGGAACAAAATTCGGACCCTACATCCGATGTCGGATCAAAAATCGTAACGATATCTTAACGAAAGTTGTATGAAGTGGTTGACATAACTTCGGAACGAAATCGAAAAAAAATCCTTGAGACATTCGAAAGGGCAATTTTTTTCTTCGAATCTTCGTAAAGATTTCTGAACAATTTCGGAATAATGTATGCTTACACTGTGCAACAAAATTCAATTTTTTTCAAAATGATGGGAAAACCCATGTACATTATGAAAGTAGAGCTAAAAATATGAGACAAGTGTATCGGCGTTTTTAAAGTTACGTCGGAGAGTAACCAAAATAGGCGGGGCAAGTTCTGCCCATTTTTACATTTTTCGAAATATTCGAGTTTTAGATATCTTGGAATCCTTGCATTTCAGGTATATAGTGTCTTTGGTAACTTTACTAAGGAGGGTGTGGGAAATATTTTTTTAAACAATTTCAACCCTCATGCGGTTCATCAAAGGGGTCTTATTTGTCCTTTTTTCGAAAATCTTTCAAAAACTCATTAAAAATGTGATCGAATCAAATCCGAATATTCTACCAAATTGTTCGCAATACAATTTTACTATAGGTCTCAAAATACACCAAATCTGTAACTCTTGTCTAATCACCAGGAATCTCTAAAAATGAAAACACGTGTTTAGGGTTAATGTCGGACTGCATCTGTGTTTATTCAAAATTGTCCCACAAAACATAATTTTAGAGAGATGATGTCAGAGACGAAAGTATTCTTCGTCAAATTTCACCATAGGTCACTAAAGAAATTACATGTCTATTTACATTCTATAGCATGAAAATATCAGTATCAATTTTTCTGAAAAAACATAAAAGTATTTCCCAATTTTTTTGATTAAAATTTTTTCCTTCTTTTTTCTAGTTGATACATAGACGTAATATAAAACTTGGTTATAGGTGAAAAGTGTCAAAGGATGAAAAATTCTACACAATATTTCCCTATGAGTTTCAAATAAACCATAAATCTAAGTACACTATTTCCTTAAACAAATTAGATTACAAATTTATATATATTAGTATGAAATTATATGTTTTAATTAATTTTGGACTGTTAATTTTACATAAATTCCATACTGGATCAAAATGTAGCAAAATCCTTTACTTTTTGGGAATATTGTTATGGAAAGAAATGTTCCAAATGAAATTTCATTATGAGTCTCTGAATAAAAGAAATCTGTAACCATAACATATAACATTCTTAGCAGCACTTGTTTCTGATATATAGGTTTTAGGGCCATATTTTCCAATTTTTATACGGATTGTCGTTGTGATTGAAAAATATAAATATATTATTGATGTTTTTCGTTATAAATTAATACAGAAGATGTTGTGCGTTCAATTTAAACAGCTTTAAAAACATTTGTGGTGAATATATATTTGAAAAATATAAAAAAAACGAAAAATAAAAAAAAAACACAATTCCAGTATGGAATTATGTAAAATTATCCAAAATTAAAACATTTAATTTCATCCTAATATATATAAATTTGTAATCATTTTTTTTTTGAAGGAAATAGTGTACATAGATTTACTGTTTTTTTTAAAACTCATAATGAAATTTTGTGTAGAATTTTTCATCCTTTGACACTTTTCACCTATAACCAAGCTTTATATTACTTCTATGTATCAACTAGAAAAAAGAAGGAACATTTTTTCATCAAAAAAATTGGGAAATGTTTTCATGTTTTTTCAGCAAAATTGATACTGAATTTTCATGCTACAGAATGTAAACAGACATTTAGTTTCTTTGGTGACCTATAGTGAAATTTGACGAAGAATATTGTTGTCTCTGACGTCATCTCTCTACAATTATGTTTTGTGAAATTTGGAATTTGAAATTTGACGAAGAATATTGTTGTCTCTGACGTCATCTCTCTACAATTATGTTTTGTGGGACAATTTTGAATAAACTCAGATGAAGTCCGCCTTTAACCCTAAAACGTGTTTTTCAATTTTAGAGATTCCTGGCGATTAGACAAAAGTTACAGATTTGGTGTATTCTGAGACCTTTAGTAAAATTTTATGGCGAACAATTTTCTAGTATAGTATAGTATTCGGATTTGATACGATCACAGTTTTAATGAGTTTTTGAAAGATTTTCGAAAAAAGGACAAAAAGACCCCTTTGATGAACCGCATGAGGGTTAAAATTTTTAACAAAAATATTTCCCACACCTCCTAAGTAAAGTTGCCAAAGACACCATATACCCGAAATGCAAGGGATTCCAAGATATCTAAACTCGAATATTTCGAAAAATTTAAAAATGGGCGAAATTTGCCCGCCTATTTTGGTTACTTTCCGACGTAAACTTTAAAAACGCCGATACACTTGTTTCATATTTTTAGCTCTATTTTCATAATCTACACGATTTTCCTTGTCATTTTTTGTGTTGTCCATAGTGTTATCGAAGGATATTTTTCTCTGACGCCAATTTTTCTTTGTCATGTTTTTTTATTTATTGGAATTTCTAACGTTTCTAATGATTTACACTGTCGCTATAATTTTGTAGTTATAGTAGGACAATGTAAACTTTCTGTACAAATATGTTGAGTCTATCAGCACTAGATTGAATTGTTATATGTTGCATTTATATTTCAAAATCTTTAAAAATTGTATATGCGAATTTTATAACCATCTACTTTTTCGACAAAAAACTAAAATGAATCCAACCCCTTGTTGTTAGATACATAGAAAATGTGATTGTTGTGCGAAGGGAAATTTGTTTCCGACATTTCGTCCGAATTCGTACCGAAATCGGAAGAAAACCGTTGGTATATTCGAAGGGAAATTAACCTACGACATTCGTTCCTAAGTCGGAACGAAATCTGTACGAATTCCCCTTCGAAAAATCGTTTAGAAATCGGAAGGAAATCTGGACGATTTTGCTTCCGAGATTGTTCAGATGTATCGGATATACGACATTTGGTAAAGTAAAGGTGTTGAACCGGAATTTTCAAATTTGGACAGCAGTTAGTTATTAGAGCGGAGATAGGGAGAAGGTTTTCGAAATTCGTACTTATGTATATGAAAGTACTAAACAGTACTATAATTGGTTTGAGGGACAGTTAGAGCTTGGAATCAGAATTTGGATATAGGTATCCATTTTGCATAAACGGATAAAGCTGGAATTTTGATTTATTTTTCATCATTTCCATATTAATATTGTTTTAATGTTTTTGTTTCCGTTTCCGCATACAAGGTAGCGGGCACTTTGCTAGTGCTTAATAAAAATTTACGTTACGTTAGCAGAAATGAATCTAAATTTACCTAAATCTACCAGTTACATTCGTAACAGTATGGACCAACTCGGTTATGGTCTTCGAGAGATGTCGTGTGCATCATTTTAGCGAAAAGTTTTGAACTTTCGTGGGGGAGTTACCTGAAGGAGTGCACCGATATGGCTCATCTTCCAACTTAAACTAAGTTTCGGAAAAATATAAGCCCGCCAAAGACTTGAGGCCTTGATGCCAAAAGGGATAATTTGTTCATGTTTATATTTTCCAAACCGTTACGAATTTTGAATTACTCCCAAAAATTTAACTTTAGTCATAGAGAACAAAGATTGCAAAAATACATAAAACGTCATCTTAAAGGTCAAAATCGGTGTCAAAAGGAATAATATTTTCAGGCTCATATCATCCAATCCATTAATAGTTTCGGATTAGGTAGACTTGTAGCCCTTGCCATAAAGAACAAAAATTATGAACATTTAAAAATCCCTCAAATGCCATCTGACATTATTCCCAAAAATAGTATATTTCTTTCTCATGTTGTGAGAATGGGCATGGGGCATGGGCATTAGAGCGATCGAAAAAAAAACAATTTTTGTTTTATTGAAACTCCTATCCCCTAAAGCCGATTTTCATAGAATTTGTTTTTTAACCACAACAATGAAGCCGTAAAGTTTTTTTTTATCTATTGAATCATAATTGCGGCCTTTAGAGAATTTTCGTGAAATGTGCATTTGGCTCGGGTGACACGGGCTAACGTTAACCGATCGTTTGGGTTATGGGGTCAAATGGAAAAATGTTCCAATAATAATGTTTTTTTGGGTCACTCTACAAAATTGTTCCAAACTTTTCATACCGACATCATTTCTGTGATATGAATAAATTATTCTCATTTTACATAGAAGGTGTTAATTGTTAACTAATTTCCTCCAAAAAATCACAGAAAAACAAACACTATTGTTGTTGCACTGATGGACACTTGACACCACCAGTTTATTTGTATGCTCTCTCAAAAAATTGAGATTTTCTGATATGTCTATTTTAGTATTTGATGAGTTGTTTTAGTTATTTTTGAAATTTATATCAAATAATGTTGAGAACTGGTTATCATATAACTCGAAAGCCATTATAATACTGCTCTGCAAAACTCTCCCAAAAAATCGATGTCCGGCATATGCTAATTGCCCAATGGTTGATGGCATATAAATACATTTATCGAGCACCGACAGAGATCAGTTTCAAAAATTGTTTTCAACATGAAGGTCTTAATCGTTCTCGCCATGTTAATGGCAGCCGTTTGTGCTTTGCCTCAGTTCGGTAATCCTTACTACGGTGGCCGCCCTGGATTTGGTGGTGGTCCCGGATTCGGTGGTCCCGGCTTTGGTGGCCCAGCTTTTGGTCGTCCCGGTTTTGGTGGTTTCGGTGGTCCAGCCTACGGCCGTCCCGGTTTTGGTGGTCCCGGTTTCGGCGGTGGAATCCCCGGTCGTGTAGGCGGTGGTGGCGGTGCTGCATCAGCTTCTGCATCTTCATCGGCTAGTGCTGCTGGTGGTGGCGGTTTTGGTGGTGGTGCTGCTTCGGCTTCTGCCTCTGCTTCAGCCTCAGCTGCTGGTGGCGGTGGTTTCCGCGGTTAAATCCAAATATTTTGTCGCAAAGGCGACTGGCATATTTCACGCTTATATTTATTAAATAATTGTAGTAATTTTGGCACAACGAGAATTTAGAAATTAAGACAAAAAATGACAATTTGTTAACTGTTACTAAAAAATTTACCTATAAGAAAATCGAAAACTGAACACAAACATAGCATGTAAGAAACAAACCATATTTGTATACCCTTCTTTCCATGGTGGAGGGTATACAACAGAGAATAAAAGCAAAAACTTGATAAAAAGTCAAAATTGTTGGTGTTATCAATAAACAAATCGAAATCTAAAAATAATTTTCCAAAAATATTTTATAAAAGTCGAAGCGCTGAGGAATTTTTTTAAGAATATTTTTAAAAAATCCACGTTTTGAGGATTTTTTTTAAAAATATTTTTAAAAAATCCGACTGTAGTGGAATTTTCTAAAAACCATTTTTAAAAAATGCAAGCTTTCAAGAATTTGCAAACGAATATTTGTAAAAAATCCACGTTTGAGGAATTTGCTCAAAAATATTTTTAAAAAATCCACGTTTTGGACCATTTTCTCAAAAATATTTTTAAAAAATCCACGTTTTGAACCATTTTCTCAAAAATATTTTTAAAAAATCCACGTTTTGAACCATTTTCTCAAAAATATTTTTAAAAAATCCACGTTTTGAACCATTTTCTCAAAAATATTTTTAAAAAATCCACGTTTTGAACCATTTTCTCAAAAATATTTTTAAAAACTCCACGTTTTGAACAATTTGCTCAAAAATATTTTTAAAAACTCCACGTTTTGAACAATTTGCTCAAAAATATTTTTAAAAACTCCACGTTTTGAACAATTTGCTCAAAAATATTTTTAAAAACTCCACGTTTTGAACAATTTGCTCAAAAATATTTTTAAAAACTCCACGTTTTGAACAATTTGCTCAAAAATATTTTTAAAAACTCCACGTTTTGAACAATTTGCTCAAAAATATTTTTAAAAACTCCACGTTTTGAACAATTTGCTCAAAAATATTTTTAAAAACTCCACGTTTTGAACAATTTGCTCAAAAATATTTTTAAAAACTCCACGTTTTGAACAATTTGCTCAAAAATATTTTTAAAAACTCCACGTTTTGAACAATTTGCTCAAAAATATTTTTAAAAACTCCACGTTTTGAACAATTTGCTCAAAAATATTTTTAAAAACTCCACGTTTTGAACAATTTGCTCAAAAATATTTTTAAAAACTCCACGTTTTGAACAATTTGCTCAAAAATATTTTTAAAAACTCCACGTTTTGAACAATTTGCTCAAAAATATTTTTAAAAACTCCACGTTTTGAACAATTTGCTCAAAAATATTTTTAAAAACTCCACGTTTTGAACAACTTGCTCAAAAATATTTTTAAAAACTCCACGTTTTGAACAATTTGCTCAAAAATATTTTTAAAAACTCCACGTTTTGAACAATTTGCTCAAAAATATTTTTAAAAACTCCACGTTTTGAACAATTTGCTCAAAAATATTTTTTAAAAAGTCCACATTTTGAAGAATTTCCCAACTTTTTTTTAAATATCCACATTTTTAGGAATTTTCTGAAAAATATTTTTAAAAAAATCGAGTTTTGAACAATTTGCTCAAAAATATTTTTAAAAAATCCACACTTTGAAGAATTTACTAAAACTATTTTTAAAACATCCATCCATTAAAATCCACGTTTTGAAGTAATTGCTCAAAAATATTTAAGAAAAATCCACGTTTTGAAGTAATTGCTCAAGAATATTTTTAAGAAATTTGATAAAAACTATTTTAAAAATCCAAGTTTTTTAAAAGTGCATGTTCCTCAATCAAAAATATTTTTTAAAAAATTCAAGCTTTGAAAAGCTTTTTTTAAATCCAAGTATTTAAGACAAATATTTTTTAAAAAAACCCAAGTTTTGAAGAAAAATATTTTTTAAAAAATCCACGTGTCAAAGAAAAAAAGTTTTAAAAAATTCACGTGTCGAGGGAAGATATTTTTAGAAAATCCACGTGTTGAGGAAAGATATTTTTAAGAAATCCACGCGCTGAGGAAAATAATTTTAAAAAAATCCACGCGTTGAGGAAAATAATTTTAAAAAAATCCACGCGTTGAGGAAAATAATTTTAAAAAAATCCACGTGTTGAGGAAACATATTTTTTAAAAAAACCACGTGTTGAGGAAAAATATTTTAAAAAAATTTCAGGTGTTGAGGAAAAATATTTTTAAAAATCCACATGTTGAGGAAAAATATTTTAAAAAATTCCAGGTGTTGAGGAAAAATATTTTAAAAAAATCCACGTTTTGAGGAAAAATATGTTTAAAAAATCCACGTGTTGAGGAAAATATTTTTAAAAAATCCACGTGTTGAGGGAAAATATTTAATCCACGTGTTAGTTGTTCTGAAATTCCCTCAAAAATAAACGAGAAAAATATTAAAAAAAAAAAAATTAACGTACTGAGGAAAAACATTTTTAAAAAATTCACCTGTTGAGGAAAAACATTTTTTAAAAATCCACGGTTTTTAAATATACACCTGTTGAAGAAAAATATTTTTAAGAAATCCAAGTGTTGAGGAAAAATATTTTTAAAAAAATCCACGTGTTGAGGAAAAGTATTTTTAAAAAATCCACGTGTTAAGGAAAAATATTTTTAAAAAATCCACGGGTGAGGAAAAATATTTTTAAAAAATCCACGGGTGGAGGAAAAATATTTTTAAAAAATCCACGTGTTGTGGAAAACTAATTTTTTTAAAATCCACTTGTTGAGGAAAAATATTTTTAAGAAATCCACGCCTTGAGGAAAATAATTTTAAGAAATCCACGTGTTAAAGAAAAATATTTTTAAAAAATCCACGTGTTACGAAAATACATTTTTAAACATCTACGTGTTGAGGAACTATACTTTTAAAAATGCACGTGTTGAGCAAACATATTTTAAATATCTACGTTTTGAGTAAAAATATTGAAGAAATCCACGTGTGGATGAAAAATGTTTTTAAAAGATCCACGTGTTGAGGAAAATTATTTTTAGAAAATCGACGTGTTGAAGAATAATATTTTTTAAAAAATCCACGTTTTGAGGAAAAATATGTTTAAAAATCCACGTGTTAATTGCTCTAACATTTTCTCAAAAATAAATGAGGAAAACTATTTTTTAAAAAATCCACGTGCTGAGGAAAAATATTTTTAAAAAATCCAAGCGTTGAAAAATATTTTTAAAAAATCCACATGTTGAGGAAAAATATTTTTTTAAAATTCCACTTGTTGAGGAAAAATATTTTTAAAAAATCCACGCGTTGAAAAATATTTTTAAAAAACCCACAAGTTGCGGAAAAATATTTTTTTAAAAATCCACTTGTCGAGAAAAAATATGTTTAAGAAATCCAGGCGTTGAGGAAAATAATTTAAAAAAATCCACGTGTTGAGGAAAAATATTTTTAAAAATACCACGTGTGGAGAAAATATGATTTAAAACATCCACGTGTTGAGGAAACATATTTTTAAAAAGACCACGTGTGGAGAAAACATTTTTTTTTTTTTTAAAAATACCACGTGTGGAGAAAACATATTTTAAAAAATCCACGTGTTGAAAAAAAATATTTTTAAAAGATGCACGTGTCGAGGAAGCATGTTTTAAAAAATACACCTATTGAGGAAAAATATTTTTCGAAAATATTTTACGCTTAATTGCTCTGAATGTCCCTCAAAAAATAAAGGTTAAAAAATCCACGCCTAATTGCTCTGAAAGCCCTTTAAAAATAAATGCTAAAAAATCCACGCTTAATCTCTCTGAAAGTCCCTCGAAAAATAAATATTAAATGATACACACTTAATCGCTCTGAAAGTCGCTCAAAAAATAAATGTTCAAAATCCACGCTTAATAGCTCTGAGATTCCCTCACAAAATAAATGTTCAAAAATCCACGCTTAATAGCTCTGAGATTCCCTCACAAAATAAATGTTCAAAAATCCACGCTTAATTGCTCTGTTAGTCCCTCAATAAATAAACATTTTAGAAAATCCACGCTTAATTGCTGTGAAAGTCCCTCAATAAATAAACATTTTAGAAAATCCACGCTTAATTGCTGTGAAAGTCCCTCAAAAAATAAATGTTAAAAAATCCACGCTTAATTGCTGTGAAAGTCCCTCAAAAAATAAATCTTAAAAATCCACACTTAATTGCCCTGTTAGTCCCTCAATAAATAAACATTTTAGAAAATCCACGCTTAATCGCTCTGAAAGTCGCTCAAAAAATAAATGTTAAAAATCCACGCTTAATCGCTCTGAAAGTCGCTCAAAAAATAAATGTTAAAAAATCCACGCTTAATCGCTCTGAAAGTCGCTCAAAAAATAAATGTTAAAAAATCCACGCTTAGTCGCTCTGAAAGTCGATCAAAAATAGATGTTAAAAAATCCACGCTTAATTGCTCTGAAACTCCCTCAAAAATTAATGTTAAAAAATCCACGCTCAATCGCCCTGAAAGTCACTCAAAAATAGATGTTAAAAAATCCGCGCTCAATCGCCCCGAAAGTCCCTCAAAAAATAAATGTTTAAAACTCCACGCTTAATTGCTTTGAAAGTCCCTCATACAATGTAAAAAATCCAGGCTTAATTGCTGTGAAAGTCGCTTAAACAAAACAAATTGTTATACCCACATCGTTCATTTTGGAGAAGGGTTTAAAAATCGTTTATTTATTCCCAGATCGTTTGTCTTTTACCCTTAAGTCATTTTTAGAAGTTCATCGTCATAGTTAAGCTTTTAATATATAAATAATATTGTTCATGTTTTGTTTATACATATTTATATGTATGTATATACATATTTACGAAAACAAAGAGAAATATTAAGCTGTCAATGATGATAATGATTTAGCGCTGTAATTCACCTCTAGCTACTAACGGCCAATATCATGGATTATTGTTTTCATCTAATGTATGTTTTGTCCCGTAATGCCGTTGCGGTCATTAATAGTTATTCTGATATGTTCGTAGGTAGTGTATAAATACATTTGGCTCTGGACGATAGAGTTCAGTTTCAAAAATCATATTCAACATGAAGGTCTTTATTGTTTTCGCTATGTTGGTGGCAGCCGTTTGTGCTTTACCACAATTCGGTAATCCCTACTATGGTGGTGGATTTGGTCGTCCCGGTTTTGGTGGTCCCGGATTCGGTGGAGCCGGTTTCGGTGGTCCCGCATATGGTCGTCCTGGATTTGGCGGTGGATTTGGTGGTCCCGCTTATGGTCGTCCCGGATTTGGTGGCGGCTTCCCTGGTCGTGTTGGTGGTGGCGGTGCTGCATCAGCTTCTGCTGCTGCCTCTGCCAGTGCTGCTGGTGGTGGCCGCTTTGGTGGTGCCGGCGCTGCTTCTGCTTCCGCTTCTGCCTCAGCTGCTGGTGGTGGATTCCGCGGCTAAATTGAAGGATCGTTGCAAGAATGGTACATTGTAAAGTTTATATCTAATAAATAGTTTTTGGCATACGAATTTGTAAATGAAATGTAAGGACAAAATGACAATTTGTTGAATATTATTTAAAACTTAATATTTATTTTATAATAAAGTCTGAACATAAGCATAGCGTTTAAGTAATGATAAAATAAAAACAACTTGTAAAAATAAATTCAAAAATAAGAAATTTGTTTTCAAATTAAAAATATAGGTGAATAGTTTGTGTCTTAAGTCTTTTGTTTTGCAGGTACAATTTTAATGAACGTGGAGTTTTTTTTAATATTTTTTTGTGCGGCTTTCACATCAATTAAGCGAGGATTGTTTAACTTTTTTTTTTGAGCGACTTTCACAGAAATTTAGCATGGATTTTTTAACATTTATTTTTGATCGACTTTCACACCAATTAAGCGTGGATTTTTTAAGTTTTTTTAGCAATCATAAGCATAGCGTTGAGGTAATGATAAAATAAAAAGAATTTATAAAAATAAATTCAAAAATAAGAAATTAGTTTTCAGATTAAAAAGATACGTGAATAGTTTGTGTCTTATATCTTTTGTTTTCAAGGTACAATTTTAAGGTGCGTGGAGTTTTTTTACATTTTTCTGAGCGCCTTTCACAGCAATTGAGCGCCGATTTTTTAACATATATTTTTTGAACTACTTCCGCATAATTTTTGCGGGTATTTTTTTCATTTATTTTTGAGCGACTTTTACGACAATTAAGATTTATTTTTAAGATTTATTTTTAGCGAACATAAGCATAGCGTTTAAGTAATGATAAAATAAAGACAATTAAAAAAAATCAAAAATAAGAAATTTGTTTTCAGGTTAAAAAGATAGGTGAATAGTTTGTGCCTTAAAATTGTACCTTGAAAATAGAATAGTTTGTGTCTTATGTTTTTTGTTTTCAAGATACAATTTTAAGGAGCGTGGAGTTTTTTACATGGTTTTAAATAATTTTTAATTTTTTTGGGGGATTATTTGAGCGACTTTCACAACAATTAAGCGTGGATTTTTTAACATTTAGTTTTTGAGCGATTTTTACAGCAATTAAGCGTTGATGTTTTAAGATTAATTTTTGAGCGACTTTCACAGCATGTAAGCGTGGATATTTTAAGATTAATTTTTTGAGCGACTTTCACAGCATGTAAGCGTGGATATTTTAAGATTACTTTTTTGAGCGAATATAAGCATAGCGTTTAAATAATGATAAAATAAAAACAGTTTATAAAAATAAATTCAAACATAAGAAATTTGATTTCAGATTAAAAAGTTAGGTTAATAGTTTGTGTCTTAAGTCTTTTGTTTTCAAAGCACAATTTTAAGGAACGTTTTTTTTACATTTTTTGAGCAACTTTCACAGCAATATTTAAAGATTAATTTTTTGAGCGACTTTCACAGCATTTAAGCGTGGATATTTTAAGATTAATTTTTTGAGCGACTTTCACAGCATTTAAGCGTGGATATTTTAAGATTAATTTTTTGAGCGACTTTCACAGCATTTAAGCGTGGATATTTTAAGATTAATTTTTTGAGCGACTTTCACAGCATTTAAGCGTGGATATTTTAAGATTAATTTTTTGAGCGACTTTCACAGCATTTAAGCGTGGATATTTTAAGATTAATTTTTTGAGCGACTTTCACAGCATTTAAGCGTGGATATTTTAAGATTAATTTTTTGAGCGACTTTCACAGCATTTAAGCGTGGATATTTTAAGATTAATTTTTTGAGCGACTTTCACAGCATTTAAGCGTGGATATTTTAAGATTAATTTTTTGAGCGACTTTCACAGCATTTAAGCGTGGATATTTTAAGATTAATTTTTTGAGCGACTTTCACAGCATTTAAGCGTGGATATTTTAAGATTAATTTTTTGAGCGACTTTCACAGCATTTAAGCGTGGATATTTTAAGATTAATTTTTTGAGCGACTTTCACAGCATTTAAGCGTGGATATTTTAAGATTAATTTTTTGAGCGACTTTCACAGCATTTAAGCGTGGATATTTTAAGATTAATTTTTTGAGCGACTTTCACAGCATTTAAGCGTGGATATTTTAAGATTAATTTTTGAGCGACTTTCACTGCATTTAAGCGTGGATATTTTAAGATTAATTTTTTGAGCGACTTTCACAGCATTTAAGCGTGGATATTTTAAGATTAATTTTTTGAGCGACTTTCACAGCATTTAAGCGTGGATATTTTAAGATTAATTTTTTGAGCGACTTTCACAGCATTTAAGCGTGGATATTTTAAGATTAATTTTTTGAGCGACTTTCACAGCATTTAAGCGTGGATATTTTAAGATTAATTTTTTGAGCGACTTTCACAGCATTTAAGCGTGGATATTTTAAGATTAATTTTTTGAGCGACTTTCACAGCATTTAAGCGTGGATATTTTAAGATTAATTTTTTGAGCGACTTTCACAGCATTTAAGCGTGGATATTTTAAGATTAATTTTTTGAGCGACTTTCACAGCATTTAAGCGTGGATATTTTAGGATTAATTTTTTGAGCGACTTTCACAGCATTTAAGCGTGGATATTTTAAGATTAATTTTTTGAGCGACTTTCACAGCATTTAAGCGTGGATATTTTAAGATTCATTTTTTGAGCGACTTTCACAGCATTTAAGCGTGGATATTTTAAGATTCATTTTTTGAGCGACTTTCACAGCATTTAAGCGTGGATATTTTAAGATTCATTTTTTGGGCGACTTTCACAGCATTTAAGCGTGGATATTTTAAGATTAATTTTTTGAGCGACTTTCACAGCATTTAAGCGTGGATATTTAAAGATTAATTTTTTGAGCGACTTTCACAGCATTTAAGCGTGGATATTTTAAGATTAATTTTTTGAGCGACTTTCACAGCATTTAAGCGTGGATATTTTAAGATTAATTTTTTGAGCGACTTTCACAGCATTTAAGCGTGAATATTTTAAGATTAATTTTTTGAGCGACTTTCACAGCATTTGAGCGTGAATATTTTAAGATTAATTTTTTGAGCGACTTCCACAGCATTTGAGCGTGAATATTTTAAGATTAATTTTTTGAGCGACTTTCACAGCATTTGAGCGTGAATATTTTAAGATTAATTTTTTGAGCGAACATAAGCATAGCTGGTAAGTAATAATAAAATAAAAACAATTTATAAAAATAAATTCAAAAAAAAAAGAAATTTGTTTTCAGATTAAAAATTTAGGTTAGTAGTTTGTGTCTTAAGTCTTTTGTTTTCAAGGCACAATTTTGAGGAGTGTGTATTTTTACATCTTTTTTAACAAATTTTAACATTTGTTTTGAGCATTTTTGGCATATTTTTTTGAGTGACTTTCACAGTAATTAAGCGGAGATATTTTAACATGTATGTTTTGATCGACTTTACAGCTCGCGCAGCGTTGTGTCTGTTGCGCCGATCATATCAAAAATCTCAAAACAACGCCATCTATTAGAAAACGCCCTAACTTTCTAAAGCTTTCACAAAAAAATTATTTTTAAAATTTTTGCTGAAACAACCAAAGCTTTTCTAGATCAAGATTATGGTTGTTTGGCTAAGTAAACAAATATAAACAAAAAATCAAATTGTGCCTCTAATTAAAACCAGAAACCGTTTATATATCGAACAGAAGAGTATTACGTCGAATAAGATCTCTACCAGGCGAGGAAGCACCACAGCAAATGCCTAAAGTTTGGGATACAGAAACATCTGGATGAGTCAGGAGTTGAGTATCTCACGAAAATGCTCAACTTGTGCGACGATTCCACTTGTGCCGCAAGTACCAAATATTACACTTAAGGCTTTGCTCTTACCGAAAATCAAGGACATCTATCCAGTTGACGATCATCAGCAGGGGTTCCGCAAACAACGCAGTAAAACAATAGCACTGCCAGCCATCCATAATATGTCAGTAGTGACTTAATCAGAATAGGCCGAACCAAACATCTGTGGATAATGAAGACATCTAAGCTCCGTACAATGAACAAAGAGTTTCCCATAAAAGGTAGATCTTCGCGTCAATGTTGAAATTTTTTCTCTAAGCCTTTAGACTAGGGCAAAAAATTATACGACCAAAATGTGATATTGGTTTCAGACAATTTGGCGTCGTTTTAGCAATGTCCGTCCGTCTGTCTGGATGGATGGAGCGCACGATAACTCTCGAACGGATCAGCCGGCTAAGTCTAAGCTTAGTCTAATTTCGAAAATGGGTCATTTGACGAGATGTGGTTTTCTTTTTAAAATGCTTACTTAAGCCAAAGTAGCATCTGTTGGCCAATACAATTCTTGTTCTTATTTCACAACCAATGTTGTTTTTTGTATTTACGGCGGGGCCGAGGTAAATGAAGGAACCAACATCCACTTTTGGTCCAAGCTCTATGGACGCATTGCGCGTCGACACCATAAATTTGGTATTCTCGCCGTTTACCGCCGGATCCACTTTAGCAGATTTTCCTTCAACCTTCTAACAGGTATCAGTTACCTCTTTTATTGATCGGCCCATGATGTCTATATCGTCGTAAGCAAGTAACATGTGACTATTGGTGTAAATTGTTTGTATGTCTCGTATAACCTTTTCCAGCAGTATGTTGAATAAGTCACACGAAAGGCTGTCTCCTCGTCTGAAATCTCTTTTGGTACTAAACTCTTCGGAGAGGTTCTTTCCTATTTTAACTGAGAACCGAATATCAGTTAGAGCCATCTTACAAAGCTGAATGACTTTGCGCGAATAAAAAATTCAGATATGACTTGGAATATCTGTGAATGTAAGGGGCTGTCGAAGTCTGCTTTGTAATCAACAAAATTATGGGTCTTTTCAATGATTTGCCACAGCGTAAATATCTGGTCAATTGGATAGATTTGTCTCGTCAAAGGCCGCAATGATATGGCCTAACTGTTTCGTTGACCATAAGCTTTGTAATTCATGCACTATCTCAGACAGGCAGACATATGTCCTATAATTAGAGCATACAGTCTTATCTTCTTTCTTGTGGACAGGACACAGGATGCTCAGAATCCAATCGTCGGGTACGCGGTCTTCGTGCCAGATGATGCTAGTAAGCATAGGCCATATCAGCGTTTCGCCTTTGGGTTTGAACAGCTCGGCCATCAGCTCCTGCTGCCTTGTTTTTCTCCAGCCCGTTTATAGCTGGCTTTACTTCATTTTGGCAAGGCGGTATACATTCAATACCATCTTCTGGGATTGTATCTGTGGTACCTTCGTCATCGTATTCGCTACTATTGGATACAAAGAGTTTGGAAAAACGCTCTTTGCATATTCAAGCAATATGTATCTGTTAGCAAATTAACTTGCTGGTCTCTACAGGAGGATGTCCCGGTACCAAAGCCATCAGTTTGGTAGAATTTTTGGACATCATTCTGGTTTCTGCACTTTTCGATTTTTTTCACACTCCCCCTTTTCTATTTCTCTCTTTTTCCTGCTGAAAAGACGTTTCTCCTCTCTCCCTTCTTCCCGATACCTCCCCGTACTCTTCGGTAGCAGCACGACACTCCTGGTTATACCACGGGTTCCTTGGTCGAGGTCTCTGGTATCCAAGTATGGATTTTGCGGCTGTTGGTATGGAGTGAGCAATACTCTGAAATTGTGCTGATATATTATCGGGATGAGGAGTGCTTTGATTAAGCAATTGAGCCAGTTGAGTGGAATACGCTGCACAGTGGTTCGGTCCGCTGACAAAAATTGAAAAATTTATGGCTACAAATTTGATTGCGATTGAAATAAATATTCTCTAAACATATCAAATTTTAACATATAGCAATATTTTTGTAAATTTACAGCGGTTATATGTCAAGTTAAGTCGAAGAAGTTGTGATTTGTGTGTGAGGCCTTAAAAACGAAAAATACATCCCCAAAGCATTCGTAGGTTATGAATAAAATTATAGAAAACAGGAGAGGTAAATGTGAAATTTTCAAAATGAATGTTATAGGTGATGGCATTGACAATGTTTATACCCTCAGCCTTTAGGCTAAGGAGGGTGTTGGGGTCTTCCACCAACTTGCTGGGACTGGTCGCTAAGGACGTATGCTCCTCGACCAACCCGGATGCCTGCGGTATCTCCCTAGACCAACTCTATCAGTTACGACCGCTTATGACACAGCTTGCCTCTTGGATATAAGCGAATTCCTTATCTGCCTCCTTGTTCCCCTGGGGAATCGGTCTACACTTCAATAAAGGGCACAATTTCACTGAGTTTCGCTATGATAGTGCACAGCACAGATTTTATTTCCAATTCACTTCTTCTTTTGTTATATATTTTTGTTCTTATGCGTACGTATTTTTACATTAATTTCAAATGAGTATTTTTACATTAATTTCAAATGACTTATGAGGCAAATGACACCGGGGGAATTTAATGAACCCCAATAGTGTTCGGTAGTTTATTATTTTATTTTATAAAACAAAGTGTTATTCTAAACTTCTAAGGCACGTATAACTTTCTTTTTGTCGACAATCCTCGACTTCTTCTTGTGACAATTAAAGAACAACTCACTAGACAAGAGCCAGAAGAAAATCAAAAAGGGACAAACCAAACTACAAGAGCAAAGTTAGCCACTCGTTACTCGCTCTGGCCCTTGTCGTTGTATGTGAATGGAGAGAGTGACGTTTATGTGAGTGGAACCCATTGCTCTATTTAGGTGCTGCTAATGCAGCGTTTTCCAACTCACATAAACATACTCCCCCCATTGGGACTAGGTCCCAACTAAAATGAAGGTACTTCATGTATAAATATTAAGGGTAAGCATCTATCTAATAGTACTTGAATGAATATAAACTAAATTCAGGTGTATATAAAATGAGTATAGTAGTAATATGTAAAAGGAAATTGAATTCATGTTAACCCCCAGAGCCAGCCAAGGGTGAGTGTTAGTGTCCAGGAGACATGACCAGAGTTCTAGGACCCCAAGGGAACCGCGCCAAAGAAGGCCCATCCAAAGACAGTATTCTGGGCGTATAAAGTACCTTGTTGGGCCACAGGAAGACCCAGAAATATACCGCGAGCTGCATCGGAACCCAACGTAATGTTAATCGGTCCGGGTTTTTCAAAATTCGGGTCAGCTACCTCTGCCTTCCGATAGGCCCGTCGGATCTCCCTTAGATTAAGGGGGTGCATTGGTTCAATTGCTGTGCTGGTACTCCTACGTAGAGTCGTCGTATAGGTGCGAACCTCATTGTTGGTTGAGGTTAGCACGGCTTTTGCGACTAAGGGCTTGATTTTATATACGTCACCCTCCCCCAAGGGACCGCCAAGCATGATGGTGCTGTCGGGATGGTTAGGACGTATCAGCACGCGGACCTTGATCGCCGGTTCGATCACTCCTGGGATGAGGAGCAGTACCTCCGCCGTCATCTTCATCCAATATTTGGAGGTTGTGTCGAGGGGGTGCATACTGGTGTGGTGGGGCAAGTGGCAGATGTGACATCCTTTCTTTCCTGGACAGCTCGACACCAAGTGTCCCATTCCAAGGCAGTTTACGCAGAAAAGTGACGAGCGTACGTAAAGCGATTTCGACTGGGGCGACATCTCTAGAAACACCCGGCAATGACGCAGTGCATGCCTGGTGTCGCATAGGGGGCACTTGTATTGGTCGTTAAAACTCATCTGTAAATGAAAAGAAGAATTAACTTTGGGGGAAGTTTTCCATGACTACTTAATGGGTAAGACAACATTGGCTGGCCTATAGAGCAAGACTTAATCGGACCTAGGGAGAAGGACGAGCTTATGGACCGGTCGAGAAACTACACCACTCTGCGTTCTTAGGTCCACTACTCTGACGTGCCCGTCGGGGCCCTTATACAACTTTACGATACGCCCGAGCCTCCACTCGTTTGGAGCCATGGTTTCCTTGAGCAACACTACTAAGTCGTTGACCTGCAGGTCCTCTTGAGGATGCTGCCATTTAGTTCGCCTGTGGAGCTCCTTTAGATACTCCATCTTCCAACGTCGACAGAATTCTTGGGAAACGAACTTTACGTTTCTCCATCTATTAATTAGCGAAGTTTTGCTTCCAATCTCCTCCGGCTCTGCGGGGGAAAGCAGCGACCCCCCTATGAGAAAGTGGCCTGGGGTAAGGGCAGCCAAGTCGTCAATGTTGTTGGTTAAGGGAGTAAGGGGCCTGGAGTTGAGGCAACTTTCTATGTTAGCCAGGATCGTGGCGAATTCCTCGAAGGTGTGCCGTATCTGCCCAGACATCTTCTTGAGATGGCTCTTGCAGCTCTTCACCCCGGCCTCCCAGAGGCCACCCATGTGCGGCGCGGAGGCAGGGATGAAGTGCCACTCCAGTCTCTGAAACCCATATTTGGTTATGGCCTCGTCTTTCAGGTCGGATACAATTTTCGTCAAATTGGCACGAAGCTCGCGATCAGCACCAACGAAATTCTTGCCGTTGTCGGAGTATATGTGGAGGGGACAGCCCCGTCGAGAGACAAAGCGAGATAAGGCGGCTAAGAAGGCAGGGGTAGACAGATCACTTACCGGCTCTAGGTGGATGGCCTTAGTGACGAAACAAATAAACAAGCAAATGTATCCCTTGGAGAGACGACATCCGCGGCCATTAAAATTCTTAATTTCGACTGGGCCCGCGAAGTCTACCCCGCAAGTGGCAAAAGGTCTCCCATAGGTTGTCCTCTCGGGGGGAAGTGCTGCCATGAGTTGGCCCTGACGTCTTTTTTGAGCCATAACACACTTCACGCATTTTCGGTAGCGGGCTTTCACTAAATTCCTCCCTCTAACGATCCAACATTCCAGTCTCGTCGTAGCCAATGTCAGCTGTATACCCCCGTGATTGGTTTGTTGGTGGACCTGGTCGACATACAAAGCAGCAAATCTGCTTTGATATGCCAAAATGATGGGACATCTCTCAGTGTATGGCAATGAAAGTGTGGAGCCTAGGCGTCCATTAGCCCGGATGAGCAAGTCCTTATCGATGAACGGGTTAAGCGAGGTAAGAGGGCTGCCAGATTCTAGCTTCCGACCGTTAAGGAGGCAGTCATATTCGGTGGGGAAGTGGATCCTCTGGGACATAGACATCAAGCGATGCCGAGCAAAGCTAATTTCGTCTGGGGACAACTTTACAGTCTCGAATCGAGTGGACTTCCTGGTGCCAGGGTGTGTCATACGGACAAATCGGAAGGCATAAGCTATAGCTTTAATTGCAGTAGACAGCCGCGAGAACCTCTCCAAGACGTCCTCCACAACGGCCGATCGAGCAAGATTGACCTTAATAGGTCTGACCTCCAGAGTAGTCTCGGGTATCATCACCGCGGAAGGCCAATGACTTCTATCCTCTTGGAGCCATTGCGGCCCGTGCCACCAAATATCACACTCCTTCAATTCCAAAGGAGTCCGCCCCCGGGTTGCTAGATCAGCCGGGTTATCGCCCGTTGGAACATGGCGCCAAACATCTCCTATTTTCTCCTGAATTATAGCCACTCTATTAGCGACAAAAGTCGCCCACGAGTAAGACGGCCTCCTGAGCCAAGACAGCACAATTGTCGAGTCAGACCATGCTATAAGAGGAGCCCTTGGCAACTCCAACTGAGGTAACAGGGAATCCACCAACTCCGTTAAAAGAAGTGCCCCGCATAACTCCAAACGAGGCAGAGACGTCTTTTTTAGGGGGGCAACTTTAGACTTTGCAACAAGCAGGTTGGAAAATACGGCTTCACCCATCTGTACCCTCAAATAAACCGTTGCCGCATACGCTGACTCCGACGAGTCGCAAAACCCATGGAGTTCAAATAAACAATTCGGAGCAAAATTTACCCAACGGGGAATACTGATTCTCTCAATTCCTTTGGAACTTGAGACAAAGTTTTTCCACTTTAAGAGAGTGGCAGGACCTAGTGGATCATCCCATCCGATGTCCTCGAGCCATAATTGCTGCATAAAAATTTTTGCCGTCACGACAATTGGCGAAAGCCATCCCAAAGGATCAAAAATTCTTGCAATTATCGATAAAACCTGCCTTTTTGAGTAAGAGTCTGCCTCGTCAATCTTCTCCATATTAAAGAAAAACATATCTGTGGCAGCGTTCCACCTAATACCTAACGTCTTTGCTGTACATCGGTCTCCAAACTCCAGAAACTCTTCATTTAAAAGATGTCCACGAGCCAGTCCTTCCAACAGTTCCCTAGAGTTGGACGTCCATTTCCGCAGCTCAAAGCCCGCGGATTTGAGAATTGCTATCAATTGATCTCTTGATTTCAAACCCTCTGAGACAGTGTGACTTCCCACAAGCGCGTCATCGACATACATATTATTCCTAAGTACCTTTGAACCAATTGGATATCGATCCTCCTCATCTTCTGCTAATTGCAACAGCGTCCTTAGAGCCAAGTAAGGGGCGCAATTGACGCCAAATGTTACCGTCTTTAACTGATAATCTGAAATTTCGTCATCCGGGCCACCTCGGAATAATATACGTTGATATTTCTCATGTTCAGTATCTATCCATATTTGGCGATACATTTTGGAAATATCTGCGTTAAACACATATTTGTATATCCGCCAATTCAGAACCAACGAGACAATATCCTTTTGCAACGTAGGGCCAACATATAATGCATCATTTAAACTTTTCCCTTGCATTGAGGGACATGACGCATTGAACACCACCCTCAACTTCGTAGTGGCACTGTCGGGCCTAAACACGCCGTGGTGAGGCAAGTAAAACCCATCATGATAGCTAATTAAACCGTCGACTTTCTCCATATGCCCCAGGGACAAATACTCTAGCATCACCTTATCATACTCTGCCTTGCGCTCTGGTTTTCGCAATAACGCTGTCTCGTTACGCAGAAATTGGGTAAGTGCAATATATCTGCTTGATCGAGAGGAAAACTCAAATGGCAACTTCGACTTAAAAGGCAAGCTTACTATATATCTTCCATCCGGACCGCGCTTAGTTGTCGTACGGAAGATTTCCTCGCACCTTTCATCGTCCAATGAGACAGTGGGGATTTTACGCACTTCTTCTATTTCCCAAAACTTTATTAATTCATCCTTTATCGACGTTCTAGTACAGTGGGACACACTCATCGTAGTTGGATTAACCTGAGTTGTAGCTGGTCCGGTTAAAATCCACCCAAAAACTGTCTCCTGTGCCAACAACGATCCAAGTATATTCTTTTTTACCCCACTGAGTAATATTATAGGGTAAACGTTCCCACCGAGCAATATGTCGACTGGACTACTTTCATAAAACTTCGGATCCGCAAAGTCGATATCCGGAAGCTTTTCGAGACCAAACATCTCTATGGGTTGGGTGGGAATATTACCGGTTATTTCCGGCACCACAAAGGCTTCTAAGTCCATAGAAAAGGAAGTGTTTCTGATTGAACCGATGGTAACCGACGACACCTTGGAACACTTAGTCAAATGCTCGCCACCTAACCCTGAAATATCCGCAGAGACAGACGTTGTAGGCAATCTTAACTTCCTTTGGATCCTTGAGGAAATAAAGGTATCGTCCGAGCACGGGTCTATCAAGGCACGGACCTTATACGATACTCCATTCTTCACCACGTTTACCCACGCCGTGGCAAGCATGGTCCTATTTGAGACAGTAGTGTGAAACGTGCGAGCATTAGAGGAAGTAGATGGACCATCAGAAGGAGAGCGTAAGTTTGAAGACAAAGGTTGAGCAAAAGAGGAAGAATCATTAACATTCTTCACGTTATTTTCGGGAACCTTGCCCTTATGTAGCAGAATGTTGTGTTTCAACTTGCATTTGGGGCAACTTTGCGCCCTACAATCTGCTGATATATGGCCCTGGGCCAAACAATTAATGCAACGGTTATCTTTCTTAATGAAGTTAAGTCTGCCTTTAAATTCCATACTCAGAAACTTTGGGCAAGACTTTATCGGATGGGTTCCCTTGCACAGATTACATTTATTATCAACGACCTTCGTATGATGAACCCTAAATTGTTTTGTTTTCTCAAACTGGCTGAATTTAGAGCGAGGAATTTGATTAGATTGCGTAGCATTCGGTCCAGTTATATCCGCCACGCTTTCTAGGGCTTGATATCTTTCTGTCAGAAATCTATTCAAATCATCCCAATGAGGCATTTCAGTCTTGCTATTCAAGGACTGTTCCCAAAGAGACAAGGTTAGTTTCGGCATTTTTGTGGAACATTGGTAGACAAAGATTGGATCCCATGATTTAACATCTATTTTGCATGACTCCAGGACAGAAATGCAGTTCGTTATATCTCTCTGCAATTTTTTGAGACCGCCTGGTGACTCTTGCCCACAATGGGCCAGATTAAATAATATTCTCAACTGGGAGTTAACCAGAATCCTCTTATTTTCATACTGGTTTTTTAGATTGTCCCATGCAATCGGTAAACCCTCTGCCGTTAGGGGAATATGGCGATTTATTTCTCTCGCCTCACCCGCTGTTTTTTGAAACAGATGGTATAGTTTCTCAACAGGGCTGAGTTTCTTATTCGTCATGTATATAGCCGTGAACAAATCACGGAAGCTAGGCCATGACAAATAATCCCCATGAAACATTTCGGTATCACAGGGGGGTACAGCGATCGAGGAAGAGGGCTTCTGGTTACACGAAGACGTTACAACCTTAAATTTTTCTTTCCATTCCCCGAGCAAGCTCACACTTTTAATATAGGCCCCATGGGCCAACTTTTTCTTTGTTTTTATAACCTCCTTATTTTTCTTACTATTCTCTGAATCCGCTAAACAACTTTTGTAGGACTCCTTCCAGTCCGCCCATAAACTCTGAATCTCCGTTTTTTCCGCCTCAATCGCCGATTCGTTATAGGCTGAGGCATCAGCCTCCTCTAAACGCTCCAAGAATGAGCCCACTTCCTCACATTGGATCAAAAAATCTTCAAAAGCTGTCATCTTTTTAGAAGAGTTTGAATAAGATCCAGAGACCAAGTTTTATAAGAGGCAACGATATCTGCTATCAGTAATGTAAGGGAACAAGATGAAATAAACTCTTCAAGAAAAAGTAGTCCGATCTCCTTAACTTAAAGGAGCCAGAGTGAACCCACGAGAAAAAAAAAACTCCAAGAGGAAGTTATTTATATCAACACGTAGCGGGAGGCAGAGAAAAAATCTTACGAGAAAGCTAATAATACTAGTCAGGCCAAATCCGCCAAAAATCTTTACCAGGACGTTAATAATACCAATAACTAAACCGAGTCAGAGCAAATTCACAAAAAAGCATCATGAGCAAGTTAATAGCAGCAAAAAACATATGAGAAAGTTAATGATAGCAAAAACATATGAGCAAGTTAATGGATGCCAAAAACATATGAGCAAGTCAATAGCTGCCGAAATTTAAACGAGAATGACATTCGACACTCCTATACCACTGTATAAGGTCAAATGTCCAACTTATTTAGTCTCTTTTTTCCCTCAAAAGAAAGCTTTTCTAACCTCAGCCTCCTCGGTACATCAAGTCCAATGTGCCAAATTATCCAAATACTTTGCTCACTCGCTTTTTGCTTTCAAGAGAAATTTATAACCAGCTGATTCCTTTGCATTCCACACCCAATGTGCGAAACCAACTATGGATCTGTCAACCAGCAATACAAATCTTCACACAATATGTTCAAGCAGCATAAAGCCCCAAAATAGGCCAGCTACCCGTTTTATCCAAAACCCAAAAATGAACCACAAATTGTTTATTCCTTATTACACGCTCCAATTCCCATTCATTAAGTATTAACTACGTCCACTGAGACAGTCAACCACAACTTTTTCATCCACCGGGTAAGTTAGATATGTTTCCTATGTAAACAGTACTATGGCTGCTCCCTAAGCCAGCAACAATAACAGACTTAACATCATCCGTGTCAACACTTAAGGGCCAAAGTTCTTTATGCCAAATAATACTTTGTATCTGCCAAAATCGTCACAATTATAGTAGCTCCCAAGAACCAGTGTTAAAAATACCAATTATTTTTAAGACAATAAATATTATTCACATCAAGGCAGATTCCAATTGTTAATAAGCAAAACAGCTGTTCATTTCATTGCCACATACTCTGTTACGCACCCAATTGTTACTGTCTCCACGACACAACGCATCTATTGACACTCTCTTTCTGTAACTATTTGCACTTTTCTCTTCTTCGCTAATATTTAAGAGAGAACCGCCAAGTAATTTCGCAAAAATTCAATATTCCAATAAGAGACAACAATTTTATGTGGGTAGGTACATATACGCACGCACTCAAGGCTTCAAAGTGGTTGCCGTCAAACAACTACAAAATACACAGAGACAGAAACAGCGCAATCGCCAACAAGCTGCACCACTGCAGCGCTGATGGCGCACAAGCAGCGAGCCAACAGACACGTATGTTTAACACCCCGATGTGCCAAGAGGATGGGGGAAATGCAGGTACACAAAATACGCCGGTTCAATGCAAACAATAAGGCAAGGCAAATCCAAATAACAAAAGAATGCCTCTTTTTTTTTTGCGTTAACGGTACCCCAGAATCATGGTATTTTAAATGATTCATAGAACGACCTCTTCACAAAAACCGTTTCTTATCTTCATCAGCCGAGCCAGTTACTGTTGTCCATCAATTTTTGCGATAGAAAAATTGCTGTACTTACTGCGGGGAATTAATGCCTTTTTGCTGCGCTATTCTTTGCCGGTTCCAGAAGGACCATATGTTGGGGTCTTCCACCAACTTGCTGGGACTGGTCGCTAAGGACGTATGCTCCTCGACCAACCCGGATGCCTGCGGTATCTCCCTAGACCAACTCTATCAGTTACGACCGCTTATGACACAGCTTGCCTCTTGGATATAAGCGAATTCCTTATCTGCCTCCTTGTTCCCCTGGGGAATCGGTCTACACTTCAATAAAGGGCACAATTTCACTGAGTTTCGCTATGATAGTGCACAGCACAGATTTTATTTCCAATTCACTTCTTCTTTTGTTATATATTTTTGTTCTTATGCGTACGTATTTTTACATTAATTTCAAATGAGTATTTTTACATTAATTTCAAATGACTTATGAGGCAAATGACACCGGGGGAATTTAATGAACCCCAATAGTGTTCGGTAGTTTATTATTTTATTTTATAAAACAAAGTGTTATTCTAAACTTCTAAGGCACGTATAACTTTCTTTTTGTCGACAATCCTCGACTTCTTCTTGTGACAATTAAAGAACAACTCACTAGACAAGAGCCAGAAGAAAATCAAAAAGGGACAAACCAAACTACAAGAGCAAAGTTAGCCACTCGTTACTCGCTCTGGCCCTTGTCGTTGTATGTGAATGGAGAGAGTGACGTTTATGTGAGTGGAACCCATTGCTCTATTTAGGTGCTGCTAATGCAGCGTTTTCCAACTCACATAAACAGAGGGTATATACACTTTGATACGATGAAAATGTGCCTCAGCGAAATAATGGTTTTAGACCCCAAGCATGTTTGGACGAAATGTGTTTCAGACAATTTGGAGTCGATCTAGCCATGTCCGTCCGTCTGTCTGTCTGTCTGTCCTGCTGGCTGGAGCGCACGATAACTCTCGAAGGGATGAACCGATTCGGTTAAAATTTTGGCTTTCGTAATATTTTGCCCAAACTTAGTTTAAGTTCGAAGATGAGCTACATTGGTCCACTCCTTCCGGTACCTCCCCCACAAAAGTTCGAAAATGTTCGAAAAGTTTGTGCGCACGATAAGTCTTGAAGGTAGTGACCGATTTGGTCCATACTTTGTATAGCGTAAACTTTCTACCAGAGGAATATGAGGTTCCAATATGGTCTCAATAGGTCTACTCCTTCGGGTACCTCCCACACAAAATTTCGGAAAAGTTCAGTTTAGGGCCATCTCTCGAATCGCTTTGATTGTTGTTTTAGCAACTTGTATTCACTGCCCTCCATACGACGGTACAAGTTTCATCAGGGGCAAGTCCATACTTCCTGAGAAAATAGCATGAAAGTTGCAAAAAAACCCCTATGACACCGTGTGAGGTGGTTGGAGCGCAAAATAACTCTAGAACGGATCTTCCGATTCGGTCCAAAATATGGCCTTAGTAATATTTTGTCCCAACATAGTTTAAGTTTGAAGATAAGCCATATCGATCCACTCCTTCAGGTACCTCCCCACAAAAGTTCAACAATTTTCGGAAAAATTGTTCGTACGGTAACTCTTGAAGGGAGTGGCCGAATTGGTCTATACTTTACACATCCTAATATATCTACCACATATAGATCAGGTTCAAATATGGACTATAGTTGTCGACTCCATCCGGTACCTCCCACACAAAATTTCGGATAAGTTCACTTTAAGACCTGATATCGAATCACTTTGATTTTTGTTGAAGCAACTTGCATTCGCTGCCTCATTTACGATGGTAAAAGTTTTTTAGGGGCAAGTCCATACTTCTTGAGCAAA
Source organism: Musca autumnalis (assembly GCF_047663935.1). NCBI lineage: Eukaryota > Metazoa > Arthropoda > Insecta > Diptera > Muscidae > Musca > Musca autumnalis. The sequence continues at coordinate 202,108,519 of NW_027411755.1, forward strand.
CAGCCCGAAGAGTGTAAAAACCCCCTATGGCACCATATGTTGTTGCTGGAGATCCACTTCCATAACGGTCAATGTCGATCCATTCCTTTTAGTATCTCCTCCGCAAAACTTTTGATCTTTAATCCTAATCAACATTTTTGTCTGTTCAAACGCCCAACATTTTTAAAAACCCCTAAATACATACGTATTTTGGGAAAAATTGTTTCAATATATACATGCTGAGGGTATATCTCTGTCGGCAAACCCGACTGATACTTTTATACTTGTTTTATCTTCATTAAAAATAGCATCTTTTAAATGACTTTTTCTTCTAGTTTTAATAAAAAAACTATTAATTGATGTTGATTTTTACTAATGTTGTCAGCATTTGTGAGTCTCGATTTTTTTTTTAAATGTTTACGATTAAGAAAGGACCTATACTGAACATTTTTTGCTATGAGGTATTTTGCTCACTCAGAACTCAAAATGCAAAATTACATCCAAATCGGTTGGAAAATGTAGGTAAAATCGTCAAAATTTCGAAAATCGGGAGGTACGTTTATATGGGGGCTATACCTATAGGTAGACCGATATTGACCATTGTTATTGCATTGAGGTATTTGGTTCACTCAGAATTCAAAATGCCAAATTACAGCCAAATCAGTTGGAAAATTTCGCTAAAATTGTCAAAATACCGAAAATCTGAGGGTACATCTATATGGGGGCTATACCTAAACGTGGACCTGTATTGAATATTTTTGGCAAAGAGGTAGTTTATTCACTCAGAACTCAAAATGCAAAATAACATCCAACTCGGTTGGTAAATTTGGCCAAAATCGTAAAAATACCAAAAATCGCGCGGTACCTTTCTAGGAAAGCTATACCGAAATTTGGACCTACCTACACTAAAAATGGTTTTCTATCTTCTTGGCTTGTTATGAAACTATGTTTAAAATTTGGAGGCGGTAGCTCGATTAGAACTGTTTTTGGCACTCTTTTCCATACAAGTGGGACCACTGTGCGCTGTGGCTATTTTTGTGTTTTCAACTTACCGATGTCCAAATTCCGTGTTGGGAGTGTTCGTACCTTATTTGCTACGTTTAGACCATTGCTGCAACATGGTGGTGGTCCTAGTATATGTTTGCTCCTCGGAAAGATGGAACATCCACGACGCTCGATGAATTTCATTCATCAATCACAACGTGATCAGTTCCATTTCTTGTTTTTTAGTCTGGCGACAGGCCAGGCTAAAAACTGTCAAACTTTCCAAAAAAGTCAAATGACGCCTGGCAACCCTGTGTGTTGCCAGAAGATTTTTTAACGCCCACCCCTGAAAGTAGTATAATGGTTGAATGTGTGGGACTTCGGTGGATTTCTAATTTTCCAATGTACCTCCTAGGTCATAAAAGCTCAACTAGAACCAGAATTGAATCAAAATAAGCGCCTTTCATATAAAGTTGGTTCACAGTGACTGGAAAAATCAATTTGCAAATAAAATGGAATTCACTTGTGAACATTTTCTTCCGATCATTTTTCACAACTTTCGACGTTGATAATCACTGCACGAGTGCATCGATCAAATTAAATGTTTATATTCCGATAGATGACCACCCTGTAGCACTATGAAAAACTGGTTTAATGACTTCATTCGTGGAGCCTACACTCGCAAAAAATCGACGGTCGTGTGGGGCGTCAAAAAACGGCCGTTGTGCAAAAAAAAAATTAAGCGGTACTTTAACGGAGAATGCAAGATGGTCATGCTACATACCGTGAGATAGAGAGAATGAACATCTGGCGGGAAAAATGGGGTTTTGTCGTCAGATCCAGCACAATTTATGCAAGAAATTGTGAATAATTACATTTATGTGAGTGGTACACTACAATTAGTTTGTCTGAAATTTCATGAGCAATTCGAAAAACGAAAAAGAGAAGACGAATCATTGGGCATCATGACATGGCGAGCTCTCACATATAGATCGGACAAAACGGAGAATTGATGGGTCATCCGCCGTACAGCCCTGATTTGGAACCCAATGTCTTCATTTGATTCCCGCACATCAAGAAAGAAGGCATAGTCAACGATTTTCGTCGCAAAACGATGTTGCTAAAGCGTTTAAAAACCATGTTTTGTAGATCTTTCACTCGCAGTGGAAAAGTGCAACTGGTTTGAGAGCATGAAAATGTGTATAAATCATGCTGGAGACTACTTAAGAAAACACTAACACTAATTTTGATGGTAAATATTCACGTTTTTAATATTAGGCAAGAAAGTTTTCTAGTTCTCCTCGTATAATACAATACATCACCTTTAGGTGTTGTGATGCTTTTACCAATTCATTGAATTTCCTGTCGGATACTATTGTCGGCCTTGCACTTTTCAAATACATCTGCCAATGCGCAAACTGCACCTTCTCTATGAAGAGTGCGAACATTCCAGGGGCAGATCATGGGTGTCGTAAACTTTAGAGGAGTTTGTTTTCCCGTTCCTTTGTTTTTATACCCTCCACCATAGTATAGAGAGTATATTAAGTTTATTTTTCTGTTTGTAACACATCGAGCTAATTATTTGCGACTATATAAAGTACACAGCAAAATTTTAGGGAAGGGGTTCTATGCGATGACGTGATTTCATGGCATCTTTTGCATTTGTTCAAACGAAGTAGTGAAATAACCGATCTTTTCATTAGCATTTAAACAAATGGAAGTCGTGAAAGATCCGATCATTTCATCAGCATTTGAACCCATTCCATCGATCCAATAGAGATGAATTTTGGGTTTTCTTTTATACACATTTTTCTAAATATATAAGATTAATTATTTACAATAGGTTTGATGTTGTCGGAGACTCGAAATCACAACCAACGTTCTTAAAACTCTCGTCGAAATGATAATGTCATTGCAAAGGGTTGGTGAAAATAACATGCCAAAGCATTGGTGGAAATGACATGCTTTGGATCCAAAAATGAATAGCATCTTTTGGGGTCCACGCTCATATAAAATTCATCGATAGAGATGCTTAAAAGATGACATGCCAGATCACTTTCACCCATGATTGAATAGCATCTTTGGCATCGAACTTTTTGCTGGGTGTATATATTATAAAAATATCTCCAATAAAACCCGTCAACATACAGTCTGTCGCAAAAGTTAGTATACACCGTTGAAACCAAAATGTATTAGGGATAAAAAGTACAATAACTTATTGAAAACAACAAACAATTAGTTTTATTTGAGAGACACGAAGGTCGTCTTCGGTAATAACAATTAAATGTACACAATATTTGCATACATTTGCAAATGTACGGTTCGAATCCAAAAAAGACGAAAATTTATATCGCAAAAGTTAGTATACACCGGAGAATCCCCGTGGAACTGTTTAGACAATTCTTGATATTTTTGAACAAAATGAGACTAAATCTGTACTTAAGATCATAAAGAGTATATTAATTGGTTTTAATGACAGTTATAGTACTTATAGTGACATGTCCAACGTACACTGGATCGTAAAATCCACAAAAATTGGTCATCTACAAATACAACAACTGTAGCGACAAAATTCCGGGTATTATGTCCTATTCATGAATTTTAAAGCCATGAAATGCTCAGAAAAGCTCCAAAAATTCAATATGGGGTGATCTTGATCGAGTTTCGACTTGTCCTTTTTGAAGAAACGGGAATTTCTTGAAGGAAACCCATTTTTTTGAGGCCGTTGTCCTTTTCAAACATGTAATAATTCTTAATCCTTACACATAAGGACTTTCCTTTTCAGTTAATTTTTTCACAAATTATGTCCCTTTTCACTTTCCCACCAAAAATAAATAGCAGGAGTACCTCAAGTTCCGGTGTAAGCACTACAGTGATACTGTAGGGCTTACAACGGACCTTGAGGTTCTCCTACTTTTTACTTTTGGTGGGAATATGAAAAGGGGCAATATTTGTGAGAAAATTAACACAAAAGGAAAGTCCTTATGTGTAAGGATTAAGGATTATTACATGTTTCAAAAGGACAATGGCCTCAAAATATGGGTTTCCTTCAAGAAATTCTCGCTTGTTCAAACAGGAAAAGTAGAAACTCGATCAAGATCACCCCATATTGAAACTTTAGAGCTTTTCTGAGCATTTCATGGCTTTAGAATTCATAAACAGGACATAACACCCGGAATTTTGTCGCTACAGTTGTTGTATTTGTAGATGACCAATTTTTGTGGATTTTACTGCCATTAAAACCAAATAATATACTCTTTATGATCTTAAGTACAGATTTAGTTTCATTTTGTTCAAAAATATCAAGAATTTTTTACACAGTTCCAGGAGGATTCTCCGTTGTATACTAACTTTTGCGACATAAATTTTAGTCTTTTTGGGATTCGAACCGTACATTTGCTAATGTAAGCAAATAATGCGCACTTCTAATTGTTATTAGGGAAGACAACCTTCTTGTCTATCAAATAAAACTATTTGTTTGTTGTTTTCAATAAGTTATAGTGATATTTATCCCTAATACATTTTGGTTTCAACGGTGTATACTAACTTTTGCGACAGACTGTAGGTCGATGTTTCGGTATAGCACCCATATAGCGGTACATCCAGATTTTCGGCATTTTAAGGATTTTAGCTACAACTAGTAATCACAAAACATCTCCACCTAAAACTGTCAACATAAGTCCAAGTTTTGGTATAGCCCCCATATAACGGTACCTCCCGACTTTTGATATTTTGAGGATTTTAGCTAAAATTTCTCATCGAACTACCTGTGATTTGACAGTTGAGGTTCTAGTGATCACAAAACACTACACTAAAAACTGTCAACATAGGTCCATGTTTTGGTATAGCCCCCCATATAACGCTATTCGACATTTGAGGTTCCCAGTGGTCACAAAATTTCTCCACCAAAAACATAGGTCCCTACTTTGTTATAGCCCCATATAAGATTCCCCACCAATTGAATACATTTTAAATCCTGGACTTTACCATGTTAATGCCGGTCATGACCGATGCTTGGTCTTTTTCATCACCTATGTCACCCATTTATAGTCACTTGAGAATGTTGTTTTTTACAGCTGATCACACTTCCAACATCTCAAGACAACGACATCTATTTGACAACTTCCTAACTGTTTAAAGCTTTTAGCAAAATTTTGTTTTAAATTTTTGCTAAAACAGACAACGCTTTTCAAATTCCGGTTTATGGTTGTTTGGCTAAGTAAACAAATAAGAACAAAAAGCAAAGCAAATTATGCGGCTACTTAAAACCGCAAACCGTTTAGCGATCTTCATTATTTTCTTAAACATGTTAGACTGGGGATTTTTTTCGTGGTTTTTACGCTTTGCTGACAACGAAAAAGCAATTGAAAATTTGAGTGGTCATTTCAGAAATTTCAACTCACAAGTTTAACTATGTAAATATGATCACATGTATAACACTCAAAATAATAATAACAAGTAAAAAAGCGTTAAGTTCGGCCGGGCCGAACTTTTCATACCCTCCACCATAAAATAGTCTGAACTAAAATGGAATAATTAGTTTTCATTCCTGTCCACAACTTAAAGTGGGTACGTTAAAATGTCAGATAATGTACATAAAATGCTTCATTCGGGAGGCCCTTTTTTATGGTGCCTATATCTAACTATGTATGTTGACAATTTTTGATGGAGAGGTGCTGCGACCACTAAGAACTTCAAATGTCAAATGTTTAAAATACAGATAATTCGGTTGAAACTTGTAGGTAAAATTCTCAAAATACCGATAATCCGTTATATGGGGATACCGAAATCCCTTATACCGAGGTACCGTTGTTTGGGGCTATACCAAAACATGGAGCTACGTTCATAATTATTTCGAATGTAAGTTTTTTGGTCACTAAGAACCCTAAATATCAAATTATAGCTAATTCGGTTTAGAAATGTGACTCAAAACGTCAAAATACCTGAAATCAGGCGGTAACGTTATATGGGGCTATTCCAAAACATGGACCTATGTCCACAAGTTTTCTTATATAAGTTTATTGGCACTTAAGAACCCTAAATGTCAAATTATAGCTAAATCGGTCTGAAAATGTAACTAAAAACGTCAAAATACCGTAAATCGGGGGGTACCGTTATATGGGGGCTATACCAAAACGTGGACCTATGTCCATAAATTGTTTATACAAGTTTATTGACACTTAAGAACCCTAAATGTTAAATTATAGCTACCTCGGTCTGAAAATGAAGCTAAAAACGTCAAAATACCGTAAATCGGGGGTACCGTTATATGGGGGCTATACCAAAACGTGGACCTATGTACACAAGTTTTCTTATATAAGTTTATTGGTACCTAAGAACCCCAAATGGCAAATTATAGCTAAATCGGTCTGAAAATGTAGCTAAAAACGTAAAAAGACCGTAAATCGGGGGGTACCGTTATATGGGGGCTATACCAATAGGTGGACCTATGTCCACCACTTTCGTTATATAAGTTTATTGACAGTTAAGAACCCTAAATGTCAAATTATAGCTAAATCGGTCTGAAAATGTAGCTAAAAATGTCAAAATACCGTAAATCGGGGGGTACCGTTATATGGCGGCTATGCCAAAACGTGGACCTATGTCCATAAATTGTTTATATAAGTTTATTGACACTTAAGAACCCTAAATGTTAAATTATAGCTACATCGGTCTGAAAATGAAGCTAAAAACGTCAAAATACCGTAAATCGGGGGTACCGTTATATGGGGGCTATACCAAAACGTGGACCTATGTACACAAGTTTTCTTATATAAGTTTATTGGTACCTAAGAACCCCAAATGGCAAATTATAGCTAAATCGGTCTGAAAATGTAGCTAAAAACGTAAAAAGACCGTAAATCGGGGGGTACCGTTATATGGGGGCTATACCAATAGGTGGACCTATGTCCACCACTTTCGTTATATAAGTTTATTGACAATTAAGAACCCTAAATGTCAAATTATAGCTAAATCGGTCTGAAAATGTAGCTAAAAACGTCAAAATACCGTAAATCGGGGGGTACCGTTATATGGCGGCTATACCAAAACGTGGACCTATGTCCACAAGTTTTCTTATATAAGTTTATTGGCACTTAAGAACCCTAAATGTCAAATTATAGCCAAATCGGTCTGAACATGTAGCTAAAAACGTCAAAATACCGTAAATCGGGGGGTACTGTTATATGGGGGCTATACCAAAACGTGGACCTATGTCCACCACTTTTGTTATATAAGTTTATTGTTAGTTAAAAACCCTAAATGTCAAATTATAGCTAAATCGGTCTGTAAATGTAGCTAAAAACGTCAAAATACCGTAAATCGGGGGGTACCGTTATATGGGGGCTATACCAAAACGTGGACCGATATAGCCCATCATCGAACTTGATCTGCCTGCAAACAAAAGACGCACTTTCCCAAAATTTCAGCGTCCTATCTCCATTTTTGTGGATGCTAGAGTGATTACCACAGACGGACGGACGGACTTGCGCAGATCGACTCAGAATTTTACCCTGATCAAGAATATATATACTTTATAGGGTCGCAAATGAGTATTTCAATGCGTTACAAACGGAAAAACAAACTTAATATACCCTCCATACTATGGTGGAGGGTATAATAAACATATTAATTGATGTCGTCATAAAAACGGCCATTGTTTTAATACAATATTGTTTATTTTGTTTTTGAATTTGTGTGATAACAAAATGATTTATGTGAATGACGTCATTAATTGTGAAAGACAAAAGAAATCCCCCGCATTGCCGTCATATATGGCGCCAAATGTGAAATGATTATAAATTGGAATATATAACTGAATGATAGTGTCGAAAAAAGTTCAAAATTACAATATTAATTTAAGTGACTTATTAATATTTATGTTCAAGAAGCGATTATGTTTACGTGTATATGCAAATTTTTGTTACCAATTAACCCTTTAACTGCCGCCATCTGAAGCGGGTCTTTATAGACAAGCTGAAGCGTGTCTTTATAGACCGGCTGAAGTTTGTCCTTATAGATCAGCTGAAGCGTGTCTTTATAGACCAGCTGAAGCGTGTATTTATAGACCAGCTGAAGCGGGTCTTTATAGACCAGCTGAAGCGTGTCTTTATTGACCAACTAAAGCGGGTCTTTATAGACCAGCTGGAGCGGATCTCTGTAGACCAGCTGAAGCGGGTCTTTATAGAACAACTGATGCGGGTCTTTATACACCAACTGAAGCGGGTCTTTGTAGACCAGCTGAAGCGGGTCTTTATAGACCAGCTGAAGCGTGTGCTTATAGACCAGCTGAAGCGGGTCCTTATAGACCAGCTGAAGCGGGTCTTTGTAGACCAGCTAAAGCGGGTCTTTATAGACCAGCTGAAGCGGGTCTTTATAGACCAACTGAAACGGGTCTTTATAGACCAACTGAAGCGGGTCTTTATAGACCACCTGAAGCGGGTCTTTGTAGACCAGCTGAAGCGTGTCTTTTTAGACCAGCTGAAGCGGGTCTTTATATACCAGCTGAAGCGGGTCTTTATAGACCAGCTGAAGCGGGTCTTTATAGACCAACTGAAGCGGGTCTTTATAGACAAACTGAAGCGGGTCTTTATAGACCACCTGAAGCGGGTCTTTGTAGACCAGCTGAAGCATGTCTTTTTAGACCAGCTGAAGCGTGTCTTTATAGACCAGTTGAAGCGGGTCTTTATAGACCGGCTGAAGCGGGTCTTTATAGACCGGCTGAAGTGGGTCTTTATAGACCACAATTGAAAAAAGATATTAATTGGTTTCAAAGCCAAATTAAAGCGAATAAGCTATTCATAAAAGGTATCCCAAGCAACAAAAACGTAATGGAAGAGGTGCTAAAGCTGTTTAAAGACAAGCTATTGATTACTGTAACCATAAAAAATGCTCATAAGGTATTTGACCGTAAAGGCACAATGGCAGTAATAGTGGAGCTAGAATACGAGCAGACAATACAAGATGTTTTTCGAAATATACAAAAATTATCGGGGTCAAACATATCAATAGAGAGAGATATGATTCCAAATAGGCAAGAACGCAAAAAAGCTTTGCTTACGCTAAAGAAAAAAATCCTTTCCGTAACCAAACAACATAAAATCATGGTGAGGGAAGACGGTATTGTATCTGGCAATACCGATGGCGAGGAAGAACTCGTAAAACTGTATGGAGATGTCATAAAGTCGATCAATTTGAATTTCGATGAACTGATTAAAGATTTTTATCCAAAAAACTAAGACATGAAAATACTGTAAAAGATTCTTATAAATTATCTATCTTATCCTATAATATAAACGGTCTCGAAAATAAATATCTTTACCCAACGTTCTTTCAATATGTAACACAATTCGATATATTTGTGTTATTGGAAACACACTTAGAAAATGATAAAATTGAAAGAGCCAAAACCTATTTTATTGGAGTTCATAGATTTGGGAGAGCAAGTGGTGGTATTATAATAGGTATAAAAAAAGAACTACATGATATTGGTGTTTCCTATGAAGTTACTCATACAGCAGAAAAACTCTTCATAAAAATCTCAATACTTGAGACCTTCCAATTGGGATAGCGACTTTAGAAAACTGGACCAAATTTTACAAGCCGAAGACATTTTGAATCCTATAGTTATAGGAGATATCAATGTTAGAATTGGGGAAGTAAATCAGAACGTCGGAGAAATATACAGAGAGAAATTCTATTCAGGATATGATATACGGAAATCTAGAGACAAAACTATAAATCAAAAAGGTATGAACTTCATACAATTATGTGATGATTACAATATGATGATTTTAAACGGAATAACGAGAGGTGACCCGGAAGGAAACCTAACATACGTAACAACATTGGGCGAGTCCGTAAATGACTTATGTGCGGTATCTAAAGAAGTTCTGGAAAAAATTGAAGAATTTAAGGTTGATGAAAAGATATGGTCCGATCACTTTCCTATTTTAGCAAGGATAAATGTAAGATCTGATACACAAACTGGAGAAAAGATGTCATTGTTGCCCAAACTTATTTGGAATGAAAAGGATAAGACTAACTATCAGCGAAGAATAAACATGAATCTAAACGTAATTGCAGAGACACAGTAGATAACTCTTGAGGACATTTGCAATGTGATAATAAAATCTTCATCAAAACAATATATACATAAACCAGCTTTTGAACAAAAACAAAGATGGTACGATAACAACTGCAATAAAGCTCGTATTAACAGTTTCAATCTGCTCAAAATATATAGAAGAACGAATGATGTGGAAGACAGAAGAAGATACTTATCTGCACAAAAAAAATACAAGATCATATGTGAATCTAGTAAATCGAAATACTACAAAACAATCAGTAATAACCTAAACTGCATAAGAAACTCCGGAGAATTGTGGAAAATGGCAAGGGAACTACGGAATCATCAAAGTCTCATAGGTTCAAATATAACATCAGATATCTTTAAGTCCTACTATATAGATTTGCTAAGTAATGGGAATAAAACAACACCCATTTACTATGCACCACAATATCAGGAGGATATGGATCTAGACAGACCGATAACGATGCTCGAATTGGAGGAAATGTTGGCAAGTTTAAAACGAAATAAAGCTCCTGGAGAGGATAGAATTCCATACGAATTTTATATACATGGTACAGAAGAATTGCACAACCAACTACTGGGTATATACAATACCATTCTTGCGAGTGGAGAAATTGACCCTTTATTCACAAAAACTGTAATCTTCCCCATACATAAAAAAGGGAACCTCAACGAACCTTCAAACTATAGAGGGATCTCGTTCATGAACTGTGCGGCAAAGATATTTATGGGTCTAATAAATGAGAGACTATACAATTGGATTGAAAAACATAACATCCTTAATGAATACCAATCTGGTTTTCGAAGGAATTATTCCATAATTGATAATATATACAACTTAGCGTCGATTGTCAACCTCAAATTATCAGAAAAGAAAAAGGTATACTCTTTTTTCATCGACTTTAAGGCGGCATTTGATAACATATCAAGGCAAGCTCTGATTTATAAATTATTCCAAATGGGCCTTTCATATAAAATCGTAACGCTGATAGAAAGAATATACAGTAACACCCAATCGGCAGTATGGAACGGGAAAGAGCTTTCAGAATTCTTTGAAACTACGAAAGGTGTAAAACAAGGTTGTCTCCTTTCTCCGTTATTGTTCGCCCTTTATGTTAATGACAATATTAATTGTCAATATTAACATCAGACTCCTTTTATATGCTGATGATATTGTTCTTCTGGCTGATGATGTTAAAATACTTCAAGAAATGATACATAAAGTTGAAACATACTGCAAAATATGGAGCTTGGAAGTTAATTTGTCCAAATCAGAGATAATGGTTTTTAGAAATGGAGGAAAACTAAGCAAACACGAAAAATGGTTCTATGATGGCAAAGAAATTAAAATAACAAACGAATTCAAATATTTAGGCGTTACATTCACCCCGAAAATGAAATTTCTGAAGCATGTTCAATATAGGAATAATGAGGCAAAAAACGCAATAAACTCAACATGGAAACAATTAATTGGTAGACCAGATATAAGTATGAACACAAAATGGAAATTATTTTTAGCAGTTTGTAGATCCATACAGACATATGCGGCCCAGGTATGGGGTTTTGCCTATTTCGAAGAAGTAAATGCAGTATTGAGATTCTTTTTGAAACGTATTCTGAAAGTTCCCAGTTTCACACCAAATCATGTATTGATGTTGGAAACAGAAGTGGAAGATACGCAAATATATACCCTGGAACTACATCTTAACTATGTAGGTAAAACACTTTTTCAATACTCACAAAACAGGCTTCCACAGCAGCTCACTCAACTCATACATCGTAAAAACATATTCTGGGCAAACGAAATAGAATCATTGTCTCAAAAATTTAATCTGGATTGGTCACAGGCAATGATTTCCGCAAATGATTGGACGATTTTCTGCCAGGATATTGTAAAGAACATAAAGCACGAAATTTATGAAAAAAGGATTTGGAAAAAAGAAAATAGTCATAACCAACGAATTTATAGACATCTAAACCCAAACAGAGGCAAATTTTACTTAAATGAAAGGTACTCTCACGAGAAAATTACATGGATCTTCAAAGCGCGTAGTGGAATGATCCCTTTGGCGTATAACAAGTTCGGCTCTGGAGACGTAAACAGAGAATGCAAACTTTGTAATACGCAGGAGATAGAAACAATGGAGCATTTTCTAGGAACTTGCCCGATATTTCGAGAATTTAGAATCGCGACATTCCAAAAGCCAATACTTAATGAAGTCGAAATAATCAGAATACTTAACGGAGAAGATGAAAACGACTGGGATAATTTATCAAATTATATTGAAGTCAGCTTCAAATACCGGAAACTATTTTTAAATGAATTCAACTAAATATATTATATTTCATAAACTAAATATTCACACTAAATTATGCGACAGACGTATTTATTAACATTGTCGCAATTTTATTACAACTTCTCAAATCTTATGAATGTAAATTAATTGTATTATGAAAATATTTACTAAATAAAGAAGTTTATACTACTACTACTACTATAGACCAGCTGAAGCGGGTCTTTATAGACCAGCTGAAGCGAGTCTTTATAGACCAGCTGAAGCGAGTCTTTATAGACCAGCTGAAGCGAGTCTTTATAGACCAGCTGAAGCGAGTCTTTATAGACCAGCTGAAGCGAGTCTTTATAGACCAGCTGAAACGTGATTTTATAGACCAGCTGAAGTGGGTCTTACTGGACCAGCTGAAGTGGGTCTTAATAGACCAGCTGAAGCAGGTATTAATAGACCAGCTGAAGCGGGTTTTAATAGACCAGCTGAAGCAGGTCTTAATAGACAAGCTGAAGCGGGTCTTTATAGTCCAGCTGAAGCGGGTCTTTATAGGCCAGCTGAAGTGGGTGTTAATAGACCAGTTGAAGCGGGTGTTAATATACCAGCTAAAGCGGGTCTTAATAGACCAGCTGAAGCGGGTCTTAATAGACCAGCTGAAGCGGGTCTTAATAGACCAGCTGAAGCGGGTCTTAATAGACCAGCTGAAGCGGGTCTTAATAGACCAGCTGAAGAGGGTCTTAATAGACCAGCAGAAACGTGCTTTTATATACCAGCTGAAACGTGATTTTATAGACCAGCTGAAGCGTGTCTTAATAGACCATCTGAAGTGGGTCTTACTGGACCAGCTGAAGCGTTTCTTTATAGACAAGCTGAAGCAGGTTAAAATATATTTTTTATCCATAGAAAGGGGTCTCTTTATGGTCGAGCTAAAGCACGTTGATGAGCCGTTTATTTATAGAAGACCTCGTTATGTGGTCATCTATCTATGGAACACTTTTTAAGGTGTCTTCTACCAATAGAACACCTAGATGAGGTGTCCTCTTTCTATAGGAGACCGCGGTGAGGGGTATTCTATCTAAAAAAGACCTCGTTGATGGGTCTTCTAGCTATAGAAAAGGGTGGTCTTCTGGCTATAAAATACCTCTTTGAGGGGTGGTCTAGCTATGGAAGACCTCCTTGAGGCGTCTTATATCTGTGGAAGACCTCAATGATTATCTTATATCTATAGAAGACCCCGTTGAGGCGTCTTATACATAAAGAAGAACTCGTTGAGGGGTCTTCTCTCAGCAGAAGACCGACCACCTTGAAGTTACTTCTTGCTATAGAAGACCTCGTTGAGGAGTCTTCTGACTATAGAAAACCTCATTGAGGAGTCTTTTGGCTATAGAAGACCTCGTTGAGGAGTCTTCTGACTATGGAAAACTTCACTGAGGAGTCCTCTGGATGTAGGAAACCTCATTGGGGAGTCTTCTGGTTATAAAAGTCCTAGATGAGGAGTCTTCTACCTATGAAGACCTGGCTGAGAGGTCTTCTACCTACAGAAGATTTCGTTGAAAGGTCTTCAATTTATAAAATACCTCGCTGATTGGTCTTCCATCTATATAAGACCTCGATCAGGGGCCTTCTATATATAGAAGGCCTCGTAGGAGGTCCTCTATTTATAAGGTGTTTCTCTCTATATAAGGTGTTTCTCGCTATATAAGGTGTTTCTCTCTATAGAAAATCCTCTTGAAGGCTCTTTCTTTTGACTATAGAAAAATTCATTGACGGGTCTTTTGGCTACAGAATACCTCGTTGAGAGGTCTTCTATAATTGACCTCATAGAAGACCTTCTGGCCATAGGAGACCTCGTTGAAAGGTGTATATATAGAAGATCTCGTTAAGAGTTTTCCATCTATAGAAGACCTTTTAAAGGTGTCTCCTCTCTATAAAAGACATCGTTGTGGAGTATTATATATACAGAAGACCACGTTGAGTAGTCTTCTATCTATAGAAGGCTTCTTTGAGGGGGTTTTATCTATAGAAGACCTCTTTGGGAGGCATTCTAACTATGAAGACCACGTTGAGGGTCTTCTATCTATAGAAAACCCCGTTGAGGGTTCTTTTATCTGTAGAACACCTCTTTGAGGGGTATTCTATCTATGAAGACCTCTTTGTGGGCCCTTCTTGAGGGCTCTTCTTCCTGTAGAATGCCTCCTTGAGGAGTATTCTATCTATACAATATATAATTGTTCCACAAACATCCCAGACGGGACAAGGGAGACTTTTCTTATGCCAATGAGTGCACCCCGATTCATATTAGCTCAATGATATAGGACCTACTGTTTATCGCCGAGTCCGAACGGCGTGTCTTAAGACACCACTTGTAGGGAAGTTTTAGATGGCTGATATACTCAGGAAATGGCGCCAACATTACTGAGGGGCATTTTGCCACCGTTGAAAATTTGATATTGGGGGTATTATATCTACAAAAGGCCTTACGGAGGAGTGTTCTGGCTATAGAAGACTTAGTTCAGGAGTCTTCTGCCTATAAAAAACTCATTGGGGAGTCTTCAGGCTATAAAATACCTCGCTGAGGGGCCTATTGGCTATTAAAAAAAGCATCGATGGAAGTCTTCTGGCCATAGAAGACCTCGTTGAGGTGGGTTATAGCTATAGAAGATCTCGTTAAGGGGCATTCTATCTACAAAAGGCCTTGTTGAGGAGTGTTCTGGCTATAGAAGAATTAGCTTATGAGTCTTCTGGCTATTAAAAACCTCGATGGGGAGTCTTCTGGCTATAAAATACTTCGTTGAGGGGTCCTTTGGCTTGATGAGGAGTCTTCAGGCAATAGAAGACCTTGCTGATGGGTGGTATAGCTATAGAAGACCACCTTGAGGTTTATTCTATCTATAAAATACCTCGTTGAAGGGCATTCTATATATAAAATACCCCTTTAGGGATTCTTCTGATTATAGAGGACTTTCTTGTGGAGTCTTTTAGCTTTAAAAGACCTCTTCGTGAAGTCTCCGTACTATAGAAGAGCTCGTTGAGGAGTCTTCAGTCTATAAAAGACCTCGTTAAGGGATTTTCTAACTATAGAAACTCTAAACGCGCTGAATATTATCTGACCACCTACAAAATTAATAGATTCCAGAAAAATTCCCGAAGAGATTTAAACTGCAGTTAACCTGAGGAGAGGATCAATGTCCGGAAGAAATACTGCAATGTACAAAGTTCGGATCAAATCGGTTACACCCTCCGAGAGTTGTCGAGTTAACCAGTCAGCTAGACAGACATTTGAACATGGCTCAATCGACTCCAGATTATCTGAAACGTTGGTATCTATAATTTCGTTTGCTAATTCATAAACGTTCACTTGTGCCGAAACTTTTCAGCCCATGCCTAACGTCTGCTACTGTTACATTTTAGCTTAATTTAGCTTTGATCTTTGTGCGGTTATTTCCCTTTTGTTTCGACATACACAAAATACAAAATTCATGAAATCTCCCAATTAAGACTATAAAAGAAATGCGCAGCTTAGTAGCGGCTATCAGTTGAATTTCTTTTCATAGACGCTTCACATCATGAAAGTGTTTGTAGTTCTTGCCGTTGTGGTCGTTGGTGCTTATGCCTATGGGGCTGGTGGTCATGGTGGTGGTAGTGCTAGTGCTGTTTCTAGCGCTAGTGCAACAGCCGGTGTTAGTGCTGGAGGTTTTGGTGGAGCCGGTGGATTAGGTGGCCACGGTTTAGGTGGTGCTGGAGGCTTTGGTGGCCCTGGTTTAGGTGGTGCTGGAGGTTTTGGTGGCCCTGGTTTAGGTGGTGCTGGAGGTTATGGTGGTCCCGGCTTCGGTGGTGCTGGAGGTTTTGGTGCCGGTGCGGCTAATGCAGGTTCTAGTGCCTCTGCTGGAGGTTTTGGCGGAGCCGGTGGATTAGGTGGCGCCGGTTTGGGTGGTGCTGGAGGATTTGGTGGACCTGGTGCTTATGGTGGTGGTTTTGGAGGCCATGGCGCTGGTGGTCATCATGGCGGTGCTGGTGGTTTCGGTGGTGCTGGTGGTTTTGCTGGCCCTGGAGCTGGTGGTTTTGCTGGCCCTGGAGCTGGTGGTTTTGGAGGCCATGGAGCTGGTAGCTTCGGTGGTGCAGGTGCTGGTGGCTACGGTGGTCATGGCGCTGGAGTTATCGGTGGACATGGTGGTCATGGAGCTGGAGGTTTCGCTGGTCCCGGTGTTGGCGGTCTTGGTGGATTCGGCGGCCATGGTGCCGTCGGTGGTCATGGTGGCTTCGGTAATGCCGGTGCTTCTGCCTCAGCATCGTCTGCTGCAACTTCATCAGGCGGTGCATACCATGGTTAAGTTTTAACACAAAAATACCAAATGTTATTTTAATTTAAGATTTATTTATTTCAAATTAAATTAAAAAACACTCCGTTTTGTAAAAAAAAATTTTTGTTTTGTATTTTTTTTTGTTTAATTAACATCATCTTCGTAGACTATTAATAATTTAAAGTGATGATTTTTACAAGTTGTAGGACGGGTATTGTCATACCCGCAGGTATTGGAAAGATAACATGTTGGTGATATCACATTTGTTAATAATTTGTCAAACAACTTTTTCTTGGAGTAAATCGTGGTGTTGCTGCTAATGGGAAACCATTTTAATATGATTGTGAAGCAGAATCCAATCAACATTATGCCTAAGGGCTTAACTTGCGCAAAAAACTTACTTGTCGTGACTTTTTTCAGAAGAGGTCAATGAACGTGAATTTTTCAAGTTTTTAGAAAGGACCTAATAATGCCAATACATTTTTCAGACTTTAAAATGGTTCCCAAGAGGCCAATGAAATTGGATTTTTTAAACAGTTTAAAGGGACCATAAAAATGCCAAGAAACATCGTTATCATTAAGATTCAGTAATGTCAACATGACTGCATTTTTAAAGTTTTTAATCCTCAAAAGACAGCGGAGAGGTCAATAAACATGGATATTTTAGAGATTTTAAAGATTTTAAAGAGGCGAAAATGCTTGCATATTTTTGAGAATCCAGTTTTTAATTTAAAGAGATTTAAGCGTGCGAATAATCCTGGACTTGTTAAAGAAGGTATAGATACCCAATAAGTGCCTATTTTTTATCGAGGTTAATAATTGCATAGAGGATATTTTTATAGATTGTAAAGATTTCTCGTGGTGGATTTTTAAAATGTTTTAAAGAGGTGTTGGCACCTATGCCACAGCCCAGCATTTATCTAGTTTCCTCTTTCAGATTATCAAACATATATTTTAAAAGCACTTAAAAACACATAACCGGTGTCCTGTCCATAACATTAAAATGATTAAAGTCGTTGGCTTGGTCATATCATGAGAATGGACCGCATGGGGGGACACGCAGATCGGAAGGTCTAGTCTTCGATTAAGTAAACGAATGGAAGACGAGATCAGAAAACATAATCAAATTGAGAAAGAAAGGCCACAAATAGTGAGGACTGGAAATCTATTCTTAAGCTGAAAACATATACAATGTTTGAGTAAAGTTTTGTGTTGGGCGTTGAGAAAAAGACAACAACAACAGGGCGACACTGACACCAAAGTCCACCGTTGATCTGTTTGCCGGCATATATTTCAAATAAATTTTTCGGCATCATGCCCAAGTTATTTTTCAATAACTTATTCAACAAAAAACTTTTTATACCCAAACATCAATCGTCAGCTCGAAGTATAAAGGTGAAGAAGTTATTGAAAAATAACTTCGGTGGAGAATATCCACAAACAAGAAACAAGGGAACTGATGAGAACCTGTGGCGAGGATCGAAACTAGTCTTCCCTGCCTTACCCCTAGGTGAACAATGCCAAACTTTTCCACTAATAAATAAGTTGTTTTAAAATATTAAAACAACAACAATGGGATTAAGCCAAACTATTTTGAAAAAACAAAATTGTATCAGCTATCTCATAAAAGAACGCCACCAATGTTCTATATAAAACAAGTAAAAAAGTATCAGTCGGCTTTGCCGACAGAGATATACCCTCAGCCTCTGTGGATTGAAATACTTTTTTTCCAAAATGTTGGCCGTATGCACCGACAAAGTATGGCAGATAGGACTTTTTTATCACACTAGACTGCGAAAAACATAATACAGCTATAATCGGTTCGAGCCCTCCAGCCACTACATCTGGTGCCATAGGGGGTTTTTTACAACTTTCGGGCTGTTTTCTCAAGAAGTATGGACTTGCCCTAAACAAATTTTTACTGCCGTAATTGAGGCAGCGAATGCAAGTTGCTTCAACAAAAATCAAAGTGATTCGAGAGCAGGTCTTAAAGTGAATTTATCCAAAATTTTTTGTGGGAGGTACCCGAAGGAGTGGACAAATATAGTCCATATTCGAACCTGATCTATATCTGGTACATATTTGAGGATGTGTAAAGTATGGACCAAATCGACCACTCCCATTAAGAGTTATCGTGTGCAGAATTTTTCCGAACATTTTTGAACTTTTGTGGGGTAGGTATCTGAAGGAGTTGACCGATATGGCTTATCTTGGAACTTAAACTAAGTTTGTACAAAATATTACAAAGACCAAATTGTGTATATCACGAATATTGTCAATTATTTCATATTCTATTTCAGAAAAAAAGGATACATTTTTTTCGCGCTACATCAACAATTTTTGGTATGTAGGTTAAGAAAAAAATTTCCCTACGAATCTGGTCGCGAGCCAATTTTTGGTTGTTGCGGACAAAAGTTATGGCGGTTTTATTTGGCTTTTTAAGATAGAAAATATTATAAAAACGCTAATTATTTTAATGGGCACAATTGTTACAAAAAAGTTCTCTCGAAGTGACTTCAGCGAGTAGATTGCATAATACCTGCAAAATGTTACACAGAATTCGCGGAATGTACATAAAATTGATAAATTATTGAATATAAGTCAACTTTTTTCAAAATTAAGACCAATTTAGTGGTCATAAAATTACATAAAAATTTGTTGTGGATCTAAACTTCACG
This sequence comes from Musca autumnalis, assembly GCF_047663935.1. Classification (NCBI taxonomy): domain Eukaryota; kingdom Metazoa; phylum Arthropoda; class Insecta; order Diptera; family Muscidae; genus Musca; species Musca autumnalis. The sequence goes on from NW_027411755.1 coordinate 202,127,837, forward strand.
GCGAATCAAATGAGACTGCAATCGTACAGATTGGTGTTATAGTTTCGATGTTACAACCAAAATAAGCACATATATTGGTCAAAAAAACAATTTTTTGTTTGAAAAAATATTATTATACGCTACACCACTATGTGGGGAGGGTATTATAAGTTGGTTTTGGCCAAAAAGTTTGTAACGCATCGAAATAATGGTCGTAGACCCATACTTATATATATCAAAATGAATGTCTCGACGAGCTGAGTCGATCTGGCTATGTGTGTCCGTCCGTCAGTCCGTCAGTCCGTCCGTCCGTCCGTCTGTCCGTCTGTCCATCTAAACCTTGTAATCACGCTACAGGTCGCAATTTTGATCGGATCGTCACGAAATTTTGGGCGTTGATGGGGGTCCCGGAGGGGAAGAAGCCTATTGATTTTGGTGATGGTCGGATAATATTTAGGGGTCGGAATGGGCAAAAAACTTATGTGGATAAAAAGACAACGGTTTTTTCCAAAGCGAATATCTCAGCTTCTGTATGGGGTATACCAAAAGCAACACCTGACAATGAAAGTAGAAAATATCACTTTTCTAATGATGTAAAGTAGGTTCTTGTAGGTGATCAAACAACGAAGATATCACAATAGTCGCAAATAAACCCCAAATTTTCATGTTTGCGATTTTAGTTATAATGACGAATATCACAGCTTTGGCTGGGGACTTGCCAAAAGCAAAGCCTGACTATGAGAGTAGAAGATTCCACCTTTACAATGATGCAAACTAGGTCGGCGTAGGTGACCAAATAGCGGAGATATCACAATAGTCGGTAATTCATCCCATTTTTCCATTTTTTGGAAATCACGCTACAGGCCGCAAATTCGATCGGATCGTCAAGAAATTTTGAGAGTTAATGGGGATCTCAAAAAGGAAGAAGCCAATTGATTTTGGTAAGGGTCGAATAATATTTAGGGGTCGGAATGGGCAAAAAACTTATTTGGATAAAAAGACAACGTTTTTTTCCAAAGCTAATATCTCAGCTTCTATAAGGGGTATACCAAAAGCAAAGCCTGACAGTAAAAGTAGAAAATATCACCTTTCTAACTTTGTAAAGTAGGTTCTTGTGGGTGATCAAACAACGAAGATATAACAATAGTCGTAAATTAAACCCAAATTTTCATTTTTGCGATTTTAGTTATAATGACGAATATCACAGCTTTGGTTAGATACTTTCCAAAAGCAAAGCCATACTATGAAAGTAGAAGATCCCGTCATTACAATGATGCAAACTAGGTCGGCGTAGGTGACCAAATTTTTTTTTTCAATTTTTTTTGGAAATCACGCTACTGGGCGCAATTTTGATCGGATCGTCACGAAATTTCGAGGGTTAATGATGGTCTCACAGAGGAAGAAGCCTATTGATTTTGATGATGGTCAGATAATATTTAGGGGTCGGAATGAGCAAAAACTTTATTTGGAGAAAAAGTCAATATATATAAAATATCACCTTTACAACAATGTAACGTAGGTTGTCGTAGGTGGTCTAACAACGAAGATATCGCAATAGTCGCTAATTAAACCCAACTTCTCAATTTTGCTATTTTAATAATAATGACGGATATCACACCTTTGGTTGGGGACCTTCTAAAAGCAAAGTAAGACTAGGAAAGTAGAAAATCCCATCTTTGAAATTATGCAAAGTAGGTTGGCGTAGGTAGTCAAATAATAGAGATATCGCAATATTCGTTAATACATCCTTTTTCCACTTTTTCTGTAATCACACTACAGGGCGGAATTTTGATCGGATCATCACGAAATTTTCTCACAGAGACAGAAGCTTATTGATGTTGGTGATGCCGACAGTAGTCAAATATAAAATTAAATATTAATTATTTTGGTTCAGTTCGCCTTAAGTCATTTGGTATAAAAACCAGATAGGTGAAAACTTTCGTATCTCCATAAAAGAAACGTTTTTGAGTGAAAAGATTATTCACAGAGGTAGTGGTGTAGGGTATCACATAGTCGGCCCAGTACCGACTATAGTCTTTTCTTTCTCACTTGTTTTCTCATGCATTATGCAGTAGAAAATATTGTAAAAATCTATAGGAATACTTCCTTCATTTTGCTTAAATCTCCCAATAAAATAGACGGATTTTGCTTTATTGACATTCATATTAAAGCTTTCCCATTAGGGAAGGTAATTGAGTTGATGGGGATATATCTCAAAGCTTCTGAAGTGGAAATACAGGTCAAATAATCCATTTTAATTTATATGCATTTTAAAATACGTGTAAATCGCGTAATTATCAAAATCATTTTGTCCGCTTGTGATTTTCATGTACAGCAAGGCCATATCTACTTACTTACTTACTTACTTAGCTGGCCCATTACAGAACATTTGTTCCATAGGCCGAACTAAGAAAAGATCTCCATCCTCTCTATTTGTTGCTTCGCACTCTGGAATACCGCGCCTTTTCATCTCATCATCCACTTGTTTGCGCCATCTATTACTTGGCCTGCCAATTCTGCGTGCACCGCCATGTGGCATGTATTCATACGCCTTTTTAGCGGGTTCATCATCGCTCATTCTTTTGATATGGCCTAGCCAACGCAATCGCTGCTTCTCGATACGTTTAACAATATTGATGTCGTTGTATAGCAGATACAGCTCGTGGTTCATGCGACGTCGATATTCACCGTCAACGCAGATTGGTCCGTAGATCTTTCGAAGAATTTTTCTCTCAAACACACCAAGCACTGCCATGTCTGCTTGCGCAAGTACCCAGGCTTCGGAGCCATACATCAGCACGGGTAGTATCAGTGTTTTGTAGAGCGTTATTTTTGTTTGACGAGATGTGGCTTTGTTTTTAAACTGCTTACTTAATCCAAAGTAGCATCTGTTGGCCAATACAATTCTTCTTTTTATTTCACAACTGATGTCGTTTGTTGTGTTGACGGAGGTGCCGAGGTAGACGAAGTCTTTTACTACCTCAATATTATAGGAACCAACTTCCACAGTCGGTCCGAGCTCAATGGACGCATTGCGCGTCGACACCATCAACTTGGTCTTCTCACCGTTTACCGCCAGACCCACATTAGCAGATTCTCCTTCGACCTTCATAAAGGTATCAGTTACTTCTTCTACTGATCGGCCCATGATGTCTATATCATCAGCATAAGCAAGTAACATGTGACTATTGGTGTAGATTGTGCCACTTCTTTTGACGTTTGCCTCTCGTATAACCTTTTCTAGCAGGATGTTGAAGAGGTCACACGAAAGGCTGTCTCCTTGTCTGAAACCTCTTTTGGTACCAAACTCTTCGGAGAGGTTCTTTCCTATTTTAACTGAGGACCTCGTGTCAGTTAAAGTCATTTTACAAAGCCGGATGAGCTTTGCGGGAATACCAAATTCAGACATGGCTTGGAATACCTTTGAGCGCAGCGGACTGTCGAAGGCTGCTTTATAATCGACAAATAGGTGGTAGGTGTCGATCTGCATCTTCTCCAGGATTTGCCGCAGGGTAAATATCTGGTCAATGGTGGACTTGCCAGGTCTAAAGCCGCATTGGTATGGTCCAATAATCTCGTTGACCATTGGCTTTAGTCGTTCGCACAATATCCCTGACACGATCTTGTAGGCAATAGGGAGTAGACTTATGCCCCTATAGTTAGAGCATACAGTCTTATCTCCCTTCTTGTGGACGGGGCACAGGATACTCAGGTTCCAATCGTCGGGTACTGGTTCTTCCTGCCAGATGGTGCTAACTAGCTGATGAATACACCTTATCAGCGTGTCGCCTCCGGTTTTGAACAGCTCGGCTGGTAAGCCATCGGCCCCTGCTGCCTTATTATTCTTCAGCCGATTTATTGCTGTCTTTACCTCATCTTGGCTGGGCGGTATACATTCAATACCATCTTCTGGGATTGGGACTGTGGTATCTTCGTCGTCTTCGCTGCTATTGGATACCAACAGATTTGAAAAATGTTCTTTCCATATCCTGAGTACACTATCTGTATCAGTTACCAAATTACCTTGCTGGTCTCTACAGGAGGATGTGCCTGTACCAAAGCCATCAGTTTGATGCTTGACTCTTTGGTAGAATTTTCGGACTTCATTCTGGCTCCTGTACATCTCGATTTTTTCACACTCCCGCTTTTCCATCTCTCTCTTTTTCCTGCGGAAAAGACGTTTCTCCTCTCTCCTTTTCTCCCTGTATCTCTCTCGTGCGCTACGCGTTGCTACGGATTGTAAAGTAGCCTTATATGCCGCATTTTTCTCTTCGGTGGCAGCACGACACTCCTCATCATACCATGGATTCCTTGGTGGAGGTCTCTGGTATCCAAGTATGGATTTTGCGGCTGTTTGCATGGAGTGGGCAATGCTTTGCCATTGCGCTGATATGTTATCGGGATGAGGAGGGCTTTGATTAAGCAATTGGGCTAGTTGAGTGGAATATGCTGTGGCTATCTGTTGTGATTGCAGCTTACCGATGTCTAACTTTCGTGTTGTGTCTGTTCGTACTTTGTTTGCTACGTTTAGGCGGGTGCGTACCTTTGCTGCAACAAGGTAGTGGTCCGAATCAATGTTTGCGCCTCGGAACGATCGTACATCCAACACGCTCGATGAATGTCTTCCATCTATCACAACATGATCAATTTGGTTTCTTGTTTTCTGATCTGGAGACAGCCAGGTGCCCTTATGAATATCGAGATGATTAAATCTGGTACTGCTAACTACCATGTTTTTTGCAGCTGCAAAGTCTATCAGCCTCATACCATTGTCAGATGTTTCACTGTGGAGACTGAATTTCCCGACTGTTGGGCCAAAGATATTCTCCTTTCCAATTTTGGCATTAAAATCGCCTAGAATGATTTTAATGTCATGGGCAGGGCAACGGTCATATGTTTCTTCTAAGCGCTCGTAAAATATATCTTTGGTCTGTTCGTCCTTTTCTTCAGTGGGAGCATGAGCGCAAATAAAGCTGATGTTGAAGAATTTAGCTTTTATTCGAATAGCAGCAAGTCTTTCATTCACTGGAGTGAAGCTGGATACAAGATGTTTTAGTCTCCGACTAACTACGAATCCACAACCAAACTCATGCTTTACGTCATGGCAGCTATAATACAGTGCGTCACCTTTAGGTGTTGTTGTGACGCCTTTCCCAATCCATCGTATTTCCTGTATGGCAGTAATATAGGTCTTGTACTTTTCAAGTACGTCTGCCAATGCGAAGACTGCACCTTCTCTATAAAGAGTGCGAACATTCCAGGTGCAGATTCGCAGATCATGGTCCTTAAAACGTTTGCGGGGTTCGTCAACTTTAGAGGGGTTTGTTTTTCTTTTCTTTCGTTTTTTCATAGTAGGCTGTTTTTTCTAGGGGAGGGTTACTAACCCGACGCCCAAACCCAAGCTTTTAACGTTCTTATGGGTGAACGCGCGGCACATGTTAGCTCACTACCTTTAACGGGTGTTAAAGGCAGTTCCCCAGGTGACACCACGGGGAGGTCAGTGTCCACTTGGGATGAAAGAGGGACCAAGATAAATCCTGGGCTTTGCCATGTTAAAACCGGTCAGGACCGTTCCTTGGTATCATCCATCCCCTACGTCACCCAGGCCATATCTACTAATTTGTATATATTTTTCGAAATATAATTTTGACGCTAAGACAATTGCAAATATTAGACGCGAAAAATATGATTTTTAGAAAAATGTTCGTACAAAATTTCCGCATTTGGATGCAGATTTCTATGAAGCTGTGCTGACTGCATTCACAATATACGTATCAAATAACTCAGAATCGCAAGTACTACAATCCAATATATGATTTTTTGAAAAACCTGTTTGCGGAATGAAATTAGAAGAAAATGTCAAAAAACACTTTAAATCTGGCTTCAAAATGTCAGCATCATTTAATGGTAGAATCAGTTCAAATTTTGAAAAGTAATACATTAGAGAGATGATCCTTATTTAGTTTGCTTCTACTTTTACTTTGACAGGAAAATCGAGAGAAGTGTGGTTTACTCACAAATCGAGAGAAAACAAAAAAAGACATCTCATTTTTACACATTTTTTAACGTAAATATAGCCACAGCTTCCACGCAAATTATCTTTTAAGGCCAATATTCTTTGCCACGTCCAAAAACATTTCATTTTATCCAAAAATATTTAATTTGTATAATATACAATCACAAGTCGCGTGTTCTAAAAGGGTAAACCTTGGCTTCAGCTATGTTAAATTTTCAAAAATATTGCTGATATATGTATAAAAAGAAAATTTAAATGGGCATTTTTTTAAAAGATTTGTATTAAACGAAATTTTAAACGTGGATTTTTAAAAGAAAATTTAGACGAGGATATTTTTAAAAGAAAATCTAAACGTCGATATTTTAAAAAGAAATTTAAACGTGGATATTTTGAAAAGAATATTTAAACGTGGATATTTTTATACCCTCAGCATTTATGCTAACGAGGGTATATACACTTTCATACGGGCAAAATGTGCCTCATCGAAATATTGGTTTTATACCCCAAGTATGTTTGGACGAAATGTGTTTCAGACAATTTGGAGTCGATTGAGCAATGTCCGTCCGAACGGATCAATCGTTTCAATCTTAAATTTGGCTTTCGTAATATTTTGTCCAAACTTAGTTTATGTTCTAAGATGGGTTATATCGGTCCACTCCTTCCGGTACCACCCCCACAAAAGATCGAAAATGTTCGGAAAATTTGTACGTACGATTTGGTAACCGATTTGGTCCATACTTTGCAAATCGTGAAAAGTCTACCAGACTTAGATGAGTTTCCAATATGGACTCAAACGGTCCACACCTTCGGGTACCTCCCACACAAAATTTTGGATAAGTTCAGTTTAGGACCTTCTCTCGAATCGCTTTGATTTTTGTTTTAGCAACTTGCATTCACTGCCCCCTATACGACGGTATCAATCGATTCAATCTTAAATTTGGCTTTCGTAATATTTTGTCCAAACTTAGTTTAAGTTCTAAGATGGGTTATATCGGTCCACTCCTTCCGGTACCTCCCCCACAAAAGATCGAAAATGTTCGGAAAATTTTTACGTACGATTTGGTAACCGATTTGGTCCATACTTTGCAAATCGTGAAATGTCTACCAGACTTAGATGATTTTCCAATATGGACTCAATCGGTCTACTCCTTCGGGTAGCTCCCACACAAAATTTGGGATAAGTTCAGTTTAGGACCTTCTCTCGAATCGCTTTGATTTTTGTTTTAGCAACTTGAATTCACTGCCCCCTATACGACGGTTCATGTTTCATCAGGGGCAAGTCCACACTTCCAGAGATAATAGCCCCAAAGTTGCAAAAAACCCCTATGACACCGTGTGAGGTGGTTGGAGCGCAAGATAACTCTCTAACGGATCTGCCGATTCGGTCCAAAATATGGCCTTAGTAATATTTTGTCCAAACATAGTTTAAGTTCGAAGATAAGCCATATCGGTCCACTGCTTCAAAAGTTCAAAAATGTTCGGAAAAATTGTTCGTACGGTAACTGTTGAAGGGAGTGACCGATTTAGTCCATACTTTGCACATCCTAATGTAACTACCAGACATAGATCAGGTTCAAATATGTACTATATTTGTCCACTCCATCCCGTACCTCCCACACAAAATTTTGGATAAGTTCACTTTAAGACCTGCTATTGAATCACTTTGATTTTTGTTGAAGCAACTTCGCTGCCTCAATAAAGATGGTAAAAGTTGTTTCAGGGGCAAGTCCATACTTCTTGAGAAAACAGCCCGAAGGGTGTAAAAACCCCCTATGGCACCCCCATGTCTATGTCGGTCCATTCCTTTAAGTACATTTTCAGCAAAATTTTTGAACTTTAATCCTAATCAACATTTTTGTCTGTTCATACGACCAAAATTTTGAAACCCCCTAAATACATAAGTTTTTTTGTGAAAAAAATGTTTCAATTTGCACAGGCTGAGGGTATATCTCTGCCGGCAAAGCCGACTGATACTTTTTACTTGTTTTAAAATCAATTTGAAACGAGAATATTTTTAAAGAAAATTTAAACGTGTATATTTCTAAATGAAAATTTAAACGTGGATATTTTTAAAAGGAAATTTAAACCTGGACAATTTTAAAAGAAAATGTACACTTGGATATTTTTAGAAGAAATTTTAAACGTGGATATTTTTAAAAGAAAATTTAAACGTGGATATGCTTAAAAGAAAGTTTAAACGGGAATATATTTAAAAAAATTAAATATAGATATTTTTAAAGAAATTTCAAACGTGGATACTTTTAACAGAAAATTTAAACGTGAATATTTTTAAAAGAAAATTTAACCGTGAATATTTTTTAAAGAAATTTTAAACGTGAATATTTTTAAAAGAAAATTTTATGCTAACGAGGGTATATACACTTTCATACATGCAAAATATGGCTCATAGAAATAATGGGTTTAGACCCCAAGTATGTTTGGATGAAATCCCTTTCAGACAATTTGGAGTTTATTTAGCCACGTCCTTCCGTCTGTCTGGCTGCTGGTGCGCACAATAGCTCTCTATCGGATGAACCGATTTCTTCCAAAATATGGCTTTCATAATAATTTGTCCAAACTTAGTTTAAGTTTGAAGCGGGGTTATATCGGTCCACTCTTTCTGGTAAATTTGTGGGCATGATAACCCTTGAAGGGAGTAATCGATTTGATTCATACCTTGCACATCGTAATATCTCTACGGAACATGGAACAAGTTTGAATATGGACTATATCGGTCCACTTCTTCGAGTAACCCACACACAAAATTTCGTTTTGATTTTTGGTGTAGCAACTAGTATTCGCCGCCCCTATTACGACTGCATACGTGTTTTCAGCGGCAAATCCATACTTCCTGAGAAAATGGCCCGAAAGTTGTAAAAACCTGCTATGGCACATGTATGTTAAAACAAGTTCTAAGATGGGCCATATCGGACCACTCCTTTGGGTACCTCCCCCACAAAAGTTGACAACCGTTCGGTAAAATAGTGCGCACGATAACTCTCGAAGGCAGTAACCGATTTGATCTATACTTTGCACATTGTAATATTTCGAGAGATAAATCCGGTTAGAATATGGTCTATATATGTCAACTCCGTCGGGTACCACCCCACAAAATTTCGGGAAAGTGCAGTTTAAGACCTCCTCTCGAATCGTTTTGATTTTTCTTGCAACGTGTTGGGCTCAAAGCCACTATTACGATGGCGCAAATTTTTTGAGTGGCAAGCCATACTTCTTGAGTATATGGCCCGAAAGCTGTAAAAACCCCTATGGCCAGCATGTATAGTGACTGGTGCGCACGACAACTCTGGGACCGAATACTGCGTTGGTCCACCCAGTCCATATCGTAATATTTCTTGGAATGTTAGATGAAATTCGAAGGTGGTGCTTATAGGTTCCTACTTCCGGTTCCTTCCAGACAAAAGTTCGAAAGTATTCGTTAAAATGGTAAGCGCAATATCTCATAAACGGAGCAACCGATTTGGTCCAAACTTTGGATCGCAAAATATTTTATCCAAACTTAATGTTCAAAAGTGGTCCCTATTGGCATTCGAATGTGGTGCTTATAGGTCTACTCCTTCCGGCATCTCCCCAACGAAAGTTGGTACACATAAAACGGTACGGGCGATATTTTATAAATGGAGAAACTGATTTTGGTCAAAACTTTGGATCTCGAAATACTTTGTCCAAGCTTAGTCTATTTTTAAAAGTGGACTCCATAGATCCATTGATCAATATATTTGATTAAGTGCAGTTAAGTGTCTGTTTGAGGATCCTTTGTAAATTTTTTACCCAAGTTGCTCCTAGTGGCTCTGTTTACAGCGATATTATGTTTTTCGTGGGCAAGTACATGTTTTCTGATATAATGGTCCAAATGCTCTAAATTATATAGTGACCAACTGAAACGACAGGTGGGCGCAATATCTATCGAGAGGAATGACTCCAATAATAAGACCCACTTGAATACATTTTTTATGCTGGAGTGTAAAAAAAGTTCGGCCCGGCCGAACTAACGCTTTTTTACTTGTTTAATTTAAAATGGGATTTTGAAGAATTCTGAAAGAAGGTTTTTTTTAAGATTGAAAACAAGAATTTTTCATGATTTTCCAGTTGGATTTTATGAAGGGCTATAAAGGCCAATTAATTTGTTTTTAAAGAGGACCCAATTAAATAATATTTGTCAACCATTTTTCAATGCCGTACAATTTAAGAATCGGTGTACTCTTCATGTTTTTTGCTAATTGCATTTTGAATGTATTCCCACATATTACGATAAGTCACTTCAGTACAAAGTTCAGCTCGTTGTTTCCAATCAATGGATTATTTTTTTTTTTTTTTTTTTTGACAAATTTATATCTGCGTTAATTTTTAGCTTAAATTAAATTCAAATCTTAAACAATAACGCTTTTCAAACATATTAAATTAAGAGAAACCCCACCAAATATAGAAAACAAACATAAAACTTCCAATATTTATTTACATACATAATATCGCATATGAAACGAAACGTAATAAGCTGTTTATATTGAAGAACTGAACTGTAAACAAAGATAGGTTGGTTGCTGCGCTGCGCCCACCATATTCTTAGTTCATAGTTTTTGCAAAGATAATTCTTCGCTACTACCATTGGCAGGCTATTGGAAGAACACGCTTAATCGAAATTAATAATAAAAAAAACTATCTCCAATTTTAATAGCGAGAGAGATTTTTTTGGTTTGTAATTGATTCAAACCCTATGCTTGATTATACATATCAAATCTCATTTAGATGCTAATTGATGCGATTCGTAAGTGGTCGACGACGTAATCGTTATGTGTATTTTTAACATATTATGCTAAATATTTTCTATCCCTAGTGCCAACTGGTGGCTGTGTGTGTTGTGTCGCTTTGTTTTATACTATAAAAGTTAAGATTTCATTGAGGTTTGACATCAGTTTCGTGTTAATCATTCACATCGAATCACATACGAAAATATGAAAGCCTTCGTCGTATTTGCTCTCCTTGCCACTTGTGCCTATGCTGCTCCACAACGTGGTGCCGGTGGTGCTGGTGCTAGTGCCTCCGCTAATGCTGCTGCTACTGCCAATGTAAAGGGCGGTGCTGGTATCGGAGGTCGTCCTGGTGGTCTTGGTGGTGCTGGTTTTGGTGGTCCAGCTGTAGGTGGCGGTTTTGGTGGCCGTCCAGGCGCTGGTGGTTTTGGTGGTCCCGCTGTTGGTGGTTTCGGTGGTAATGCTGGAGGTTCTGCCAATGCTAATGCTGCTGCTAATGCCAATGCCGCTGGTGGTGCTGGTGGCCGTCCAGGTGTTGGTGGTTTCGGTGGCCCCGCTGTTGGTGGTTTCGGTGGTCCAGCTGTAGGTGGCGGTTTTGGTGGCCGTCCAGGTGCTGGTGGTTTCGGTGGTAATGCTGGAGGTTCTGCCAATGCTAATGCTGCTGCTAATGCCAATGCCGCTGGTGGTGCTGTTGGCCGTCCAGGTGTTGGTGGTTTCGGTGGTCCCGCTGTTGGTGGTTTCGGTGGTCCAGCTGTTGGTGGCGGTTTTGGTGGCCGTCCAGGCGCTGGTGGTTTCGGTGGTAATGCTGGAGGTGCTGCCAATGCTAATGCTGCTGCTAGTGCTAATGCCAATGCCGCTGGTGGTGCTGGTGGCCGTCCAGGTGTTGGTGGTTTCGGTGGCCCTGCTGTCGGTGGTTTCGGTGGCCCAGCTGCTGGTGGTTTCGGTGGTCGTCCCGGAGTTGGTCTCAATGGTGGTGCTTCCGGTTCAGCATCAGCATCTGCAAGTTCATCTGCTTCAGCCTCTGGAAACGGTAGAGGAGGTAATGCCGGTGCCAACGCCAGTGCTTCAGCCAATGCCAATACCAATGTACGCGGTTAAACAGGCAAATTAGTTTTTAAGTAATTTAATCATAAATTATTGTTAAAATAAAGAAAATAATTTAATATATAGGCAACGTGTATATAGTTATTATGGCTATTCTAGAAATGACTAAGGTGCTGTCCAAGAGGACTCTAAGGGAAACTTGTGGAAGAGTACGAGTGGTGCAGAAAACACAAAACTTGTTTTTATCAAAGAAGCTGTTTTACAAGAACAATGTAAAAGGCGAGTTGTTCTGCAAAGGGGAAAAATCATCTACAAACTGTCAATCGAGAGCAAGTACCGCATTGGGCATGTACTTTGACAACAACACCTTGAGATCTTTGAATATCAGGTCTCAAGAGACACTAACCTCCCGGTGGTGTCGCTTGGGGAGCAGCCTTTAACACCTGCTAAAGGTAGTGAGCTAACATGTGCCGCACGTTCACCCATAATAACGGTAAAACCTTGGTTTGGGCCCTGGACTAGTAATCCATCTTTACAAAAAATATCGCACCAAGAAAAAACAAAGAATAAGAGCAACAACACCCTCTAAAATTGACGACTCCCGTTTTGGCCATGATCTACGAAAATGTACTTGTAATGTTCGAACTCTATATAGAAAAGGTGCAGTTTACGCATTGGCAGATGTACTTGAACAAGTAAAAAAGTATCAGTCGACTTAGCCGACAGAGATATACCCTCGGCCTATGTGAATTGAAACTTTCATCTACGGACAGATCGAATGTATATAGGGTCTTTTCAGAATTTTGTGGACATTTGAACTTGCCGAAAAAAACGTGGATTAGGATTAAAGTTCAAAAGTGTTGCGGAGGAGGTACTTGAAGGAATGGACCGATATAGTCCATTATGGACGTGGATCTTATTATGGAAGTCATATCTTTTCGATAGATATGGCGCCCGCTAGTCATTTCATATAATTGTGGACCAGTATGCCAGGAAGCATGGAATTGTCCACGAAAAACATAATCTCGCTGTAAACAGGACCACAACATCGATTTACATTTCCAAAGGATCTTCGCACATACCTTTAACTGTACTTAGACACAAATGTTGTACTTTCGTGGTGGAGGTACGTACCCTAAGGAGAGGACCGATATGGGTCATTTTAGAAGTTAAACTAAACTTGGACAAATTATTATGAGATCCAAATTTGGACCAAATTGGTTGCCCCGTTCAAGAGATATCATGCATTCCTCTCCAGCTACTATATATGGTGTCATAAGGGCTTTTTACATCTTTCGGGCTGTTTTCTAAAGAAGTGTGGACTTGCCCCTGAAAAAAACTTCTACCGTCATAATGGAGGCAGCGAATGCACGTTGCTTCAACAAAAATAAAGTTATTCGAGAGCAGGCCTAAAAGTGAACTAATCCGTCATTTTTGTGTGATAGGCACACGAAGGTGTGGACAAATATAGTCCATATTCCAACCTGATCTAAATCTGGTATATATATTAGGATGTGTAAAGTATGGACCTCATCGAAATAATGGTTTTGGACAAAATCTGTTTCAGACAATTTGGAGTTAATTTCGCCATGTCCGTCCGTCTGTCTCTCTGGCTTGCAGGAGCGCACGATAACTCTCGAACGGACCAACCGATTCGGTCCAATATTTTCTCCAAACTTAGTTTAAGTTCGAAGATGGGTTATATCGGTCCACTTCTTCCGGTACCTCCCCCACAAAAGTTCACAAATGTTCGGAAAATTTGTGCACACGATAACTCTTGAAGAGAGTAATCGATTTGGTCCATACTTTGCATATTGTAAAATTTTGACCAGACTTAGATGAAGTTCCAATATTTACGAAATCCGTCCACTACTTCGGGTACCACGCACAGAAAATTTCGGAAAAGTTCGGCTTAGGACCTGTTCCCGAATCGCATTGATATTTGTTGTAGCAACTTGTGTTCACCGCCCTCTATACGTCGGTACAAGTTTTCAATCAAAGCAACATAAGTCGATTTATGTAATTTTTGATTTATTAATGCCACGTATTTGTACTTATTGAGAGCTTTCCCTATCGCTTTACCGTTTTTGAAAAAAAAATGTTCCGTTTCTGTTATTTTTTTGGCAAAACTACTTTAGTGGGTCTTTCTACAAATTAATTATACCCTATACCACAATGTGGAAAAGGGTATAATAAGTTTGTTTTCCCAAAAATTCATGTAACGCCGCGAAATATTCGTCGTAGACCCCTCATGTGGTATACCAAACTTCATATCTCGACGAGATAAAGCGATTTAGCGATGTGTGTCCGTCCGTCCGTCCGTCCGTCTGTCCGTCCATTAAAAATTGTAATCAAGCTAGAGGCCGCAATTATGGACCGATTGTCACGAAATTTAGTATGGAGGTCGGGTTTGGACCAGAATAGAACTGATTAGTTTTTGGCGATGATCGTGAAATGTTAAAGGGATGAAATGGACCAAAAACAAAATTTTTGCTCGATTTTGTAGCCGCTCTGTAGGTCGCAATAATAGTCCGATCGGCGCGAAATTTTAAACGTAGTTTTGGTTTGAGATGAAGAAGTAGCGTGCAAGTCAACGGTATGATCGGATAATATTTAGCGGGTTAAATTGATCAAAACTTTTGTGTGAAAATTGGTAAAATTTCTAATGCACATCTTATAACTTTATCCCAAGAAGACGCGTTTAGTGGTATAGGGTATCACATGGTCGGCCCCGTCCGACTATAGTCTGTTCTTACTTGTTTTCATAATAAACTTATTATGTGGATATAAGCAGCAATAAATACCAAACATTTTCAATCCCGCGACGGCCGGTTCTATGCACCGGATTGACTCGGAGGAATCTTCGACCAGGGGCCGTCACCTCAACAATTATGTGTTTGTGTTCGTGTATTTTTTTCACCATGGGAGCGGAAATTTATCCCCGAATGCCTGCTCTGAGCTCTTCTGGTCCGTGCCGAGATAGAAATGAACCCCGGGCCAGTATGGATCTGTTCCGTTTGTCAGATCCGCATCCACCACATGTCAACAATGGTGAGATGTAATGGATGTATGGAATGGGTGCATTTTCGTGGGTGCTCTGGCCTTAGTAGCACCCGGGATTACAACGACAGGTATGTTGCTGCTTGCTGCGTCAGCGCATTACCCAGTGCGTCTTCTACGTCGTCGTCTGACTCTTCGTCGTCGGAATACGAGACGCCCCCGCAGTCTCCCCAACAACAACAACAAATACAGCATCTAACACCACATGTTGTTGTTCAACGGCCCGGAAATGCATCTATCCTGCAATTCAATTGCAACGGTCTCCGCAATAAGGTCAGTGAAATTGTGGACTTTATGAGTCGGAAAACATCATGGTCGCCGCGATCCAGGAAACAAAGCTCACCGCCACCTGTAGCTTGCGTTGCGATGGTTACAACGTTTTGCGGAAGGATCGCAAAAGAAGCGGAGGAGGAGGACTTGCCTTCCTAATACACCAGTCTGTCCAGTACAGACCTATCTCGCTTGAGCTTGGCTCTAGTGACCCATACATGGAGTGTATGGGGGTAGCAGTAAAGTGTGGTACTGCCGAGGTAGAGCTGCTTAATGTGTACATACCGCCGATGAATAGCTGTGCCCGGGGTTATATGCTTAATATTAGTTTGCTTTCGGAGGGCGATAATCGTCTGGTGCTAGGGGACTTCAATGCTCATCATGAGCATTGGCACTCCGTCCTAAGTAATGACCAGAGGGGCACAGCGCTGGCAGAGCAAATCGATAGCTCCACGTTTTGCGCGGTGAATGAAGACGCTCCTACGAGGATTAGAGGAAACTGTCACAGCTCGCCAGATATCACCATTGTGGCACCAGGTCTGATAAATGACGTATCCTGGCAATCCGTCATTTCCCTTAGTTCGGACCACCTGTAAACAGACCACCCGACTTCATAACCTCTGAACGCCGTACTTTCCTGAACCATAGGAAAGCTGATTGGCAAGGTTTCAGAGAATTTACCAATCACCGCTTCACACAATTGCCCACCCCCTCAGATCCTCGGGTAGCTGAGAGAACTTTCCGAGACATCATCACTAAAGCAGCCTGCTGGTCGAATACCCGAAATAAGACCAAATTTCCCAGCAGAGGCGACGGGACTAGCAAATGAACGTGATGAGCTTCGTCGTACGAACCCCGAAGACCCAAGAATTAGAGAACTTACTCTTGAAGTCAACAGGCTAGTGGGCGAACATAAGCGGAAAAAGTGGCTAGACCATCTGAAGCAATGCAACATTGGTGCAGGAATAAGTAAATTGTGGGCAACGGTTAAATCACTCTCGAGTCCGGAAAAGAAGGATGACAGAACGGCTCTTACTTTCAACGGCGTGACAGTAACTGGCCCAAAGAGGTGCGCGTGTTATTTTAACCTGCAGTTCATAGAGCACCCCGAGAGTGATAGGGCGAAGAGAAGTGTGCTACGCCGTATAAGAAGAGCTCTTCCAGCCGCGGAGGTACCACCACAATTTACGACGAGCGATGTTGCAGATGCCATCCGAAACGCTAAATCATCCAAAGCGTTGGGCCAGCACCGGATATCGATGGGAATGCTTAAGCAGCTGGATGAACCTGAAGTTGAGTATTTAACAAGTGTTCTCAACCTATCGTTAGCCACCCATGTTGTACCGGATGCCTGGAAAGTTGGCAGGGTGGTCCCGCTACTGAAGCCTGGCAAGGATGCCAGCAGAGGTGAATCGTACAAGCCGATTTCACTCCTGTCGCCAGTAGCAATGATCCTAGAGGCGCTACTCCTCCCCACGATGAGAAGGTGTTTTCCAGTTGCCCAACATCAACATGGATTTCGGAAAATGCATAGTACTACAACAGCATTAGACGCCATATCCACACATATCAGTAGAGGACTGAACCAGAAAAGGCCGTGCGACTGAACAGTCATGGTGGCTCTTGACCTATCGAAGGCCTTCGATACCGTCAGCCATGCCAAGCTGTTCGAGGATATAGAGAAAACTAATCTCCAGCCATGTTTGAAACGTTGGGTAATCAACTATATGTGTGGACGCCAGTCGTTTGTAGAATTCAGAAACAAGAAGTCCAAAACCCGTAGAGTGAAACAGGGAGTTCCCCAAGGAGGGGTGATATCTCCGGAACTGTTTAATCTCTACCTTTCTGAAATTCCACACCCTCCAGATGGCATAGAGATCGTGATGTATGCGGACGATTGTACGATCTTGGCTCGGTTAAATGTCTACATAGCTGACTTAGTGCAGTTCTTCCATCTGAGGAATATGAAAATATCCGCTGCTTAATCCACAGCCACGCTGTTCACCACATGGACGGCTGAGATGAGGCTCCCACTGAACATATTGGTCGATGGTGCACTGATTCCGACCACTAACTACCCTAAAATACTGGGTGTAACGTTCGATAGCATGTTCAAGTCGTCCGCGCATGCCACAGCTATTTGCAATAAGATCAGAAGTAGGAACAAGGTTCTCAAGTCGCTGGCCGGCAGCACTTGGGGTGCTGATAAAGAAACCTTGTTGACCACCTACAATGCAATAGGCCGGTCTGTGGTAAGCTATGCGGCGCCAGCGTGGTCCGCAAAGGTTAGCGAATCGCAGTGGAAGAAGATTCAAACCTGCCAGAATGCCGCCCTGAGGACTGCAACAGGGTGCCTCCTCAGACACCAGTGGACCATCTTCATGAGGAGGCGAAGGTTTTATCTGTGCGTCAGCACAATAAGATGTTGTCGCTTGGGGGTTAGCGCAGTGAGCATCCCTGTCACGATTTAATGGACAGGCTCCTCCCACGCAGGCACGTCAGGAGAGACCTTCATGATCTAGAGATAGAGGTCCAAAGGTATAAAAGAGAACCGCTAGATCAACGAGCCTATCAGGCAGGCTTGAATCGCATTCACACCAACATGGTTGCGCAAGCAGTACGAAGATACAGTGTGAATGCCGTACTTGGTAACCATCCCCCATCCATCGCAGCAGAAGAACGCCAGCTGCCAAGGCAAACACGAGTGGTTTTAGCTCAGTTAAGATCCGGACGATCCAGCCGCCTCGATTCGTATTGGGCCAGAATTGACGCCACGATACCCAACATATGCCCAGCATGTGAATTGGGACCACACGATACTCTGCATTTATTCAACTGCCCAGCTAACCCCACTCACCTGTCTCCTCATTCTTTATGGACGCAACCAGTCCAGGTTGCAGAATTCTTGAGTCTGGACACAGAGGAACTTGATAACTGAAATAATACACGAACGAACATAAATGCGTTGCTACAACAACAACAACCAAACATTTTCATAAAAAGACACAAGACGACTTAGGTCATTTCGGATAAAAATAAAACATTTATTGATTGATCTTTTATACAACTTTTCTGTTTTTATGTAGTTTACTCCCTAACATAAGTCTCCTTGTGTAATTTTTGTGAAAAAAGAGATCCGCGGCCCTAAAAACTGCAAGAACTGCTATCATTCATTTAACTGCTGAATCACATAATTGTGACGTAATCGCAGTACAACAAAATGAATAAATAAATACAAATTCATCAAATTTTAAGTGTATTATATATGTATCTACATAGCATGAATACTTTTCTGTTTCTAAATAATATTGATATGAAGAATATGTTGATATTGTTTTAGTCTTTTTTTTTCGTCTTCGATCGTTATTTAACAATCCCCTACAAACACTGATAACATTTTTGATATACAAATTTTTATACCCTCAGCATTTATGCTAACGAGGGTATATGGAAAATGTTGCCAATTCTTTCAAATTCCATTCTCAAAAAGTTTTAATTTTTCTTTTCGCGCTACATCAAAAATTGTTGTGTACATAGGTTAAGAAAAAATTCCCCGGTACAAATCCGCTCGCAAATTTTTCGTTGTGGCGGACAAAAGTTATCGCGGTTTTATTTCTGTTTTTAAGAATAAATTATTATAAAAACTCAAATTATTTTAATGAGCACAATTGTCACTAAAAAGTTATCACGAAAGGACGTCCGCGGAATTTACAAAAAATTGACAACATTTTGAATGTAGTACGACTTTTTTTCAAAATATGGGTCCATATACCCGTCAAAAATTACAAAAAAAAAAAATAGTTTTAAATAAAAACAAGTGAGAAAAGGCTATAGTCGGTACAGGGCCGACTATGTGATACCCTACACCACTACCTCAGTGCATTATCTTTTCACTCGAAAACATTTCTTTTAGGGAGATACGAAAGTTTTCACCTATCTTTTATACCAAATGACTTAAGGCGAACTGAACCAAAATAATTAATATTTAATTTTATATTTGACTACTATCGACATCACCAACAGCAATATGCTTCTATCTCTGTGAGAAAATTTCGTGATGATCAGATCAAAATTCCGACCTGTAGTGTGATTGCACAAAAAGTGGAAAAATGGATGTATTACCGACTATTGCGATATCTCTATTATTTTACCACCTACGCCAACCTACTTTGCATAAATTTAAAGATGGTATTTTCTACTTTCTCAGTCAGGCTTTGCTTTTAGATGGTACCTAACCAAAGGTGTGATGTCCGTCATTATTATTAAAATCGCAAAAATTAAAAATTGTGTTTTATTTGCGACTATTGTGATATCTTGTTTGTTTGATCACCTACGGGAACCTACTTTACATCATCAGGAACCTACTTTCATTGTCAGGTTTTGCTTTTGGTATACCCCATATAAAAGTTGAGATATTCGCTTTGGAAAAAACATTGTCTTTTTATCCAAATCAGTTTTTTGCCCATTACGACCCCTAAATATTATGCGACCATCACCAAAATCAATAGGCGTTTTCATCTGTGAGACCCCCATTAACCCTCAAAATTTTGTGACGATCCGATAAAAATTGCGACCTGATTTCCAAAAAAATTGAAAAATGGGATGTATTACCGACTATTGCGATATCTCCGTTATTTGGCACCTACGCCGACCTAGTTTGCATCATTGTAAAGATGGGATCTTCTACTTTCATAGTCAGGCTTTGCTTTTGGAAAGTCCCCAACCAAAGCTGTGATATTCGTCATTATAATTAAAATCGCAAAAATGAAAAGTTGGGATTTATTTGCGACTATTGTGATATCTTCGTTGTTTGATCAGCTAAGAGAACCTGCTTAACATCATTAGAAAGGTGATATTTTCTACTTTCATTGTCAGGTTCTGCTTTTGGTATACCCCTTATAGAAGCTGAGATATTCGCTTTAAAAAACAACGTTGTATTTTTATCAAAATAAGTTTATTGCCCATTCCGGCCCTAAATATTACCCGACCATCACCAAAATCAATAGGCTTCTTCCTCTGTGAGACCCCCATTAAACCTCATAATTTCGTGATTTCCAAAAAATGGATAAATGGGATGTATTAACGTCTATTGCGATATCTCCGTTATTTGATCACCTACGCCGACTTAGTTTCCATCATTGTAAATATGGAATCTTTTACTTTCATGGGCAGGCTTTGCTTTTGGAAAGTCCCCAACCAAAGCTATGATATTCGTCATTATAATTAAAATGGCAAAACTGAAAATTTGCGTTTTATTTGCCAGGTTGTATTTTTGGTATACCCCATACAGAAGCTGAGATATTCGCTTTGGAAGGAAACGTTGTCTTTTTATCCACATAAGTTTTTTTGCCCATTCCGACCCCTAAATATTATCCGACCATCACCAAAATCAAAAGGCTTCTTCCCCTCCGGGACCCCATCAACATCCGAAATTTCGTGACGATCCGATCAAAATTGCGAACTGTAGCGTGATTACAAAGTTTAGATGGACAGACGGACGGACACACATAGCCAGATCTACTCAGCTCGTCGAGACATTCATTTTAGTATATCAAGCTTTTTGTAGAAAATTAACTTATGTTGAAACTGAGGTATGGGGTATTGTAACTCGCGATCAGTTTTACTATACGATAACTTTTGACCGCATTTCGGTAAAATAAACTGTTTTAGCCCGATTCACCGAGGGGTTTCTTAAAATAATAATTTGAGCGGAAGCTGTGGTCGTACTAATGTAAAAAAATCGGAAAAAATCGGAAAAAATCGTTGAAGAAAACGAGTTTCATTATGTTATTTTCCAATTAGTGGTTTTACAACACAAAGTAGAGCTTGATGCTCAAAGGAGAAGTTAAAGAGTATATTTCAGAGTTGAAGTTTCTAATCTATGATTTTTTAATATATCCACTGTATCTACTTCAAACGGATGCTGACATTTTGAAACCAGAAAAATGGGGTTTTTTGAATTTTTGCTCTAATCGGGACGCGCAGCTGGATTTCACTAAAAGATTATTATTTGATTATAGTACTCGCGATTTCGCATTTTTTAATGTATAACATGAGGGTGTAGCCCTCACAGGATCACAGTAATCTGCGCCCAAACACGAAATTTTTGTGCGTAAATTTTTCTCAAAAACCTATTTTTTGGTTTAAAATTTACAAGCGTCAATCGATTTCCGTGGAAACCCGCGTAAATTTAGTTTTTTTACGTTCTGAATCTAACAAGCCACGACGCGTAAAAATCCACCCACTAGATCTGCGGATATGATACCCCTCAAATTTCGAAAATTTGCAAAAGATTATTTTGAAAATATCGCATAATAAAACGCGTTTTGGATGTGTCAGTTCTACTTAAATAAATAGATCGATACGTGTGTTTAAACTGCGCGAAAATAGATATTTAAAAACTCTCGTAAATGCAGAGATATAATAGATTTTTTCTAAAAATTTAGAGCGATGCTACATCCACGGTTCTTGATGGATCGCATTGAAACGGCATACAATGATGTATTTTTTAATGGTGATTATAGAAATCGGATGCGCATAAAATGTAAATGAACTTCGCGGAAATTATAACAATTTTACTATATTTTGCACCCTAATATGCAGCAGATGCTACATCGTGGCCGCCAAATAGAATTTGACAAACTGTACATCAAATAAAGGGGATTGATTCGCTGTGTTGGAACATCGGATGCGCATCATGTCATTTTCATAATTACGCGGTTGTTGTAATATTCAATATAACATAACATGTTGTAATATTCAATATAACATTATTTTAACGTTATGTCACAATTGAAATTCCTTGTGATTTAATATAAGGTTCTAATAATATTATCCAATATGAAAACTAAATGCGAAAAATTTGTTACAACGGAATATCATCATTATTGCGCGAAATTTTGACGAAAATGCCGAAGAACTCAAACATTTTTTCTCCAACTTTTCCTATAAAACCGTAAAAAAAATAAAATTAGAAAAATATGATTTTATTTTTTTCGTAATATTTTCTTTGTATTTTTGCAAATAACATGAATAATATAGCTCCAACCTTCACAACTTAGGTTTCATTTTACTCCTCAAAATGTCTGGATGCTGTTATAATTTTTTTTATATATTTTTCGTAAGTATGAGCGCTGTTGTTTCAAAAATATGTTTGTAAATACGTGAAATTATTTAACAAATTTGATTTTTCGCGAATCCATTGAGACTTTGCGATTATTTTTTGCATCATCGCAAAGGTTACGAATTCAGTTCACGATAATAGAATATAACAGCTAACAATATTAAGCCGCAAATTTTTAGAATTTTTTTCTAATTATCATAATTAAAACAGTCATATCTTTTCGATGCGTTACAAACTTTTTGGCCAAAACCAAATAGTGGTGTAGGGTATAATTACACAGGGAATCAAATGAGACCAAAATTATATTGATCGGGATAATAGTTTGGATGTTATAGCCAAAATAACCATATATTTGAATAACATGAAATAAATTTTGGTTTGAAAAAATAGTTTTCACATGCATTATAGAATTGAAAATATTGGAAAAAATCTATAGAAGTACTTCTTCTTGAAACTTCCAAGAAAATGGGCGGATTTTGCTTTATCTAAATTCACATAGAAGGTTTCCCATTGAGGAAAATTATCGGGTTGTTGAGGTAAATCATTAGACTTCTTAAACGGAGCTACAGTTCAAATAAACCGTTTTAATTTATATGCATTATTAAAATATGTGTAAATCGCGTAATTATTAAATCATTTTTTCCGCATGTGATTTGTATGTACAGCAAGGCCATTTCTTTCAATTTGTATATATTTTTCGAAATTAGGAGGGTTGGCGTTTTTGGTTTGGGATGACGACTTCTATTTTGTTTTTCAAAATAGTCAGGCGTAATCCCATAGTCGTTGTTTTAATATTTTATTAAAACAACTTTAATTTATTAGTGGGAAAAAATTGGCGATGTTTACCAAGGGGTAAGGCGGGGAATACTACAGTTTCAGATCTCGCCACAGATCTTCATCAGTTCCCTTGTTTCTTGTTTTTCAACAAGAAACTTTTTTTATCCAAGTGTCAATTGCTAGCTCAAATAGATACGTGCCCAAAGAAACACTCTGATCGAGAATTTCTTTGGCACTAACTAAACTCTAGCAACTTCATTTGCAAACAAAACCAAATCTTTCCCACTGCTATGCGTTCGTCTATTCTCGACGAAAAAACACATAACTAATTTGTTGGTATTGCATACTACAGCAATAAACAACATTTCAACAAATTAGTTATGTGTTTTTTCGTCGAGAATCGACGAACGCATAACAGTGGGAAAGATTTGGTTTTGTTTGCAAGTGCAGTTGCTAGAGTTCAGGTAGTGTCAAAGATATTCTCGATCAGAGTGTTTCTTTGCGCACGTATCTATTTGAGCTAGCGATTGACATTTGGGTATAAAAAGTTTCTTGTTGAAAAACAAGAATCAAGGGAACTGATGAAGATCTGTGGCGAGATCTGAAACTTTTGTATTACCTGCCTTACCCCTTGGAAAACATCGCCAATTTTTGTCCACTAATAAATTAAAGTTGTTTTAATAAAATATTAAAACAACGACTATGAGATTAAGCCTGGCTATTGTGAAAAGCAATATTTTTCGAAATATAATTAAGACGCTACGATGTAGCATCGGCTGCATCTCTGCATTAATAAATCTATAAAACATCGCTAATTTGCGCAAAGTGCATACAATATATTCTCATCGATATATATCTATTTCAAGGCGATCAATCAAGAACCGTGGATGTAGCATCACACACTATTTTTTGGGATAAAATGAATGTAGCTCCCTTATCAGTGAAGTTTTTAATTAATTCGTATGTATTTTGGGGGTTTTAAAAATTTTGGGCGTTTGAACCAACAAAAATTTTGATTAGGCTTAAAGATCAAAAGTTTTGCGGAGGAGATACCAAAAGAAATGGGTCGACATTGACCGTTATGGAAATGGATCTCCAGCCACAACATATGGTGCCACAGGGGGTTTTTACACTCTTCGGTCTGTTTGCTGAAGAAGTATGGACTTGCCCATAAAAAAACTTTTACCATCGTAATTGAGGCAGCGAATGCAAGTTGCTTCAACAAAAATCAAAGTGATTCGATATCAGGTCTTAATCTGAACGTATCCGAAATTTTGTGTGGGAGGTACCCGAAGGAGTTGACCGATTGAGTCCATATTGAAACCTTATTTATGCCTGGCACACGTTTCACGACGGGCAAAGTATGGACCATATCGGTTACTCCGTTCAAGAGTTATCGTGCGCACAAATTTTCCGAACATTTTCGAACTTTTGTGGGAGAGGTACCGGAAGGAGTGGACCGATATTGCCCATCTTCGAACTTAAACTAAGTTTAGGCAAAATATTACGGAAGCCAAAATTTGAACCGAATCGGTTTATACGTTCTAGAGTTATCGTGCGCTCCAGCCAGCCAGGCAGCCAGCCAGCCGGCCAGACAGACAGACGGACATTGCTCAATCGACACCAAATTGTCTGAAACACATTTCGTCCAAACATACTTGGGATGTAAGACCATTATTTCGATGAAGCACATTTTGGTCGTACGGATCAACCGATTCTGTCCAAAATTTGGCCTTCGTAATATTTTGTGCAAACTTAATTCAAGTTCGAAGATGGGTTATATCGATCCACTCCTTCCGGTACCTCCCCCACAAAAGTTCGAAAATGTTCGGAAAATATGTGCGCACGATAACCCTTGAAGGGAGTATCCGATTCGGTCCATACTTTGCCCATCGTAATATCTCTACGGAACATGGAACAAGTTCGAACATGGACTATATCGGTCCACTCCTTCGAGTACCCCCCACACAAAATTTGGAAAGAGTGCAGCATAGTACCTCCTCTCGAATCGTTTTGATTTTTGTTGTAGCAACTTGTATTCGCCGCCCCCATTACGACATTACACGTGTTTTCTGGGGCAAGTCCAACCTGCTATGGCACAATCTGGTGGGTAGTGGATAGAACGCACGATAAGTCTTAAACGGATAAACCGATTCGGTCCAACATTTGGCAGTCGTAATATTATGCGCAAAATTAATACAAGTTTTAGGATGGGCCATATCGGTCCACTCTTTTGGGTACCTCCCCAACAAAAGTGCGCAACTTTTCCCTAAAATAGTGCGCACGAAGGCAAGTCCATACTTCTTGAGAATATGGCCCGAAAGCTGTAAAAACCCCTATGGTCAGCATGTATAGTGACTGGTGCGCACGACAACTCTGGGACCGAATACTGCGTTGGTCCACCCTGTCCATATCGTAATATTTCTTGGAATATTAGAAGAAATTCGAAGGTGGTGCTTATAGGTCCACTCCTTCCGGTACCTTCCACACAAAAGTTCGAAAATATTCGTTAAAATGGTATGCGCGATATCTCATAGACGGATTTGGCCCAAACTTTGAATCTCAAAATATTTTATCCAAACTTAATGTTCAAAAGTGAGCCGTATTGGCATTCGAATATGGTGCTCATAGGTCTACTCCTTCCGGCATCTCCCCAACGAAAGTTGGTACACATAAAACGGTAAGCGCGATATTTTATAAATGGAGCAGCCGATTTTGGTCAAAGCTTTGGATCTCGAAATACTTTGTCCAAACTTAGTTTATGTTCAAAAGTGGGCTTTATCAGTCCACTCCTTGGGGTACCACCTACACAAATGTTTAACATTTTTGTGCGGCTAAGGGCCTGTTCGAGGATCTTTTGTAAATTTTTATCGGAAGTACTCCTAGTGGCTCTGTTTACAGCGATATTATGTTTTTCGTAGGCAAGTACATTTTTCCTGATATAATGTTCCAATTGCTCCAAATTATATGGTGACCAACTGAAATGACAGGTGGGCGCAGTATCTATCGAGAAGAATGACTCACATAATAGGACCCACTTCAAAAATGGACAATGTCCATTCTTGTAGAAGGTATCTCCATCGCAAAACTTTTGAGCTTTAATCCAAATCCATGTTTTTGTCGGTCCATACGCCCAAAATGATTGGGAAGTAAGTGTTTAAATTCACACAGGCTGATGGTATATCTCTGTCGGCAAAGTCGGCTGATACTTTTTTACTTGTTTAAACATATTTACATTAATTTTTTATAGTTTTTTGCCCTCCACCATTGTATGTAGGGTATATTAAGTTTGTTTTTCTGTTTGTAACATATCGAGCTAATCATTTGCGACCATATAAAGTATATATAAATTCTTGAATAGGACAAAATTCTAAGACGATCTAGCCATGTCCGTCTGTCCGTATATAAATTCTTGAATAGGACAAAATTCTAAGACGATCTAGCCATGTCCGTCTGTCCGTCTGTTGTAATCACTCTAGCGTTTGCAAGAGCGCAAAGTGAATATTTTTTTTTCCATAGGCGAGTGTCTTTTTTCCGTAGGCAGTTAAAGTTCGAAGATGGGCTATATCGGACCACTTTTTGGTATAGCCCCATATAACAGTACCTCCCCATTTTCGGTATTTTGGGTAAATTAGCTACATTTTTTGACGGAACTACCTCCAATTTCACGTTTGGGGTTCCCATTGGTCACAAAATTTCTCCAATAAAAACCGTCAACATAGGTATAGCCCCCATACAACGGTACTTCCCGACTTTCGGTATTTTGTGGATTTTAACTAATTTTTTTGACCAAACCACCTTCAATTGAACATTTGAGGTTCCTTGTCGTCTCAAAAGATCTCCACCAAAAATCGTCAACATAGGTCCATGTTTTGTTATAGCCCCCATATAACGGTACCTCCCGATTTTTGCAATTAAGCATTTGAGATTCCCTGTGGTCACAAAACATCTCCACTAAAAACTGTCAACATAGGTCCATGTTTTGGTATAGCCCCCATATAACGGTATCTCCCAATTTTCGGTATTTTGAGGATTTTAGCTACAATTTTCGACCTAAAAATTTTGACCGAACTACCTGTGATTTGACAGTTGGGGTTCCTAGTGATCACAAAACATCTCCACCTAAAACTGTCAACATAAGTCCATGTTTTGGTATAGCCCCCGTATAGAGGTACCTCCCGATTTTCGGTATTTTGAGAATTTTAGCTACAATTTTCGACCGAACTATTTGTAAGTCGACATTTGAGGTTCCCACACAACATCTCCAGCAAAAACTGTCAACATAGGGCCATGTCTTTGTATAGCCCCCCTATATAAATTGTCAACATAGGTCCACGTTTTGGTACAGCCCCCCATATAATTGCCCCTCCGCATTTTCGGTATTTTTGACCGAACTAACTACCATTACATAGTCGATACGTCCGAAGATTTGTTTTACCACCAATGAAACCAGGCAACGTAATTTGGTGACTATGTGGGTTCGAGTCCTTGGCTTTCCTTTTTCACTTGCAAATAATTTCCGATCATCAAGCTTAACTCTAAACGAGAAAATTAATAAAAAAATCATTAAAAATGATCTTCGCTCTAACAGGCAAAATTTCAAAAAATAAAAAACAGGCTGAGCCCGGCTGGGATTTGAACCCACGTCCTTGAAAACATATCAAGAAATGTTGTCACGGCGTGTTAGCGTTCAAAGCCAAAAC
The DNA here is from genome assembly GCF_047663935.1 of Musca autumnalis. NCBI lineage: Eukaryota > Metazoa > Arthropoda > Insecta > Diptera > Muscidae > Musca > Musca autumnalis. Next base: position 202,155,575 of record NW_027411755.1, read on the forward strand.
TCATAACTTCAAAGGCAGCGCAAAAAAAGCGTTTGTCATGAAGAAAATACATTTCTGTGGCCAAGTATCCGCGTAAATGTATAAAACACATTTGCATTTAAAAACGATAAGTTCTAGGACAGAGAAGCCATTACATAGTCGATACGTCCGAAGATTTGCTTTACCACCAATGAAACCAGGTAACGTAATTTGGTGACTATGTGGGTTCGAGTCCTTGGCTTTCCTTTTCCACTTGCAAATAATTTCCGATCATCAAGCTTAACTCTAAACGAGAAAATTAATAAAAAAATCATTAAAAATGATCTTCGCCCTAACAGGAAAAATTTCAAAAATAATTATTATTATTTAGTTCAGAATATTTTATGGTGGAGGGTAAAAAAAGTTCGGCCCGGCCTAACTTAAAACTTTTTTACTTGTTTAATTTAAAATGGATTTTTGAGGAATTTTGAAAGAGGGCTTTTTTAAGATTTAAAACAAGAATTCTACATGATTTTGCAGTTGGATTTTAAAAAGGCGCATTGAGGTCAATCCATTTGTTCTTAAATAGGACCCATTATATTTGTCAACAATTTTTAAATGCCGTACATTTTTTAAAATCGGTGTACTCTTCATGTTTTTTGCTAATCGCATTTTGAATGTATTCCCACATATTACGATAAAGCATTTTAGTACAAAGTTCAGTTCATTGTTTCCAATCAATGGATTAATCTTTTTTGGCAGATTTATATGTGCGTTAATTTTTAGCTTAAATTAAAAAAATTCAAATGTTAAACAATAACACTTATCAAACATATTAAATTAATAGAAACTCCCTAAAAAATAGAAAACATACATGTTTCTTCTATTTGGGTAAAATCCCAACAACAAAAAGTAGCGACAGAGAAGAAAAAACACTTCTGTATTTCCGAACAATATCGGGTGTAATAATAAAACACTTTCCTTTTATTAATTATAAAACTTTACAAAAGAATCCGAAAATGTTTATTTATAAAGAATTCAAAACGAGGTTTATATTATAGAAATCTTCAAAATTAATTATTTAAGAACAATTGCGCCAAACACAAGCTGCGCGCGAGCAACGAAATTCAACTATATTTGTCTAGATTTACAACAAAAACGCGTCTTTGCGCCCAAATAGCAAGATCAACTATAACTATAAATTGTATTACAACAAAAAATATGGCTAGTGACATCTTCAAAAGGGTGTCGTAGGGGATGGAAGATACCAAACAACGGTCCTGACCGGTTTTAACATGGCAAAGCCCAGGATTTATCTTGGTCCCTCTTTCATCCCAAGTGGACACTGACCTCACCGTGGTGTCACCTGGGGAACTGCCTTTAACACCCGTTAAAGGTAGTGAGCTAACATGTGCCGCGCGTTCACCCATAAGAACGTTAAAAACTTGGGTTTGGGCGTCGGGTTAGTAACCCTCCCCTAGAAAAAAACAGCCTACTATGAAAAAACGAAAGAAAAGAAAAACAAACCCCTCCAAAGTTGACGAACCCCGCAAACGTTTTAAGGACCATGATCTGCGAATCTGCACCTGGAATTTTCACACTCTTTATAGAGAAGGTGCAGTTTTCGCATTGGCAGACGTACTTGAAAAGTACAAGACCATACAGGAAATACGATGGATTGGGAAAGGCGTCACAACAACACCTAAAGTTGACGCACTGTATTATAGCTGCCATGACGTAAAGCATGAGTTTGGTTGTGGATTCGTAGTTAGTCGGAGACTAAAACATGTGGTATCCAGCTTCACCCCAGTGAATGAAAGACTAGCTGCAATTCGAATAAAAACTAAATTCTTCAACATCAGCTTTATTTGCGCTCATGCTCCCACTGAAGAAAAGGACGAACAGACCAAAGATATATTTTACGAGCGCTTAGAAGAAACATATGACCGTTGCCCTGCCCATGACATTAAAATCATTCTAGGCGATTTTAATGCCAAAATTGGATAGGAGAATATCTTTGGGCCAACAGTCGGGAAATTCAGTCTCCACAGTGAAATATCTGACAATGGTATGAGGCTGATAGACTTTGCAAAAAAGCTGCAAAAAACATGGTAGTTAGCAGTACCAGATTTAATCATCTCGATATTCATAAGGGCACCTGGCTGTCTCCAGATCAGAAAACAAGAAATCAAATTGATCATGTTGTGATAGATGGAAGACATTCATCGAGCGTGTTGGATGAACGATCGTTCCGAGGCGCAAACATTGATTCAGACCAATACCTTGTTGCAGCAAAGGTACGCACCCGCTTAAACGTAGCAAACAAAGTACGAACAGACACATCATGAAAGATAGACATCGGTAAGCTGCAATCACAACAGATAGCCACAGCATATTCCACTCAACTAGCCCAATTGCTTAATCAAAGCACTCCTCATCGCGATAACATATCAGCGCAATGGCAAAGCATTGCCCACTCCATGCAAACATCCGCAAAATCCATACTTGGATACCAGAGACCTCCACCAAGGAATCCATGGTATGATGAGGAGTGTCGTGCTGCCACCGAAGAGAAAATGCGGCATATAAGGCTACTTTACAATCCGTAGCAACGCGTAGCGCACGAGAGAGATACAGGAAGAAAAGGAGAGAGGAGAAACGTCTTTTACGCAGGAAAAAGAGAGAGATGGAAAAGCGGGAGTGTGAAAAAATCGAGATGTACAGGAGCCAGAATGAAGTCCGAAAATTCTACCAAAGAGTCAAGCATCAAACTGATGGCTTTGGTACAGGCACATCCTCCTGTAGAGACCAGCAAGGTAATTTGGTAACTGGTACAGATAGTGTACTCAAGATATGGAAAGAACATTTTTCAAATCTGTTGGTACCCAATAGCAGCGAAGACGACGAAGATACCACAGTCCCAATCCCAGAAGATGGTATTGAATGTATACCGCCCAGCCAAGATGAGATAAAGACAGCAATAAATCGGCTGAAGAATAATAAGGCAGCAGGAGCCAATGGCTTACCAGCCGAGCTGTTGAAAACAGGAGGCGACACGCTGATAAGGTGTATTCATCAGCTAGTTAGCACCACCTGGCAGGAAGACCGAGTACCCGACGACTGGAACCTGAGTATCATGTGCCCCGTCCACAAGAAGGGAGATAAGACTGTATGCTCTAACTATAGGGGCATAAGTCTTCTCCCTATTGCCTACAAGATCGTGTCAGGGATATTGTGCGAACGACTAAAGCCTATGGTCAACGAGATAATTGGACCATACCAATGCGGCTTTAGACCTGGCAAGTCCACCATTGACCAGATATTTACCCTGCGGCAAATCCTGGAGAAGACCCAAGAGATGCAGATCGACACCTACCACCTTTTTGTCGATTATAAAGCAGCCTTCGACAGCCCGCTGCGTTCAAAGGTATTCCAAGCCATGTCTGAATTTGGTATTCCCGCAAAGCTCATCCGGCTTTGTAAAATGACTTTAACTGACACGAGGTCCTCAGTTAAAATAGGAAAGAACCTCTCCGAAGAGTTTGGTACCAAAAGAGGTTTCCGACAAGGAGACAGCCTTTCGTGTGACCTCTTCAACATCCTGCTAGAAAAGGTTATACGAAAGGCAAACGTCAAAAGAAGTGGCACAATCTACACCAATAGCCACATGTTACTTGCTTAGACATCATAGGCCGATCAGTAAAAGAAGTAACTGATACCTTTATGAAGGCGAATCTGCTAAAGTGGGTCTGGCGGTAAACGGTGAGAAGACCAAGTTGATGGTGTCGACGCGCAATGCGTCCATTGAGCTCGGACCGACTGTGGAAGTTGGTTCCTATAATATTGAGGCAGTAAAAGACTTCGTCTACCTCGGCACCTCCGTAAACACAACAAACGACATCAGTTGTGAAATAAAAAGAAGAATTGTATTGGCCAACAGATGCTACTTTGGTTTAAGTAAGCAGTTTAAAAACAAAGCCACATCTCGTGAAACAAAAATAACGCTCTACAAAACACTGATACTACCCGTGCTGATGTATGGCTCCGAAGCCTGTGTACTTGCGCAAGCAGACATGGCAGTGCTTGGTGTGTTTGAGAGGAAAATTCTTCGAAAGATCTACGGGTCGATTTTCGTTGACGGTGAATATCGACGTCGCATGAACCATGAGTTGTATCAGCTATACAACGACATCAGGATAGATAAACGTATCGAGATGCAGCGATTGCGTTGGATAGACCATGTCATAAGAATGAGCGATGATGAACCCGCTAAAAAGGCGTATGAATACATGCCACATGGCGGTGCACGCAGAATTGGCAGGTCAAGGAATAGATGGCGCAAACAAGTGGATGATGAGATGAAAAGGCGCGGTATTCCAGAGTGCAAAGCAACAAATAGAGAGGAATGGAGATCTCTTCTTAGTTCGGCCTATAGAACAAATGTTCTGTAATGGGCCAGCTAAGCAAGTATGCATCTTCATAAGGTGTTGCCATATAAAAAATTGATCCTTTGATACAGGGTTACCAGATCGGTCCCGCCGCCCGCTTATCCGAAATCAACGGCGCTTCACGAACGTGAACAATACATAAAATGTCCAATATTTATTTACATAAATAATTTCGCATACGAGAAGAAACGTAACTAGCTGTTTATATTGAAGAACTGAACTGTAAACAAAGATAGGTTGCTGGGCTGCGCCCATCATATTCTTAGTTCATAGTTCTTGCAAAGATAATTCTTTGCCACTATCATTGGCTGGCTATTGAAAGAACTCGCTTGATCGAAATTAATAATAAAAACTATCTCCAATTTTAATGGCGAGAGAGTATTTTTTTTTTGGTTTGTAAATGATTCGAACCCTATGCTTGATTAGATGCTAATTGATGCGATTCGTAAGTGGTCGACGACGTAATCGTTATGTGTATTTTTAACACATTATGCTAAATATTTTCTATCCCCAGCGCCAACTGGTGGCTGTGTGTGTCGTGTCGCTTTGTTTTATACTATAAAAGTTAAGATTTCATGGAGTTTTGACATCAGTTTCGTGTTAATCATTCACATCGAACAACATCTGAAAATATGAAAGCCTTCGTCGTATTTGCTCTCCTTGCCACTTGTGCCTATGCTGCACCCTCACTTGGTATTGATCCTATTAGTCCTCATAGTTTACGTGGTCAAATTGGTGGTTATGGCGTAGGTGGCGGTTTTGGTGGTAATGCTGGAGGTTCTGCCAATGCTAATGCTGCTGCTAGTGCTAATGCCAATGCCGCTGGTGGTGCTGGTGGCCGTCCAGGTGTTGGTGGTTTCGGTGGCCCTGCTGTCGGTGGTTTCGGTGGTCCAGCTGCTGGTGGTTTCGGTGGTCGTCCCGGCGTTGGTCTCAATGGTGGTGCTTCCGGTTCTGCATCAGCATCTGCAAGTTCATCTGCTTCAGCCTCCGGAAACGGTAGAGGAGGTATTGCCGGTGCCAACGCCAGTGCTTCTGCCAATGCCAATACCAATGCACGCGGTTAAACAAGCAAATTAGTTTCTAAAGCTAGGGTCACATTAGGCAAATATTTGCTCTAGCGACCGGCAGTGTGCGCTTACTGAGAGCAAATGAGTGTAAATAATGCATAGAAATTTATGCTCAATTGCTCTCAGTAAACACGCACTCCCTGTCGCTGGAGCAAATATTTGCCTAGTGTGACCCTAGCTTAAGTAATTTAATCATAAATTACTGTTAAAATAAAGAAAAGAATTTAATACAGATAAAACGTGTAGATAGTTATTATGGCTATTCTAGAATTAACTAAGGTGCTGTCCAAGAGGACTCTAAGGGAAACTTGTGGAAGAGTACGAGTGGTGCAGAAAACACAAAACGTCTTTTTATCGAAGAAGCTGTTTAACAAGGGGAAAAATCATCTACAAACTGTCAATCGAGAGCAAGTACCGCATTGGGCATGTACTTTGACAACAACACCTTGAGATCTTTGAATATCAGGCCTCAAGAGACACTAAACTCCCGGTGGTGTCGCTTGGGGAGCTGCCATTAACACCTGCTAAGGGTAGTGGAGCTAACATGTGCTGCACGTTCACCCATAATAACGGTAAGACCTTGGTTTAGGCCCTGGACTAGTAATCCATCTTTACAAAAAATATCACACTCGAAGAATAAGAACAACAACATCCTCTAAAGTTGACAACCCCCGTATTGGCCATGATCTGCGAAAATGCACTTGTAATGTTCGAACTCTATATAAAGAAGGTTACGTAGTTTATGCATTGGCAGATGTACTTGAACAAGTAAAAAATATATCAGTCGGCTTAGCCGACAGAGATATACCTTCGGCCTATGTGAATTGAAACTTTCATCTACGGACATATCGAATGTATTTAGGGTCTTTTCAGAATTTTGTGGACATTTGAACTTGCCGAAAAAAATGTGGATTAGGATTAAAGTTCAAAAGTGTTGCGGAGAAGGCACTTGAAGGAATGGACCGACATAGTCCATTATGGAAGTGTTTCTTATTTGGTAGTCATATCTTTTCGATAGATATCGCGCCTGCTAGTTATTTCAGTGGGTCATCGTATAATTTTGGACCAGTATGTCTGGAAGCATGGACTTGTCCACGGAAAACATAATCTCGCTGTAAACAGGACCACAGCATCGGTTTACATTTCCAAAGGATTTTCGAACAGACCCTAAACGGCACTTAGACACAAATGTTGTACTTTCGTGGGGGAGGTACCCTAAGGAGAGGACCGATATGGGTCATTTTAGAAGACAAATTATTAAGAGATCCAAATTTAGACCGAATTGGTTGGCCCGTTTAAGAGATATCATGCATTCCTAATTAGTGAAATGTTTTAAAATTTGTCACTAACGGAAATTGTTGACCTGTATTGCCCATTTTCGAACTTATGCTCCCCAGCCATAGGATTTTTTACAACTTTCGCGCTGTTTTATCAAGACGTATGGACTTGCCATATGATCCCATAGGCGAAGTATCGAGTTGCCCCTGAATAAAAACTTCTACCGTCGTAATGGAGGCAGCAAATGCAAGTTGCTTCAACATAAATAAAGTTATTCGAGAGCAGGCCTTAAAGTGAATTTATCCGAAATTTGTGTGTGGGAGGTACCCGAAGGAGTGGACAAATATAGTTCATATTCCAACCTGATCTAAATCTGGTAGATATATTAGGATGTGTAATGTATGGACCAAATCGGTCACTCCCTTCAAGAGTTATCGTGCGCACAATCTTTCCGAACATTTTGTAAACTTTTGTGGGGGAGGTACCTGGAGGACTGGACCGATATGGCTTATATTCAAACTTAAACTAAGTTTGGACAAAATATTAGGAAGGCCAAATGTTGGACTGAATCGGCAGATCCGTTCGAGAGTTATCGTGAGCTCCAACCACACTACACACGGTGTCATAGGGTTGCCCCTGATGAAACTTGTACCGTCGTATGCGGGGCAGTAAATAATAGTTGTTATAAAAAATCAAAACAAATCGAGAGCAGATCCTAAACTGAACATTTCTGAAATTTTGTGTTGGAGGTACCCGAAGGAGTGGACTGATTGTGTCCATATTGGGTCCTCATATAAGTTTGGTAGAAATTTCACGACGTGCAAAGCATGGACTAAATCGGTTACTCCCTTCATGAGTTATCGCGCGCAAACATTTTCCGAACATTTTTGAACTTTTGTAGGGGAGGTACCGGAAGAAGTGGACCGATATAAGCCATCTTCGAACTTAAACTAAATTTGGACAAACCATTACGAAAGCGAAATTTTGGGCCGAATCGGTTGATCCATTTGAGAGTTATCGTGCGCTATAGCCAGATAGACAGACAGACAGACAGACGGACATGGCTAAATCGACTCCAAATTGTCTGAAACGGATTTCGTCGAAACATACTTGGGGTCTAAAACCGTTATTTCGATGAGGCACATTTTGCCCGTATGAAAGTCTATATGGTAAATTTCAAATTTCCTTAACAATTCCATCGAAAAAAAAAAATTTAAAAAGTTTTTTGCTGGCACATTCACAATTTTTGGTACATGGGTTAAGAAAAAAATCGTGGTTCACATCTGTTCGCGTTCACAAAATTGGATGCTGCCCCCAAAAGTTATGGGGGTTTTATTCCCTTATAAAGAAAAAATATTTAAAAATTCCCTTTGTGTTGTAATACCAAAATGTACCAGCATTTAATATATGTCTGCGGATACGCCTAAAAATTAGCTAAATTTATTTTTATTTTTGCGGAAAATCAAAAAATAATGAAGGAATCTTGGAGTAATTTTTATTTATTCTAACACAGAGTCCATAAAAATCTCTAAAAAATAAATTAAAAATACGTACAGAATCTAGACAATGCACAGTGTTCGATTTTCGAAAAAACCTGGCCAAAAATCGAAAAAAATTTTTATCAATTTACACTAAAAAGGATCAGATATTGTTAATAGGATCCCAGTGCGTGTAGTTATAAAAAAGTATATACATACATTTCAGGTCAAAGTGACCCTATTTGGATTTTTTTTTTTAATATTTAAGATGTTTATAAATCTATGATAATATGCGAAATAAACAACGGTTAAAAAAATTTTCGTAATTGTAATGAAAGGTATGTGAAACGTATTTATGATTTTCAGTGTCGCCAATGAATTGTGCGTTCTTTAATAATTGATGTCCGTACTTGTTAATTTTTTTAAGATCAATTTTCACAAAAAATAATGGAAATAGTTATGAGTAAGATCGAGTTGGGCTGTGTAACTTATCATTTCATAAAAAGGGAAGAGTTTTTTACCAATTTCCATCGAAACATCCTGCACATTTTTGCACTTTTCGTTTTTATGTGATATTTTGTCTTTCAGGTACATGAAGAAAAGACAAATTTTTTTAGTTTTCCACCGAAAAAAATGTACCGCCTGTTCATGTATGTCGCACGGAAACCTGTACGAAAGGAAAGCAGTCGCTCGCTTCCGTCTAAAAATGCGTTCATGTATTTAGCAAACTATCGTGCGACTGCCGTTACGTATCCTATGCGAAATACTACTTATTTGAATGTACATTTGTACAACTATGTTCCATAAATGAGAGTCAAATGAGAAATGAAAACAAAATTCACATATACATACAAATATTGGAATATGTGTGATTTGTTTTGTTTGAAAAATAAAATGTGTCGGTATTTTGAATTATTTTATTTTATTGATTTCTTCAAAATAATGAATGAAAGCGCCATTGAATCGTATCTGTAAAATTTTTATTTTGTTTCAAGAATGTGTTGCATAAATTTGTTTTAAGATTTTCGGTGTTATTCGCGGGTTTACGTTCTACTCGGCAGCTACAAAGCAAGTGAGTGATTTTGACATTCTCTTTCTGTAAGAGACAGTCCTTTCGAAATACATAAACCCAAATTTAATGGAAAAGTGTACGTTTACGTGTTATTTCGTATGGCTTGTCGGTCGCATAGATTTTCATTTCGAAGGTGTTTACATGAACAGAAAATGATTTTTTTTCCACTTCCGAAGCGCAAGAAACCTTTCGATCGACATACATGAACAGGCTGTTAAAAAATTTTTTTAAGCTACATGAAAAATTTTTGGTACATTCCCTTTCTCAAATCTGTTCGAGATACTAATTTCGGTTATTGCGCGCAAAAGTTATGACGGTTTCAATTCTGATAATAAGAAAAAAATCTTAAAAGAACGCTACTCATTATATTGAGAAACAGTGTTAACTAATGGCTTCCTACGTACTATATGAGTACTGAGGTGCCATAACTTTAGTAAAAAAAATTGTAAATTTCGCGGAAAATCAGAAAGAATAAAAAAAGTTTAGTTTGCAACTTGTTTTAATAAAATTCAACCTGTTCATGCATCCTTAAAATATTTAAAAAATATGAGCGTAATTTAAATATCGCGAAGATTCAAATGGAACTAAAATTGTTCAAATCTGTTTAGCGGTTCGCATATTATAGCAAAAACAAAAACCGTATTGGGCAAATTTAAAAAAAGAAAAAATATATTTTCCAATGCATTGCAATGTAGTTTTTGATGCCGAATGCCTTAACCGAGCACACGTTATAATGCAAGTTTTATCTTGTGGTTTCGCAGTAGATATAAATCTTTTTAAGCAGTATTGCTTGGATACTGCAACATTATTAATAAACACGTATCCGTGGTATTACATGCCCACTAGGGTTATGACTTTTTTACAACTTCATATCCCTGTATCATAGCGTGATGAGTTTTGCCATAAGATTACATAAAATCTTAATTATAAGGTGATTCGGTGAAAAAACCTCACGCACAAAATGATTTTAAAATTTGAATTTATCAAAATTATGGAAAATTTTTTGAAGTCACTGAAAACAGATACCCAGCAAAACCCAGCAAAATTTGAAGGAAGGGGTTTCATGCGATGACGTGATTTCATGGCATGTTTTGCATTGGTTCAAACGAAGTTGTGAAAGATCCGACCTTTTCATTAGCATTTGAACCAATGCAAAGGAAGTCGTGAAAGATCCGATCTTTTCATCAGCATTTGAACCCATGCAAAGGAAGTCGTGAAAGATCCGATCTTTTCATCAGCATTTGAACCCATTCCATCGATCCAATAGAGACGAATTTTGTGTTTTTATTTATAGAAAATTGTATAAACATATAAGATTAATTATTTACAATAGGCTTGATGTTGTCGGAGACTCGAAATCACAACCAACGTTGTTAAAACTCTCGCCGTAATGATAACGTCATTGCAGGGGTTTGTAAAAATGACATGCCAAAGCATTGATGGAAATGACATGCCAAAGCATTGGTGAAAATTACATGTCAAAGCATTGGTGTAAATGACATGCTATGGATCCAAAAATGAATAGCATCTTTTGGGGTCCACGCTCATATAAAATTCATCGATGAAGATGCTAAAAAGATGACATGCCAGGTCACTTGCACCCATGATTGAATGGCATCTTTGGCATCGAACATTTTGCTGGGTATATAATTGAAAATAAACTTTAGAGCCACATGAGATAATTAAAATGACATAAAATTTATTTCTCACTCTTTTTCTTCAATTCTGAGAATCGTAAAAATGTCGTAAACGCTTTTATTCAAAAATATAATTTTTTAACAAAAAACAAAAAATTTAAAATTTTTTCAAAGTGACTTTTTTCGCGACTTTTTTAATATTTGAATGAAATAAACTTTATTAAAGTTATTAGTAGGCTTATATTTATTCATTCGTGCAACAAAAAATAATTGTTTGAAAAAAAAATTTTTTTTCATTTCATATATTTTTTCAAAAAATTATTTTTTTTTAAATCGATTTGTGCGTGAACTTTTTTTATATTTCAATGGAATAAACGATAGCATAGTGATTAATAGGCAAAAGTTCATTCATCCCTGCTACAGGAAATCATTTTTGAGAAAAAATGTCAAAAAGTCATAACCCTAATGCCCACATCAATTCATGAAGTACTCATCCATGGTTTTCTCATTATTGAGTGGGCACCACTGCCCATCGGTCACCTTTCCGAAGAAGCTCAGGAGTCCAGGAATAAGGATATTAAGAAATATCGGGAAAACGTTTCTCGAAAATCTTCTAGAATAAACACAATGACAGATATAATGAATTGGTTACTTGTATCCTCAGATCCTCTCATTTCAAGTCTGCGTTCGAACCCTCCAAAAAGAAACAAAAAGCTATCCTCAGCTGCTATTAAATTATTATCTACTAACGTCATTGGGAATGCTGAGGTAGTACCTGTAAACCCCAATATAGATTCTGGATCATCAGACGAGTACGAGTCTGACAGCGAATAGTATTGACTTATTTGATTTTAATAGTAAACGAAGCAATTACATATATGGCGAATAACAAAATTCCTTTACAATTCCATTTGAAAAAAATTAAATATTTTTTTTACGAGCACATCTACGATTTTTGGTACAGAGGTAAAGGAAAAAAAATCCGGTTTCAAATCTGCTCGCGTTCACGAAATTGGCCAATGCGCGCAAAAGTTATAGCGGTTTTTATTCTCATATAAAGAAAAAATATTTAAAAATATATTTTTTGTTGTTATGAAAAAATGTATGCATAAATCGTTAACAGCAGTCCATATCTATTCGTAGATGTTTTAATAGTTATTACATTTATTATTATTTTCGCGAAAAGTCAACAAATCATAAAAAAATTTTGAATTAAATCCAAATTATCCTGTCCCAGAATCCGTACAAACCCTCAAAAAATAAATTAAAGAATATATGCGGAATCTAGACAATGCGTAGAAAAATATGATACCAAATTTATAGAGATTGGGTACATAAATTGCATATTATAGCAACAACAAAAGAGAAAAACTTATTGTTGGAAAATGTTGTTGCAAATATTTTTTTGGTTTGATTCTAAAAATTAGAAAAAAATATTTGGGAGTTCTCCAACTATTTTGCTAAAATCCCATAGAATAATGAATGTATACAGTTAAAACTTCATCAAAACATATGGTTTACCATCGCAAGAGTTTAACTGATTACTGTGATAACTTATAAGGGTAGGAAATTAAGAGTAATATTGAAATTACAATCATTCAATTAATATTATAATTAAAAAGCCTGTTATTCGCGAATTAGTTAAAGTCGGTTGATGCGCATCCGTTTTTGGATACAGCGAATCAATCTCTGTCAAAATTTATGCATATTTCGATGTTTCACTCAGGGGCCATTGTGTGCCACCAGTTGCATCATACACTGCAAAAAACCTTAAAGTTGGTAAAAGTCGCGCAATGTGCATACGATTTTGATGCGCATCCGGTTTCGTCAGCGCCTATCTAAAATACGTCCAAATATACCAATTTTAATTAGATTCTTCAAGAACCGCGGATGTGCCTCCACATTCTATTTTTGGTGAAAAACCCATATTACACGCGAATCTCTGTAATTTATGACACGCGTTTTCGCAAATATTATAATCGCGTATAAAGGATTCAATTTACGTAAAAAAATTTCAAGAAAATCGCGGTTTAGTACGCGGATTTGTCGAAATAATTTTTTGCTGCTTTTCCTATTTTCAGGGTATCTATATCCGCGGTTTTAGTGGATGGATTCGATCGCGGAAGATCTCATTAGATCCGTCGCGTAAAAAAACTAAATTCACGCGGGGTACAAAGGAAATTGAATGGCACTTGTAAATTTTAAACGCAAAAAATAGGTTTTTAAAAAAAAATCACGCATCAAATATAGGCCTTTAGACTCCAATTACTAGGATGCTGTAAGGAGCACACTCATGAGATATGCATTAAACGACGTAGAATCACGAGTTTTATAATCCTAATGTGAGTTTTGAATATTATCTTGTTGCGCGTCCGAATTATTAAAACAATTCAAAAAACCCCGAAATTCCGGCTTCAAAATGTCAGCATCAATTTTAGGTGGATGCAGTGGATATATCGAAAAATGATACACTAGCATCATATTGCCCATGAATTATTCTTTGAGTCTTTCTTTGGGCATATGTCTATAAAATGTAAGGTTAAGCCTAAAATCGGAAGGGAGCATAAAAAAACTTGTTGGCTTCAACCCATTTTTACCTATTTTTCTACATTGATGCCAACACAGCTTCCACGTAAATTAGTTTTAATGGTCGACCTTATGGGATTCCTCCTAAAACACTTCAGTTTAAAGAATGTATATCATACTATATAGAATATGTTAACAGTTCGCGAATTCTGAAAGGGTGAAACTCGGATTCATCGATTGTAAAAAATTTTTGTTTTTCGCCATATATCATGTATGTATATAAAATGGTCCTTTTCACCCTATTTATAATCATCATATTAATTTAAACTTTTTTAAATGATCAAAAATAATATGAAAAAATATTTGAAAATTTGGTTGTAAAATTTAAAAAAAATTGTTTTCTTAATTATTTAGTACCTTACAAATTTCATTTCATTGATGACTCATAATGAAATTTAGCGGGAGAAATTTTTGTCTTTGACACCATTCTGCTATACTCATGTTTTGTATGACAATTTGGCCAAAACTTTGATGAAGTACGACATTAACCCTAAAATGTTTTTCTAATTTTCATATTTCTGGAACAAAGGTAAGATATAGAGTTTTGGTGTATTCTAGGACCTATACTAAAAATTGATGGCGAACAAATTTGTAGAATATTTTGATCCGATAAGATCACATTTTATAGGAGGAGGAACCAAAATGACCCCTTAAATGACCACTTGATGGTTAAATGATATGAAAAATGAAACCAGCGAGCCGAAAAACATAAAAACCCAAGGTTTGGCCGAGATCCATCCATTTTTAGAGTTTTGGCCAGGTTTTTTTCGAAAATCCAACACTGTGCAATGTCCAAAAAAATGTGAGACCAAAATTTTAAAGATTTGGTTTATAACTTGCATATTACAACAACAACAAAAGACAAAAACTTATTGTTGGAATATTATTTCAAAAGTATATTTTTTGGTTTAATACGAAAAATTGGAGAAACATTTTTAGGAGTTTTCCTACTATTTCCCTGTGTCACAGTTGCAATTTTTAAAGCCAAAACATAGGTTTTTTAAGAAAATGTACTCACCAAATTTTCGACTTTGGACTCCTATTACTAGGACGCTGTACAGAGCTCATGAGATATACATCAAACGACGTGGAATCACGAGTTCTACAATTATATAAATTGTTTATGTCATTATCTGGTTGCGCCCTCTAATTATATAACAACAAAAAAAAACGCCGAAATCAAAACTTCAAAATGTCAGCATCAATTTTTGTGTGATGAAGTGTTTATTAGGGTTATGACTTTTTGACATTTTTCCTCAAAAATGATTTCCTGTAGCAGGGATGAATGAACTTTTGCCTATTAATCACTATGCTATCGTTTATTCCATTGAAATATAAAAAAAGTTCACGCACAAATCGATTTAAAAAAAAAATAATTTTTTGAAAAAATATATGAAATGAATTTTTTTTTTTTCAAAAAATTATTTTTTGTTGCACGAATGAATAAATATAAGCCTACTAATAACTTTAATAAAGTTTATTTCATTCAAATATTAAAAAAGTCGCAAAAAAAGTCACTTTGAAAAAATTTTAAATTTTTTGTTTTTTGTTAAAAAATTATATTTTTGAATAAAAGCGTTTACGACATTTTTACGATTCTCAGAATTGAAGAAAAAGAGTGAGAAATAAATTTTATGTCATTTTAATTATCTCATGTGGCTCTAAAGTTTATTTTCAATTATATATCTGTTTTCAGTGACTTCAAAAAATTGTCCATAATTTTGATAAATTCAAATTTTAAAATCATTTTGTGCGTGAGGTTTTTTCACCGAATCACCTTATAATTAAGATTTTATGTAATCTTATGGCAAAACTCATCACGCTATGATACAGGGATATGAAGTTGTAAAACAGTCATAACCCTAGTGTTTATATCGAAAAACCATACATTAGAACCTTGTTACCCAAGGGGTATTCTGTAATTCTTTCTTTGAGCACAAGTCTGAATGTGGCGTGGTTTGGCCAGAAATCAAAAAAGAAGACAAAAAAAACTTGTTTACTTCAACACATTTTCACCCATTTTTTTTTTTTTGTATTACCACCAACATAGCTTCCACGCGAATTAGTTTTTATGGTCTATATTATGAGATCGTGGCTAAAACACTTCAATCAACAGAAATATATTCATATTGCATAAAATATATTTCCAGTTCGCGATTTATTAAATGGTAAACCTCAACTTCAACGATTGTAAAACTTTTTTAATATTAGCATAAATGCGGAGGGTATAAAAATACAATGCCGGTATTACTGCCATACAGGAAATACGATGGATTGGAAAAGGTGTCACAACAACACCTAAAAGCGAGGCACTGTATTTATTATAGCTGTCATGACATAAATTTCAAAACTTTTCTGTAATATGGTGTGAACGATAACTCTTGAAGGGAGCAATCGATTTGGTCCAAACTTTACACATCGTATTATTCCTTCCAGATATAGTTCGAATATGGACTATATCGAGTAGTAGACACGAGTGACATATCGACACCTCCAAATAATAGTATGCTAAGTCTAAAAAGTGAGTTTTGCAGGAAAAGCTCTCAAAGTTTGGAAATTTTTTTGAACTTCAGTACTATGCTAAGTCAACATTTGTTTATAACTTCTGTTCGGATTGACCGATCATTACCAAAATTAGACAGAATTTAAGTTAAAGGACGTTCGACACCTCCAAATAATAGTTTGCTAATTCTGAAAAGCGAGTTTTGCAGGACAAGATCTAAAAGTTTGGAAATTTCTTTGACCTTCAGTACTGTGCTAACTAAATATTTGTTTATAACTTCTGTTCGGATTGTCCGATCATTACCAAAATTTGACAGAATTTAAGTTAAAGGACGTTAAATATAAAAATGTAAAGAACTTGAAAACATGCTAAGTCGACTTAGCATACTATTGTTTGGAGGCGTCGATATGTTAACATCTTCCAATTGTGCTCAGATTTTGGCAATCTTAAACTCTAACAAAACTAAAAGCTTTGGAGGGGTGCCGCATAAAAAAAACAGATGTCAATTTTCTAAATCCACTCTAATCAACATAATTGACATTAATGGAAAGGCCAAAGGTTCCTCTTCTAAATATAACTCACTAGGGCGGAATGTGTCTCACGGAAATAAAAATATAAGTTATTCTTCTTCTTTATTTGCCAATCCGTATTCGGACGTTAGCGATCATACAATTACAATTTAGTGTTACCACATTTAACTTAACTA
This sequence comes from Musca autumnalis, assembly GCF_047663935.1. Classification (NCBI taxonomy): domain Eukaryota; kingdom Metazoa; phylum Arthropoda; class Insecta; order Diptera; family Muscidae; genus Musca; species Musca autumnalis. The sequence goes on from NW_027411755.1 coordinate 202,172,308, forward strand.
ATTGTTAATATTATTATACAATGAAATGACATGTTTTATTCAATTATTAAAAGGCTTCGGTTTCTGGCGGCATTCAAAAGACTTCGTTCTTCTTGCAGACCCGTCCATTCTTTAATATTATTTATCCATGTTGTTTCTTTCCTTCCTCTGGGTCTTTTTCCTTCGATATTAGTTTGAATAATGGTTTTGGAGAACCTTATATTTTTCATTTCTTATTAAATGACCCAAAAAGGATGTTTTTCTGGTCTTTATCGTACTTGTAACTAGAAGTTCGGCATTCATGCGTCTAAGCAGTTCCTCATTTGTGACCCGATCTGTCCAACGAATTTTTAAAATGCGACGATATATCAACTTTTCAAGCGAATTTAATCTTTATTGATCTGATACCTTTATGGTCCAGGTTTCGGCTGAATATAGAAGTACTGGCCATATGTAACATTTAACAAAACGAATTTTTGTTGGTAAGCTTATATCGTGACTGGTAAGTGTTTTTTGTATTTAAAAAATTAATTTAATAAAAAATGTGGGGCGAACCAAAAAAAAGAAAAAGTGAAATTGCAGTGTCTGTTCCCACATTGGGCGACTGCAAACAGCGTCTGTACTCCAGTGGAACGGCGGAATACGGAGACGGAAAACTCCAAAACCTTTAGAAGGCAACGGGAAACCACTGAAGTAATATCCCATGAAAATCATACAATGAAAATGGAAACTCAAAAGATACACGGAGGAAAAAATGGCGTCTCTAACATACACTGCCGCTCACTTGAATAGAATCCCCTACAAAATTTTTTTCAATCTACATTTTTTCCGAATTATACAAGATATGAAGTTTTTAATTTTTATTGTTATTTTCTTCATGTGTTTGGAGTAAACTTAGTCATTAATATGCATTCAAATCCAATTTATATAAGAATTATTCAACGGAAAAAAAATAAAGTCAAAAATTGGAGTAATAAATTTGACACATTTGAATAGAATCCTCCTTTAAAACTTGGGAATACAGAAAGATTGTATTAGAATATCGGTGCAGTGAATATAAAAGACTTCCAGCGTGTTGGATGTACAATCGTTCCGAGGAGCAAACATAGACTCGGACCACTAGCTTGTTGCAGCAAAGGTACGTACCCGTCTAAACGTTGCAAATAAAGCACGAACAGACACAACGCGGAAGTTGGACATCGATAGGCTTCAAACACAACAGATAGCCACAGCATATTCCACTCAACTAGCCCAATTCCTTAACGCGAGCACTCCTTGTCCCGATAACATAACAACACAATGGCAAAATATTGCCCACTCCATGCAAACAGCCGCAAAATCCATACTTGGATACCAGAGACCTCCACAAAGGAATTCATGGTATGACCAGGAGTGTCGTGCTGCTACCGAAGATAAAAATTCGGCATATAGAGCTACTTTACAATCAGTAGCAACGCGTAGCGCACGAGAGAGATATCGGGAGAAAAGGAGAGAAGAGAAACGTCTTTTCCGCAAGAAAAAGAGAGAAATGGAAAAGCTGGAGTGTGAAAAAATCAAGATGTACAGGGGCCAGAATGAAGTCCGAAAATTCTACCAAAGAGTGAAACATCAAACAGATGGCTTTGGTACAGGCACATCCAGCAAGGTAATCTGGTAACAGATACAGATAGCGTGTTCAGGATATGGAAGGAACATTTGTCCAATCTGCTGGTATCCAATAGTAGCGAAGACGATGATACCACAGATCCAATCCCAGAAGATGGTATAGAATGTATACCGCCCGGCCAAGATGAGGTTAAAAACAGCAATCAACCGGCTGAAGAATAATAAAGCGATGGCTTACCAGCCGAGCTGTTTAAAACCGGAGGCGACGCGCTGATAAGGTGTATGCATCAGCTAGTTAGCACCATCTGGCAGGAAGAACGCGTACCCGACGATTGGAACCTGAGCATCCTATGTCCCGTCCACAAGAAAGGAGATAAGACTGTATGCTCCAACTATAGGGGCATAAGTCTTCTCTTTATTGTCTATAAGATCGTGTCAGGGATATTGTGCGAACGACTAAAGCCAATGATCAACGAAATAATTGGACCATACCAATGTGGCTTTAGACCTGGCAAGTCCACCATTGACCAGATATTTACCCTGCGGCAAATCCTGGAGAAGACCCAAGAGATGCAGATCGACACATATCACCTTTTTGTCGATTATAAAGCAGCATTCGACAGTCCCCTTCGATCAAAGGTATTCCATGCATTGTCTGAATTTGGTATCCCCGCAAAGCTCATCCGGCTTTGTAAGATGACTTTAACTGATACTAGGTCCTCAGTTAAAATTGGAAAGAACCTCTTCGAAGAATTTTGTACCAAAAGAGGTTTCAAACAAGGAGACAGCCTTTCGTGTGACCTATTCAACATTTTGCTGGAAAAGGTAATACGAGATGCAAATGTCAAAAGAAACGGCACAATCTACACCAATAGCCACATGTTACTTGCTTATGCTGATGACATAGACATCATGGGCCGATCAGTAAAGGAAGTAACTGATACCTTTAGGAAGGTCGAAGCAGAATCTGCGAAAGTGGGTCTGGCGGTAAACGGCGAAAAGACCAAATTGATGTTGTCGACGCGCAAAGCGTCCATAGAGCTCGGACCAACTGTGGATGTTGGTACCTACAATTTTGAGGTAGTTAAAGACTTCGTCTACCTCGGCACTGCCATAAACACAACAAACAACATCAGTTGTGAAATAAGAAGAAGAATTGTATTGGCCAACAGATGCTACTATGGTTTAAGTTAGCAATTTAAAAACAAAGCCACATCTCGTCAAACAAAAATAACACTATACAAAACACTGATACTACCCGTGCTAATGAATGGCTCCGAAGCATGGGTACTTGCGCAAGCAGATAAGGCAGTGCTTGGTGTGTTTGAGAGGAAAATTCTTCGAAAGATCTACGGGCCGATTTGCGTTGACGGTGAATATCGACGTTGTATGAACAACGAGCTTATCAGCTATACAAAGACATGAATATAGTTAAACGTATCGAGATGCAACGATTGCGCTGGCTAGGCCATATCATAAGAATGAGCGATGATGAACCCGCTAAAAAGGCGTATGAATACATGTAACATGGTGGTGCACGCAGAATCGGCAGGCCTAAGCTTCAATGGAGCATACAAGTGGATGAAGAAATGAAAAGGCGCGGTATTCCAAAAAGTCAAGCGAAAAACAGAGAGGAATGGAGATATTTTCTTAGTTCGGTCTATGGAACAAATGCTCTGTAATGGGCCAACTAAGTAAATAAGAATATGAAAGACTTGGGCGTTAATTTCTTTTGCGGTGCAGTGAATATGAAAGACTTAGGCGTTAATTTCTGTCGCCCTAAATGAGCACGACAAATTACAAAGGAGTTCCAAAACAGACATTTCCAGTAGTGAGTAGAATTTTCAGATATCCGGAGGGGAAATTTCATAATGACTTTATAAACTTTTATACACTTTGAATCGTTAAAACTTAAAATTTTCAGAATAAATGCGGATATCCTGAAGAGGCAGCCATATTATACAGTGGTGAATATTCTCTAAAATGTATGGGAATGACTTATGCGTAAAATATACGACTCTAGAAGACAGTACGATTCAAAAAATAAACTTATTGAAAGAAAAATGCAAGTTTTGTTAGGCATTACACTTGATTATTTAAAGAATCCTTGCCAAAGCAGGATATACGGGTGTATCCTTAAAATCAATCATCAATATTCTAATACAATCTTTCGGTATTCCCAGGTTTTAAAGGGGGGCACGGTGTGCCTTAACAAATTTAAATGGAAGGTGCTTACACCTCGGAAGTTTTTGCTGATTCTGAAACTACAATGCTCATAGATGAGAAATATCAAGAAACAATCGCCGGAGGGATTTTAAAATAAATCGCGATTTAAGTTCACATTTTTAGGGGTTCTTTAGGTTTTCACGATTTAGCTTGGAAACCACGAGTTCTATGTAAATGGGTCTAAAGAAAATGTTGTAGCAGAGAAAATTCTCCACAAGGTTGCCCTTTATGATATTTTTGTAGGTTTTACCGTTTTTGAGATATGGAAGTTCAAATTGGGACAATGCACAGTGGATCCACCCATTGCACTATAGGTCAAACAGCCCATTTCACTGGCCAAAAGTCAGATTTCGCACTTTATATTTTCAATTATTTTGGGTTACTTTCTTGTAAGAAACACTTCAAATATAATAAAAACAAATTTTGATTTTGTGTGAGAAATTATACCGTTACATGGTAGGCTCCCAAATATGTATTATCCAAACATCTTTAAAAACATGTTAACGAAATATGTTTACTTGTATACGTTCAGGGTGAAACAAAATCACAATATTAGCATAAGTAACGATTTGATTAGAAAGTATTCGATATATATTTATCAAAAATGTCCTCCTATCATCATTTATGTGTAGAAATAGTTATTAAATGGGTGTTAACTGTGAATTTTCAAAGAAAGTAGAACATTTTGAGGTTATGTACGCTTTTAAAGTCTCGGCAACGTTCAGCAATGAAAGTGAAAATTGAAATTGGTTCATTAACTCGTGCCGAATGCGGAAACTTTTATGTGATTTTGCGTACATTTGCTCAACAAGAATTATACAACTTTTTTTAGGTTACCATATTTGCCATAATATTGATTTTTTTGAAGTCAGGGTTAAACCTCTTACCAAATAATGTTAGCCAAATTGGAGTCTACAGCATTCTGCTGTGTTCTAAAGTCAGATTATTTACAAATCTTTTATAAATATATACAGTTATAGTCAAAATATGTCACATCATATTGTGGGATTTTCAAGGTAATAATTTTAAGGCATATTCACATTAAAACTAAAACGAAACACAACAAAAAGGCTTCTGAACTTATCGGACGTCGATGCCTTCAATTCTGTAGACAAATAACAGACCTTCCAGTTTTTGGTCCCCAAAGGGTTAAGGTACCTGTTGTGTATTTGGTCCATAAAGGGTTAATTTTTTGGGCCACGTTGTTCCATTTTTCTCCCTGAATCTAAAAACGCTATATTAACTTAACCCAAATACTTGTTTTAACTTTAAGACTTTTGGCCAATAAAATGGCCCGTTTGACCTATAGTGCATTGGCCAAAAATAAAAAATGAATGTCAAAATTTTGGTACAACATCTGGCAAATCTGATAGCTATGACATGGACCTTTTTAAAAATATGTTAGTTTTTGTTTCATTCGAACGCGATCTTCTTAAGAATAGCTTCAAAAGTCGGAACATTTGACTAATATTTTTGTTGTGAGTACAACCTATATTTTAAGTGCAAGTAAATATATTCAAAATATCGCGAAACTAATACGTATAGCAAAATATTATAGTGGATTTTGAAGGATTAAAAAATAGTGTTTTAGCGTGTTGTGAAATTCTAGTTAGCTGCATATTTTCTTAGTGTATTTTGTAATGCCAATTCGATCATATACTTAAATTTGACGTAAGGATTTAGTCATGATGCCCACCAGTGCCCACCTCGGGAATAATTTCCCAAAGTAGGTCATGGGTTTAAGATTATTCAGTATTAAAATCAGCTGCCATCTAGTGCCAGACTACAAACGGTGGGTCGCTGACTAAAACTGCCTTTGAATAGGGTTTCTATAGATATATTACCGTATAACTCTGTTATCTGAGCACGTATATTAACATAATTGGCATCAGTGGCAAGATGAAGAAATCTTCTTCCAAATTTGTCTTACGTTGGCGGTACGTGCCTTCCAGGAAGAATGCTATAAGAACTATATTAAAAATTTTACCAATTTTCAGACAAAAATTTTGATATTTTTTATTCCGCTAAATTGGTTGAATTTTATGTTGTTTTGGAGATTGTTTTGTTTCCCTTAGCCTATTTTTACATCATAAGACAATGGGGACCTTTGTTCATGTCATTTTGTATTAACAGCATGAAACAATTCTTACCGTATACCCCCTCCTGAGGGGAAAGGAGGGAGAATGTTACGCTCGTGGTTTCTTAAAACACTCTTCGCAGCAGCACAAAGCTGTAACCGGCGCATTGGCTTGATTTTTACACTCTAAATATTTTTGGCCACTTTCTCCATACAAGTGGATCCACTGTGCAATGCACTGACTGTATCGTCCCCTTATAAAACAATATTATGCACAGTGCCCCTTAACTAACTTTTAATGGAAACCGCTTACACATGGGATGTTTTTGCGGATTCTGAAACAGCAATCATACATAAGAAATTTTCACAGCTACAACATTCTCTTTAGGCCATTTACATAGGACTCGCTGTTTCCAAGCAAAATCGTGAAAACCTAAAGAACCTCTAAAAATGTGAACTTAAATCGCGATTTATTTGAAAATCCCTCCGGCGATTTCGTTTCTTGATATTTTCTCATCTATGAGCATTGTAGTTTCAGAATCAGCAAAAACTTCCGAGGTGTAAGCACCTTCCATTTAAATTTGTTAAGGCACACCGTGGGGCTTCTATTCAAATGAGCCACATTTTTTTCTTCAATTTTTTACTTTATTTTGTTTTCATTGTATAACTCTTATATAAATTGGATTTGAATGCAAATGAATGACTACGTTTACTCCAAACACATGAAGCAAAATATAATAAAACTTAAACATGCCAACGCAAGTGCTTCTGCCAACGCCAATACCAATGTACGCGGTTAAACAAGCAAATTAGTTAAGTAATTTAATCATAAATTATTGTTAAAATAAAGAAAATAATTTAATACAGATACAACGTGTAGATAGTTATTATGGCTACTCTAGAATTAACTTAGGTGATGTCCTACAGGACACTAAGTGAAACTTGTGGAAGAGTCTGTTTATCGAAGTAGCTGTTTTACAAGAACAATGTAAAAGGCGAGTTGTTCTGCAAAGAGGAAAAAAAATCATCTACGAACAGCCAATTGAGAGCAAATACCGCATTAGCATGCACTTTGGCAACAACACCTATAGATCTTTAAATATCAGGCCTCAAGTGACACTGACCTCCTCATGTTGTCGCCTGGGGAGCTGCCATTAACACCTGTTATAGGTAGTGAGCTAACATGTGACGCACGTTTTCAATACAGAATGAATATGCATCGATATTCTAAGTCAATCTTTCGGTATTCCCAGGTTTTGAAGGGGGTTCTATTCAAATGAGCCAAATTTTTTACTTCAATTTTTGACTTTATTTTGTTTCCGTTGTATAACTCTTATATAAATTGGATTTGAATGCAAATGAACGACTAAGTTTACTCCAAACACATGAAGCAAAATTAATAAAACTTAAACATTTCATATCGATGCCTTACTTTCTCAACCTCGTATTTTAAAAAATACAACTTTTCAGGAGAGATAAAAAAACGATTTATCTTTTGATACATCGGTGTTTGGGTAAAAGTGTAAAAGGCAATTATTAGGGAATTGAGGGCATCTATGCATATTGGTAGTAATAATAACATTTTGGAGGATCCACGGAAGACAATAAACGGTAATTTTTAAAAGACTTTTTGGAGGATCAACGGACGACAATAAACGTGGATTTTTAAAAGACTTTTTGGAGGATCAACGGACGGCAACAAACTTGGATTTAAAAAAAAAAAAAATTGGAGGATCCTAGGAAAAAAGTAAAAGTAGGGTTTTAAAAGACTTTTTGAAGGATCAACGGATGACAATAAACGTGGATTTTAAAAAAAAATTTTGGAGGATCCTAGGAAAAGAGTAAACGTAGGTTTTTAAAAGACTTTTTGGAGGATCCATGGAAGACAATAAACGTGGATATTTAAAAGACTTTTTGGAGGATCCACGGAAGGCAATTAACGTGGATTTTTAAAAGACTTTGGAGGATCCTAGGAAGTCAATATACGTGGCTTTTTAAAAGACTTTTTGGAGGATCTACGGAAGACAATAAACGTGGATTGTTAAAAGACTTTTTGCAGGATCTACGGACGACAATAAACGTGGATTGTTAAAAGACTTTTTGGAGGATCTACGGACGACAATAAACGTGGATTGTTAAAAGACTTTTTGGAGGATCTACGGACGACAATAAACGTGGATTGTTAAAAGACTTTTTGGAGGATCTACGGACGACAATAAACGTGGATTGTTAAAAGACTTTTTGGAGGATCCTAAGAAAAAGTAAACGTATATTTTTAAAAGACTTTTTGGAGGATCCACGGAAGACAAAAAACGTGGATTTTTAAAGACTTTTGGAGAATCCACGGAAGACAATAAACGTGGATTTTCAAAAGACTTTTTGGAGAATCCACGGAAGACAATAAACGTGGATTTTCAAAAGACTTTTTGGAGGATCCATGCACGCTGAAAAATATATGTTAGAAATGTGTTTGGATCCAAACAAATATTTGTTTGGGACTGATTGCAAACAAATATATGTTTGGATCCAAACATCATTTGTTTGTGTCCAAATAAATATATGTTTTCAACATTTTGTAACATATCTCAATTTAATATTTTTGGGTACCAACATATTTTTTATGTTAGAACATATTTTTTATGGGTGGAGAGGATTTTTGTCAAAGAGAGTAACAACAGGGCTTCCGCAGCTGGGAATGCTGGTTTATAATAAAGAGCAATGTGCATGGTGTAATAGGAGACACAGACATTTTGTGATGTGTATGCGTAAAATACATGTGTTTCGTGCTTTGCTGTTGTTAACCAACGTAGCAAGCGAAGAGGAAAAGAAAAAAATGGTATTAATTATGTTGGTCTCTTTTCATTAGTGTTCTAGAGAACATCGTTGAGTTTTTTTTTCAAATATCATCTTTATTTAAATTTTGTTTACATTTACATATTTACATTTTAATTGAGATTTTATCATTACCGATATTACTTCAAATGAGATTAGGAATCAACGATATTGGTTTATTAATATTATTTGTATATACACTTTTAAAGGAAAAAATAGGGTAAAAACCTTTATCTAAAAATAGTAGAGTTTCAAAATTTTTTAAAAAGATCAAGCATAAGATGATTATTATATGTTAATAATCTGTTATGACGAGCAAATTTTTAATTTGATTGACTACTTTTGGTTACATTTAAGAACATCGTTGAGTAAAGACGGTAAAGGGAGTGAATAAATCAGTGTTTTGTATTTTCTTAAAGAAATTGTGCTTTTCAGTAAACTAAATGTCCAATACATTTTATAATTGAATCAAAATGGTGAATGGAAATATTTTATTGGACAATGAAATCGCATTCAATACTGCTAATTACTTCAATACATTTTTCATATACATACATATGTATATTATTATATAACCATTTGATTCCAGATGCCGATTTCCCGCTGATGATTTCAACTTAGAAGAAAATGTGTTTTATCTCACAACTAAGGAGAAGCTTTCAACGATGTTTCTATATCATTTTTTCTTTTCTGTTTTCGCCGTTCTAATGGATGGATTTTCACGATCTATGATTTATATGATCCGGACCGTCAAAAATCTAAAATATCTTGGGGTCCCAGCACAATCAAGCGGATATCGTAAATACTGTACCCAAAAAATAGGGTTTTTCGAAAAAATATCGCACTAAATTTTGGCCTTTGGCAGTAGATTACTGTGAAGCTGTCTGGGCTACATAGTCAATATACACATCAAATTATGCGTAATCGCTAGTACTTTGATACTATTATATGTTTTTTATACCCTCAGCATTTATGCTAACGAGGGTATATACACTTTCATACGGGCAAAATGTGCCTCATCGAAATAATGGTTTTAGACCCCAAGTATGTTTGGACGAAATGTGTTTCAGACAATTTGGAGTCGATTGAGCCATGTCCTTCCGTCTGTCTGTCTGGCTGGCTGGAGCGCCCGATAACTCTCGAACGGATCAACCGATTCGGTCCAAAAGTTGGCTTTCGTAATATTTTGTCCAAACTTAGTTTAAGTTCGAAGATGGGTTATATCGGTCCACTCCTTCCAGTACCTCCCCCACAAAAGTTCGAAAATGTTCGAAAAATTTATGCGCACGATAACTCTTGAAGGAAGTAACCAATTTGGCCCACACTTTTTACATCGTGAAAGTTCTACCAGACTTAGATGAAGTTTAAATATGGACTCAATCGGTCCACTCCTTCGGGTACCTCCCACACAGAATTTCGGAAAAGTTCAGTTTAGGACCTGCTCTCGAATCGCTTTGATTTTTGTTTATGCAAGTTGTATTCGCTGTCCTCTATACGACGCTGTAAGTTTTATTAGGGGTAAGTCCATACTTCCTGAGAAAATAGCCTGAAAGTTACAAAAACCCTATGACACCGTGTGTAAAGGTTGGAGCGCAAGATAACTCTCGAACGGATCTGCCGATTCGGTCCAAAATTTGGCTTTCGTAATATTTTGTCCAAACTTAGTTCAAGTTCTAAGATGGATTATATCGGTCCACTCCTTCCAGTACCTCCCCCACAAAAGTTCGAAAATGTTCGGAAAATTTGTGCGTACGATAACTCTTGAAGGGAGTAACCGATTGGTTCCATACTTTGCACATTATGAAATTTCTACCAGACTTAGATGAGGTTCCAATATGGACTCAATCGGTAAACTCCTTCGAGTACCTCTCACACAAAATTTCGGAAAAGTTCAGTTTAGGACCTGCTATCGAATCGCCTTGGTTTTTGTTGTAACATCTTGTATTCACTGTCCCCTATACGAAGGTACAAGTTTCCTCAGGGGTAAGTCCATACTTCCTGAAAAAATAGCCTGAAAGTTGAAAAAAACCCTATGACACCATGTTTATGGGTAGAAGCGCAAGATAATTCTCGAACGGATATGCCGATTCCGGCCAAAATTTGGCCTTCGTAATATTGTTTCCAAACTTAGTTTAAGTTCGTAGATAAGCCATATCGGTCCACTCCTTCAGGTACCTACCCCAAAAATATGGACCGATTTGGTCCATACTTTACACAAAACACCTATGGCACCCCCATGGTCTATGTCGGTCCATTCATTCAAGTACCTTTTCCGCAAAATTTTTGAACTTTAATCCTAATCAAAATTTTTGTCGGTTCATACGACCAAAATTTTGAAACCCCCTAAATACATAAGTTTTTTGTGAAAAAAGTGTTTCAATTTGCACAGGCTGAGGGTATATCTCTGTCGGCAAAGCCGACTGATACTTTTTTACTTGTTTTTTATACCCTCAGCATTTATGCTAACGAGGGATATACACTTTCGTACGGGCAAAATGTGCCTCATGGAAATAATAATTTTAGACCCATACTTACTTTGGACGAAATGTGTTTCAGACAATTTGGAGTCGATTTAGCCATGTCCGTCCGTCCGTCCGTCTGGCTGGCTGGTGCGCACGATAACTCTCGAACGGATGAACAGATTTGGTCCAAAATTTGGCTTTCGTAATATTTTGTCCAAACTTAGTTTAAGTTCGATGATGGGTTATATCGGTCCACTCCTTCCGGTACCTCCCCCACAAAAAGTTCGAAAATCTTAGGAAAATTTGTGCCCACGATAACTCTTGAATATACATATAGTAAATTGTCTACCAGGGTTAGATCAGGTTCCAATATGCACTCAATCGCTCCACTCCTTTGGGTACCTCCTACACAAAATTTCGGAAAAGATCGGTTTAGGACCTGCTCTCGAATAGCTTTGAGTTTTGTTGTACGCCTTCTATACGACGGTACAAGTTTCATCTGGGGGAAGTCCATACTTCCTGAGAAAATAGCCTGAAAGTTGAAAAAACCCCTATGACACCGTGTGTAGTGGTCCGAGCGCAAGATAACTCTCGAACGGATCTGCCGATTCGGTCCAACATTTGGCTTTCGTCATATTTTGTCCAAACTTAGTTTAAGTTCGAAGATAGGCAATATCGGTCCACTCCTTCAGGTACCAAAAGTTCAAAAATGTTCGGAAAAAATGTGCGCACGATATCTCTTGCAAGGAGTGACCGATTTGGTCCATACTTTACACATCCTAACATATATACCAGATATAGGTCAGGAATGTGGTTTAGATTTGTTCACTTATCCGAAATTTTGTGTGGGAGGTACCCGAACCTCCCACACAAAATTTCGGATAAGTTCACTTTAAGTCCTGCTTTGGAAACACTTTGATTTCTGTTGAAGCAACTTGCATTCGCTGCCTCATTTACGACGGTTCGAAGATCCTTTGTAATTGAATACCGATACTGTTGGTTGTGGTCCTGTTTACGGCCATATTATGTTTTTCGTGGACAAGTCCATGCACCCTGGCATACTGGTCCAAAAGTTATTGGATGACCCACTGAAATGACTAGTGAGCCCTATATATATAAAAAAGATGTGACTCTCAAAATAAGGTCCACTTTCATAATGGACTATGTCGGTCCATCCCTTTAAGTACCCCCTCCGCAACACTTTAATCCACATTGTGGTCGGCAAGTTCAAATGTCCAAAATTTACATAGGCTGAGGGTATCTCTGTCGGCAAAGCCGACCCTCAGCATTTATGTTAACGATGGTATATACACTTTCATACGGACAAAATGTTCCTCATCCAAATAATGGTTTTAGTGTTTGGTTTTAGTATGTTTGGACGAAATCCGTTTCAGAAAATTTGGAGTTGATTTAGCATTGTCCGTCCGTCTGTCTGTCTAGCTGGCTGGTGCGCACGATAACTTTCGAACGGATTATCCGATCCGAACCAAATTTTGGGTATAGTAATATTTTGACTAAACTTAGTTTAAGTTCTAAAATGGGCCATATCGGTCCACTCGTTCGGGTACCTCCCCCACAAAAGTTCGAAAATGTTCGGAACATTTGTGCGCACGATAAATCTTGAAGGCAGTAACCGACTTAGTCCATGCTTTTCACATCCTGAAATTTCTACCAGACTTAAATGAGGTTCCAACTTGGACTCAATCGGTCCACTCCTTCGGGTACCTCCCACACAAAATTTTGGAAAAGTTCAGTTAGGACTAGCTCTCGAATGGCTTTCACTGCCCCCCAAACGACGGTACAAGTTTCATCAGGGGCAAGCCCATAATTCCTGACAAAATAGCCTGAAAGTTGTAGAAACACCCCTATGACACCGTGTGTAGTTGTTGGAGCACAAGGTAACTCTCGAACGGATCTGCCGATTCGGTCCAACATTTGGCCTTCCTAATATTTTGTCGAAACTTAGTTTAAGTTTGAATATAAGCCATATCGGTCCACTCCTGCGGGTACCTCCCACACAAAATTTTGGATAAATTCACTTTAAGACCTACAAAAACTGATAACTTTTTTGATATACAATTTTTTATACCCTCAGCCTTTAGGCTAAAGAGGGTATTTACACTTTGATACGACCAAAAATGTGCCTAATCGAAATAATGGTTTTAGACCCCAAGTATGTTTGTACGATATCCGTTTCAGACAATTTTGAGTCGATCTAGCAATGTCCGTCCGTCTGTCTGCCTGTCTGGCTGGTGCGCACGATAACTCTCGAACGGATCAATCGATTCGGTTCAAATTTGGGAATCGAAATATTTTTCCAGATTTGATTTAAGTTCGAAGATGGGCCATATCGGTTCACTCCTTCATGTACCTTCATGTAAGTTCAAAAATGTTCGGAAAAATTGTCCGCACGATAACTCTTGAAGGGAGTAACCGAATTAGTCTCTACTTTGAACATGGTAACATTTCTATCAGACATAGATGAGCTTCCAATATGGACCCTATTGGTCCACTCTTTCGGGTACCTCCCACACAAAATTGCAAACAACCCATATTATACCACGTGTCGTAGTTGGAGCGCCCGATAACTCTCGAACGGATCAACATATTTGGTTCAAAATTTGGGTCTTTCAATATTTTGTCCAAACTTAGTTTAAGTTCGAAGATAGACCATATCGCTCCGCTCCTTCCGGTACCCCCCCCCACAAAGGTTCAAAATTTTTCGCCAAGATTGTGGGCATGATAACTCTAGGAGAGAGTAACCGAATTGAGCCAAACTTTGCTATTGGTAATATTACTTTCAGGCATAGATCGGGTTCTAATATGGACTATATCGGTCCACTCATTTGGGTACCTCCCACACAAAATTTGGAAAAAGTATAGTTTAACAACTCCTCTCTGATCATATTAATTTGTGGCAGCAGGTTGCATTTGCGTCCCCTGTTACGACGTTGTAATTTTTTTCGTGGGCAAGTCCATACTTCCTGAGATAATGACCCAAAAAGTCCACAAAAGTAAAATTGTAATAAATTTAAATTCAGAAAATTAAGTACAACATTTTTAATTATATAGTCTGTAAGGAAAATATCCATAGACTAATAAAGAAAAACAAATATTTCCTACAGATTTGTATTAAGTCCGAATATGTACCCAGCGAAAAGTTTGCCTCCAAAGAGGCAGTTAAATGATATGTACAAGTGATTTGGAGGTGCATCAAATTATGAATTTCCACTCATGATTTTTACAAGGGTGTGACCCCGGAAAGAGGCACTCCATTGCACCGCATTTTAACTGACACTTTGGCATTGCATTTTAACTGAACCTTTGGCACTGCATTTTAAATGACCCTTTGGCATTGCATTTTAACTGACCCTTTGGGGTAGAATAGGAGGCAGTCCAGAGCACGTGTTTTGAATAACAAAATAAAATGCATTTATTATTTGTGTAAAACAAAAGTATTAATAACTTTATTAAATTAACACAAATTATGAAAATTCTCTATTGAATTCAATCGCAAACATGTGTGTTTCCCCCGCTCTTCATTTAATCCAAGCTTAAGTGCTTTTGCTTCATCTGCTAAATGGGTTTATTATTGTTTTCCCATCACCAGTTAAGATTTCGACATGTACTCCAACAGCACTCCATTGGGAAATTTTCTTCTCGTGAGTTACCGGAGAAATGTTCACAAATTAAATATTATTTAGTTTGTATTAACAAATGTTTGGAAATGTTAACACGATTATCTCTTTTTGGAAATGTATTCCGCTGCCTGTAGAGATGTACAAACGGATTTATGTACATGTAGGGATCTCTAACAACTGCTAATAAAATATAGTGAACGGAGTGCTTTTCTCACGACTCCGTTTGCACTGCATCCGGATGCTGTTAAATTGTGAGGAATTGGAGTGCCTTTTTCACGACTCCGTTGAACTGCCTCCGGATGTTGTTAAAATGTGACAAATTGATTTGATTCTTTGGATTGCATCCAAATGCAGTTAAAATGTGAGGAATGGAGTGCCTTTTTCACGACTCCGTTTGAACTGCATAAAAACATGCCGTGAAAGAACTAGTCTACATTGCACTACTTCCAAGTTATTTTGCTGGGTACTACATCGGATCACTCCTACGGGTACACCCTACCCAAAGTTTGAAAAAATGCACTCGTCTTGGACAGGGTTTCGGAGTCGGAGTCTACGAGTCGGAGTCGAGCAATTTTGCTGGAGTCGAATCTGAGTCGAAAAAAAAATAACTCGACTCCGACTCCGGGCAAAATTTTTTCCACGTTATAGAAATATAACATTAAATTTTGAACAAGAACAATTTTTTTAAAAATCATTATTTATTTTAAAAGAAAGATATAAGAAAACATCTATGCAAACGGTATGTTATACTAAGTTAAGGGGCAATTTACAGGCTATTTACTATCCTCTGAAGTGTAGTCTATTCATCCCTATTTTGTTGATCCAATTTCTTTACATTTTTGCAAACAAAGGAAAAGTTTTTTAAGTAAAGTAAAGTTATATGACAATCGAATTAAGATTGGACCTCACAAAGGCCTATTGGTATTCTCATCTTGTTTTTATGAGAAGTCATCCTTGTCTTCTATTAAAGTCATTGTGGTCTCTATGGGAAATCTTACTGAATACCCTGTGACACAAAATGGAAGTCAAGATCTAGGGGTGGAAAAATTCCTGCTCGGAATGAAAGCCCCAATGGAGAGCCCCCAAAGGATCCCATAGCTGAAATTTCTGAGTTATGACATAATGAATCATTGAGAAAATAGAAGCGGAAGAATTCCGTCCAGAATATTCTCGTGCAAAAAAGGAAAACCGACAAAAACTTTCTAACTTTGCTGTTTTTTAATGTGAGATTCGGCAGAAACAATATTCATATGTTCGAATGTATGTAATGTTTCTAATGAATATGTAAGGATAAATTAACACATTAGCCTATATAGGCCAAAATATACGAAAAAGTTCAAAATTTGTGCATATTTTATTTACTTTAGTGGTGTAAGAATTCACTCTCGGAGTAAAAGAATTTCGTCTGGAGTCGGAGTCGAGCCAAAAATACCTCGACTCCGAAACCCTGGTCTTGGATCATTCTGAATTTTGTTGCAACATGTAGTTTTTTGCGACAATTTCCATCCTGGAAAATTTTCCCAACAGCTAAAAAACCTACAGAAGTATTGTGTTAAGGCTGAGGGCTGAGGGCATATCTCTGTCGGCTCAGCTGACTGATACTTTCTTACTTGTTTATTTACATTTTTATACCCTCCGCCATAATATGGAGGGTATAATTAAATTTGTCATTGCGTTTGTAAAACATCGAAATATTGATCGGAGACCCTATATAGTATATATATTCTTGATCAGGGTAAAATTCTAAGTCGATATAACCATGTCCGTCCGTCTGTTGAAATCAAGATACAGCAACCAATTTTTAAGATAGAGCTTTGTAATTTGGTATAGAAGTTTCTATTATTATTTTTTATTTTTGTTTTTATTTATTTATATCTTTATAATTAAAAAATACAAAAATAAGGAGATCAGAATTTAATAAACAAAAGTTAAAATTCAAAAAACATTTTAGGTCGCAAATATAAGCGGACAAAACTAAAGCACCCCCCCATTTGAGGTACAGCAAAAACTATTGAAATCAATATTTCGTTGCTTATCCTCTATTCTGGATGACACAATCACATCTTTTAGGCATAAAGGATACTAAATTATTAATTATTGCAGGCGAAATAATCGGTTTTCGGAAAATTTAGCTTAAATCCTCAAAATACTGAAAATCGGAAGTTACCGTTATATGGGGGCTACACCCAAACGTGAACCCAGGTTCACGATTTTTGGTGAATATGTTTTGTGACCACTAGGAACCCTAAGTACCAAATTACAGCTAATTTAGTAGGAAAATGTGGCTTAAATATCCAAAATACCGAAGATCGGAAGGTACCGCTATAAGGAGGCTATACCAAAACATTAGCCGATATTGTTCATATTCATCCAAAAATGATGCTACAGCATTCTCTGGTCAAATACTAAATCCCTTAGGTTTAAAAATTAGCAAAAGAACGAATTGCAAAAGAACGGTAGACGCCGGCTTATTCAGTCGACGACCAGCGAAAAACTTTCCGCCTCCATGTTTTACAGCGTCTTTGCAATATTTAGGATTTAACGGTTGCCCATTTGGTCCAAGCCTTTTACCATCTGAATACTTTAAATTAAACATAGATTCATCGGAAAACAGTTCAAATGGGTCTTGGCGAATGCCAGTCTGGCTCCTTCATTTTTAGTCGATATGAAAGTTTTTTTTCCGGCGTCTATCGTTCTTCTGCAATTCGTTCTTTTGCTAATTTTTAAACGTTAGCGTATTGTATTTGACTAGTGGATGCTGTAGCATCATTTTTGGATGAATATGAACAATATCGGCTAATATTTTGGTATAGCCCCCTTATAGCGGTACCTTCCGATCTTCGGTATTTCGGATATTTAAGCCACATTTTCCTACTAAATTAGCTGTAATTTGGTACTTAGGGTTATTAGTGTCACAAAATATATCCACCAAAAATCGTGGACCTGGGTCCACGTTTGGGTATAGCCTCCATATAACGGTACCTTCCGATTTTCAGTATTTTGAGGATTTAAGCTAAATTTTCCGAAAATCAATTATTTCGCCTGCAGTAATTAATAATTTAGTATCTTCTATACCAAAAAGACGTGATTGTGTCATTCAGAATAGAGGATACGCAACAAAATATAGTTTTTGTTGTACCTCAAATTGGGGGGTGCTTTAGTTTTGTCCGCTTATATTTGCGACCTAAAATATTTTTTGAATTTTAACTTTTGTTTATTAAATTCTGAATTCCTTATTTTTGTATTTTCCAATTATAAAGATATAAATAAATAAAAAGAAAAATAAAATATAAATTTATAATTTAGTTTTCATAAAAAAATTATCATTTCAAAAAAATTTACTGAGGGGGTGCTTTAGTTTTGGCCGATACTGTATAACGGCACCACCCGATTTTTGGTATTTTTAAGGTTTTAGCTTCATTATCACACCAAAATGACTGAAATTTGGTACTTAGTCTTCGTTGGGGGTATACAAATTTCACCCTTAGTTTTGTCGATTTAGGTCAACGCCTTCATGTAGCCCCCATAGAACGGTACCTCCCGATTTTCGGTATTTTAAACTTTGTGGTCTCAATATTCATCCGAAATGGCTAAAATTTGGTATTTAGTCTTCGCTGGGGTATGAAACTTTCCCATAGAATTTTGTTGGTATAGGTCCACGCCTTCATATAGCCCCCATATAACGGTACCTCCCGATTTTCGGTATTTTCGGACATCCATAAACGTGGACGTTTTAAAGAATTTTTAGAGGTTATCTAGACATCCATAAACGTGGATTTTTTAAAGAATTTTTAGAGGTAATCTAGACATCCATAAACGTGGATTTTTTAAAGAATTTTTAGAGGTAATCTAGACATCCATAAACGTGGATTTTTTAAAGAATTTTTAGAGGTAATCTAGACATCCATAAACGTGGATTTTTTAAAGAATTTTTAGAGGTAATCTAGACATCCATAAACGTGGATTTTTTAAAGAATTTTTAGAGGTATTCTAGACATCCATAAACGTGGATTTTTTAAAGAATTTTTAGAGGTAATCTAGACATCCATAAACCCAAACATATTTGTGGTATTCATGGAAAACGACATAAGTCTAAAAATCAACATTTTCAGGAGATGCAAACAAATATATGTATGGGTGCAAACAAATATTTTTTTGTGTACAAATAAATATTTGTTTAGATGAAATATAAATACAAACTCAAAATCCACAAAAACATACACATTTATATATGGTGGGGGTTTTTCTTTTATTGAAATGCATAGAAAAACCAAACACAAACGCAACAACATACGCTTAGATATATGTACAAAATTCCAAATACAAAAAATAGAAAGAACTAAAACGCACCATTTCTTTAAGAAAATACAAAACACTGATTTATTCACTCACTTTACTCAACGACTGCCTTGGGGATACCAAAGAAAAAATGTTCTGTCTTTCTCGCAAAAAGAACAAAAATAATTCATACCATTTTTTTCCTCTTCGCTTACTAGTTTTGTTAACTGTTACAGAGAAAAACAACTGCTTGTGGATGAATAAATCGTAACAAAAACAAAGAACGGAACACACGGAGCTTCTACGTCTTCTATTGCACTATACACATGGCCCAATTACAGGTCACCGGCAAAATCAGATGATTTCTATTTGAGCTGTCAAAATTCATATTTGTCATTTGAATTCGCTGTGAGGTATTGAAATGTCAAACTGTACAGGTAACAGGTAGATGTATAAACTTAATGTACACGTAAAATGTAAACATTTGTTGTGTTTTGTATGAGAATTTAATTTACAATAACTTATTATAGCAGTTCAAGTTCGATCAGCTGGTATTTTCTGTTTCGTCATACAAAAATAACTACGGTATGAACTTTTTTTCGGAAAATGTTTTGTATATATCTACCTAAATTGACAGAAAAGTAATTCGCCTCACAAAAATTGTTTCGCCTCGTTTATGAATTTTGTCATTTCAAATCTTTGTTATACCCTACACCACTATGTGGGGAGGGTATTATAAGTTGGTTTTGGCCAAAAAGTTTGTAACGCATCGAAATAATGGTCGTAGACCCATACTTATGTATATCAAAATGAATGTCTCGACGAGCTGAGTCGATCTGGCTATGTGTGTCCGTCCGTCAGTCCGTCCGTCTGTCCGTCTGTCCATCTAAACCTTGTAATCACGCTACAGGCCGCAATTTTGATCGGATCGTCACGAAATTTTGGATGTTGATGGGGGTCCCGGAGGGGAAGAAGCCTATTGATTTTGGTGATTGTCGGATAATATTTAGGGGTCGGAAAGGGCAAAAAACTTAGGTGGATAAAAAGACAATGTTTTTTTCCAAAGCCAATATCTCAGCTTCTATATGGGGTATACCAAAAGCAACCTGACAATGAAAGCAGAAAATATCACCTTTCTAATGATGTAAAGTAGGTGCTCATAGGTGATCAAACAACGAAGATATCGCAATAGTAGCAAATAAAACCCCAATTTTCATTTTTGCGATTTTAATTATATAGACAAATATCACAGCTTTGGTTGAAAATTTTCCAAAAGCAAAGCCTGACTATGAAAGTAGAAGATCCCGTCTTTACAATGATGCAAACTAGGTCGGCGTAGGTAACCAAATAACGGAGATATCGCAATAGTCGGTAATACATCCCATTTTTCTATTTTTTTGGAAATCAAGTTACAGGTCCAATATTGATCGGATCGTCACGAAAATTTCAGGGTTAATGGGGTTCTCACTGATGAAGAAGCATATTGATTTTGGTGATGGTCGGATAATATTTAGGGGTCGGAATGGGCAAACACTTATTTGGAGAAAAGTCAACATTTTATTTCAAAGCCAATATCTCTGGTTTTTAAGAGGTATATCAAAAGCAAAACCTGGAAAGGAAAGTAGAAAATATCACCTTTACAACGGTGTAAAGCAGGTTGTCGTAGGTGGTCAAATAGCAAAGATATGGCAATAGCCGATAATGCATCCCATTTTCCGATTTTTTTGTAATCACGCTACAGGTCGCAATTTTGATCGGATGGTCACGAAATTTTGGGGGTTAATGGGGGTCCCAAAAAGAAAGAAGCCTATTGATTTTGATGATAGTCGGATAATATTCAGGGGTCGCAATGGGCAAACACTTATTTGGAGAAAGGTCAACGTTTTATTTCAAAACCAATATCTCTGTTTCTTTAAGAGGCATATCAAAAGCAAAATCTGGCAAGGAAAGTAGAAAATATCACCTTTACAACGATGTAAAGTAGGTTGTCGTAGCTGCTCAAACAACAGAGATATCGCAATAGTCGGTAATGCATCCCATTTTCCGATTTGTTTGTAATCACGCTACAGGTCGCAATTTTAATCGTCACGAATTTTTTGGGAGTTGATGCAGGTCCCACATAGGAAGAAGCCTATTGATTTTGGTGATAGCCGGATAATATTTAGGGGTCGACAAATTCAAAGTTTTATTCTTTGTGAATATATTGGCTTTTAGTAGGGGTATTCCAACGACAAAGCCTGTCAATGGAAGAAGAAAATATTACCTTTACATTGGTGTAAAGCAGGTTGGCGAAGGTGGTCAAACAAGGGAGATACCACAATAGTCGGTAATGCATCCAATTCTTCCATTTTTTTTTTTTGCAATCAAGCTACAGGTCGTAATTTTGATCGGATGGTCACGAAATTTTAGTTGCTTATGGGGGTCCCAGAGACAAAGAGGCATATTATTTTTGGTGGTAGTCGGTTTATATTCCCTAAAAGAAATGTTTACCAGTGAAAAGCTTATGCACAGGGATTGTGGTGTAGGGTATCACATGGTCGGCCCCGTCCCGACTATAGCCTTTGCTCACTTGTTTTTCTTTGAATTTGCTTGCTGGAGGACCTGTAATTGGGCCACGACCACACACAGCTCTTTATGTTGAAATAAACCCTGTTTTTACGCTCTTAGGCAAAAATCCTTTCTCCACCCATAAAAATAATGTTCTGGCATACAAAATATGTTGCTACCCAAACAAATAAAATTGTGATATGTTACAAAATGTTGCAAACATATACATATTTGTTTGCAACCAGTCCCAAACATATACTTGTTTGGATCCAAACATATTTGTAAAATATATTTCTCTGCTTTTACATATTGAAAATGTTACCAATTTTCGCACTAAAGTTTTGGTCCATTTAACCGTCTAAATATTATCTGATCATCATGTTAAATTGCAATCTCTTTCTTTGTCATAGACTCAAACATTACTCAAAATTTCGCGACCTACTGAGACGCTATAAAATCGGATAAAATTGGCGATCATCGCCAATAACTATATGGGTCTATCCTGATCCGAACCCGACCTCCATGCAAAATTTCGTGACGATTTTTAATGGACGGACGAACACATACCTCAAAAACGCTTTATCTCGTCGAGATATGCATTTCGGTATACCACATTGGGGTCTACGATGAATATTTCGCTGTGTTACATGCATTTTCGGTAAAATAAACTTAATACCCTTTCCACATTGTGGTGTGGGGTATGAAAATCCTGATGTTAAAAAAATATTCTTAAAAAATCCACGCTTCTTTTTACCTCTTTAACTTTTGTTCAAAAATGTATCTTAGGTGGAGTTTAAGGACTGTTCGCGCATTATTTGAAGTCTATATCGAAGTTAATATATATGACATTATGGCCCAAAAAGCAAAGCTTTGGTTCCAAGATGAACGTTGAAAGTTTACTAACGTTTAGTCATTGCGATTATGGCTATAAAATTTAATTTTTTTGCTTGAGGAGGCCAACACTTTTTTTTGCAAAAGCTTAACCCAATTTTTGTCATGGAGTTTATTAGTGTAGACTGTGTTTATTATATCTACCAAAAAAAACTCAAATCGCTAAAAAATATGCTTAACACCTGTTCGGGGGTTCACACGTAATTTGGGCGTTGATTCGAATTTTCTTTTGCTATTTTTGAAAAAGCTACAGCTAAACACTAATCAAACAAATATTAAAAAAAAATAAACAAACAACAAGAAAGTAGCAACCACCCAATTCGTCGAAAAAATGAAACTTATGAGTGTTTTTTGATTTTTTTATTTTTATTTGACAAACTTGGCTAAAATACAAGTTTTGCAAGAAATTTTAGAAAACCCGCAACTAAATAAGCAAAATTTCTAATATTTATGTATCTAAATAATTAAAAAAAATAACAAATTATTATAGCCAAGCTACCGATATTGACTAATTGTCAACAAACAGAGGAAGCACGACAGTGCCTATTTTATTCTTCGTTTGCAGAGAACTTCCCCGCACTTCTATAACCGGTAAAAAAATATACACTACATGTTATGTATAGAAATAAAAAAAAACTACCTCTAATCAAACCGATAGCTACTATTTCTTAATGAAGCATATAAAATTCTCGTTCAGATGCTAATTGATGCGATCTGTAAGCCGAAGAAGACAGACAGACTATATTGTATATAATTTTATTTGTATTTTTTTGATAATTTAAAATATTATATTCAAAATTGTGTTTTGCTCAAACTGAACAGAGCACTCTTTTGGGGGAGGTTTCCGCTATATAAGTAAAGACTGCTTAAGAATTTAACATCAGTTCCGTGTTAATCATTCACATCGAATCATCTGACAATATGAAAATCTTCGTAGTACTTGCTCTCCTTGCCGCCTGTGCCTATGCTGCTCCTCAAAGAGGTGTTGCTGGTGCAAATGCTGGTGCTAATGCTGCTGCCAATGTAAAGGGTAATGCTGGTGGTTTTGGAGGTCCTAAAGGTGGTCCTGGTGGTCGTGGTGGCGCTGGTGGTTTCGGTGGTGCTGGTGGTCATGGCGGCGCTGGTGGTTTCGGTGGTGCAGGAGGTGCTGCCAACGCTAATGCTAACGCCGCTGCTAATGCCGCCGCCTCTGGTGGTGCTGGCGGTCGTGGTGGTGCAGGAGCCAATGCTAGCGCTGTTTCTAGTGCCAACGCCTCTGGTGGTGCTGGTGGTCGTGGCGGAGCTTCAGCAGTTGCATCTTCCCAAGCTTCAGCCTCTGGTAGTGGCAAAGGTGGTGCCAACGCAAGTGCCAGCGCAGCTGCCAACGCCAGTTCCCAAGTTGCAGGCAAACAACGCGGTTAAACAGTGCAATAAATTTGTTAGTTTTCTTTTAAATAATTATTGTTAAAATAAAATGTTGTTAAAACAAAAAAGTTTACTTATTGTTAAATACTCAGCAATCATGGACTTTGTTGTGGGTTTTAATGCCGATGATAGTTGTATTTTAATAGCGATTTCAACTACTTTCAAATTTCAAAAAATCAAAAAAAAAATTGTCTTATTTTGAATTGTAAGTTTCACAGGAAATATGTTAAAAATATATTCAATAACAACCAAATACTTAGTACTGGTTTAAAGCTCAGATGGTATATTTTTTTCATCAGGGTTGCAGTTTTTAGGTTTGCATTCTGGCATGTTCAGCATTTATGCTAACGAGGGCATATGGTAAAAACCAAATTTCCTTTACAATTCCATTTGAAAAAAATTAAAAACTTTTTTGCGAGCACATCTTCGGTTTTTGGTATAGAGGTAAAGGAAACAAGTAAAAAAAGTATCAGTCGGCTTTGCCGACAGAGATATACCCTCAGCCTGTGCAAATTGAAACACTTTTTTTCACAAAAAACTTATGTATTTAGGGGGTTTCAAAATGTTGGTCGTATGAACCGACAAAAATGTTGATTAGGATTAAAGTTCAAAAATTTTGCGGAAAAGGTACTTAAAGGAATGGACCGACATATACCATCTGGGTGCCATAGGGGGTTTTTACACCCTTGGGGCTGTTTTCTCAAGAAGTATTTACTCGCCCCTGAAACAACTTTTACCATCGTAATTGAGGCAGCGAATGTAAGTTGCTTCAACAAAGTGATTCAATAGCAGGTCTTAAAGTGAACTTATCCAAAATTTTGTGTGGGAGGTACGGGATGGAGTGGACAAATATAGGCAATATTCGAACCTGATCTATATCTGGTAGATATTATGAGAATGTTTAAAGTATGGACCAAATCGGTCACTCCCATCAAGAGTTATCGTGCGCACAATTTTTCCGAATATTTTTGAAGTTTTGTGGGGTAGGTACCTGAAGGAGTGGACCGATATGGCTTATCTACGAACTTGAACTAAGTTTGGAAACAATATTACGAAGGCCAAATTTTGGCCGAAATCGGCATTTCCGTTCGAGAATTATCTTGCGCTTCCACCCATAAACATGGTGTCATAGGGTTTGTTTTTCAACTTTCAGGCTATTTTTCAGGAAGTATGGACTTGCCGCTGAGGAAACTTGTACCTTCGTATAGGGGACAGTGAATACAAGATATTACAACAAAAACCAAGGCGATTCGTGAGCAGGTCCTAAACTGAACTTTTCCGAAATTTTGTGTGGGAGGTACTGAAGGAGTTTACCGATTGAGTCTATATTGGATCCTCATCTAAGTCAGGTAGAAATTTCATAATGTGCAAAGTATGGACCAAATCGGTTACTTGCTTCAAGAGTTATCGTACGCACAAATTTTCCGAACATTTTCGAACTTTTGTGGGGGAGGTACCGGAAGGAGTGTGCCGATATAATCCATCTTTGAACTTGAACTAAGTTTGGACAAAATATTACGAAAGCCAAATTTTGGACCGAATCGGCAGATCCGTTCGAGGGTTATCTTGCGCACCAACCATTACACACGGTGTCATAGGGCTTTTTGTAACTTTCAGGCTATTTCCTCAGGAAGTATGGACTTGCCCCTAATGAAACTGACAGCGTCGTATAGAGGACAGCGAATACAACTTGCGTAAACAAAAATCAAAGCGATTCGAGACCAGGTCCTAAACTGAACTTTTCCGAAATTTTGTGTGGGAGGTACCCGAAGGAGTGGACCGATTGAGTCCATATTGAAACCTCCACTAAGTTTGGTAAAAATTACACGATGTGCAAAGTATGGAGAAAATCGGTTATTCCCTACAAGAGTTATCGTGCGCACAAATTTTGCGACAATTTTTGAACATTTGTGGGGGAGGTACCTGAAGGAGTGGACCTATATGGCCCATCTTCGAACTTAAATCGAATCTGGACAAAATAATTCGATACCCAAAATTTGAACCGAATCGATTGATCCGTTCGAGAGTTATCGTGCGCACCAGCCAGCCAGACAGACAGACAGACAGACAGACGGACAGACAGACAGACGGACGGACATTGCTAGATCTACTCAAAATTGTCTGAAACGGATATCGTACAAACATACTTGGGGTCTAAAACCATTATTTCGATGAGGCACATTTTTGGTCGTATCAAAGTGTAAATACCCTCTTTAGCCTAAAGGCTGAGGGTATAAAAATTTGGTCTCAAATCTGTTCGCGTTCACAAAATTGGCCGATGCGCGCAAAAGTTATAACGGTGTTTATTCTATTATACAGAAAAAATATTTTAAAAATTATTGTTTGTGGTATTGAGAAAATGTATGCATATATCAGTAACAGCATTTGACATCCATCCGTAATGCACCATAGTTTTTAAAATTTGTTTTTATTTTCGCGGAAAAACAAAAAATTAAAACAAAAAATCTGGAAGCAAATCTAAATTCTACTAACTCAGAGTCCGTATAAACCTCTAAAAAATTAATTAAAAACACGAACAGAATCTAGACAACGCGTAAAAATATGAAACCAAAATTATAAACAATGGCTTTATAAATTGCATATTATAGCAACAACTAAAGAAAAAAATATTGTAAGTATTTAAAAATTTTTAATTATGTGTGGCTTTAAATTGATGAAATTGTACAATTTATTTTATTTAAATAGACGAAATTCCCCTGATGAAGTCACCATAACCGTGACGAAACGTTGGGAATAATGCATTAAAAGTTTGTTTTATTTGCAAAAATCTCAGAGGTCAATTATGTAAAAAACTCATAACAATTATAAATTGAATTTGACCAAATAACACTGTACAACACAACAAATAATTACAAGATAATTCAACCAGATTATGAAAGAGGACCGAAAAAAAGAAGAAACCTGTATCGGCGTTTTGAAAGTTTACGTCGGGAAGTAACCTAAATATCCGTGGCAAGTTCAACCCATTTCTACAGGTTCTGAAATATTCGACATCAAATTCCTTGGAATCCTTGCATTTTAGGTATAAAGTGTCTTTGGCAATATTACTGACAACAATGCGGGGTATATTTTTATGAAAAAAATTAACACTCATGCGAGCCACTAAAGGAGCCTTTTTGGTCCCTTTTTTTCCAAAACTGTTAAAAACTCCTTTAAAATGTGATCGTATCATATCAAAATATTCCACAAAATTAATTGTCATAAAATTTTACTATAGGTCCCCGAAAATGTTACTATAGGTCCCAGGAATGTACCGAAAGTAAAATCACGTTTTAGGGTTAATGTTGTACTTTATCTGAGTTTATTAAGTTTTGTCCCACAAAAATTCATTCTAGATAGAAGACGTCAAAGACAAAAATAATATCCATCAAATTTCAATATAAGTCGCCGAATAAATCAAATATGTGTTTACAATATATATCAAGAAAATATATACATCAAGGTTGCCAACAAAATTCCCAAATACTTTTTGAATAAATTTGTTTTGTTCTTTTTTCAATTTCACTGTGAGTCCCAGAACAAACTATATCGTCTGCTCCGTCGGAAAAGGTCGTAAGTCCCTCTCAATAAATTTTTCAGGAGGAAGTAAAAACATTCCAGCGCTTTCTGTATTAAAGATTTTATTATGGTGGTAAAAGCAGTATTCTTCGTTCGTTTATTTCGCTTCAATACCCTTACTTTGTTTGATAAAATTCCGTCGCGTTTGGGAGATAATTGGATGTCTTTGGACTTACGACCTTTTCCTTGTACAGTTTTGTATTTTTGTAGGGACTTACGACATTTTCCTACAATTTACGGACGTTTTTAAAATAAAATATTTATACTTTACAAAACAATGTGGAAAGGCTATTATAAGTTTGTTTTGTCCAATATTCGTTAACATCGCGAAGTATTCGTCGTAGACGCCCTCCCCTTGCTATTTTTTCATATCTTGATGAGATAAAGCGATCTAGCTATGTGCGTCTGTCCATCCATTAACAATTTTAATAAAACTCCAGGCCACGATTCTGTACCGATCGTTACGAAATTTTGTGGAGAGGTCGGATTCCGACCAGAAGTGACCCCATTAGATGTTAGATCAAAAACTCAACCAATTTACAACCGGTTTGTTTCGCGTTTGTCTTAAAATGTTCGTATTTATCCAAGGAAGGATCTGACGTATTTTATTTTTGAGATATCGCGAAAAATCCGTGAAAATCTGCAAAAATATATTTTGAAGAAAGATTGTCAGAGAATATTGCCTCAAAATGACCTTATTTATCCAAAGAAGGATCTGACGTATTTTATTTTTGAGAAATCGCGAAAAATCCGTGAAAATTTGCAAAAGTATATTTTGAAGAAAGATTGTCAGAAACAATTGTCTCATAATGTTCTTATTTATCCAAGGAAGGATCTGACGTATATTATTTTTGAGGTATCGCGAAAAATCCGTGAAAATTTGCAAAAATATATTTTGAAGAAAGATTGTCAGAAACAATTTCTCATAATGTTCTTATTTATCCAAGGAAGGATCTGACGTATATTATCTTTGAGATATCTCGAAAAATACGCGAAAATTTGCAAAAATATATTTCGAAGAAAGATTGCCAGAGAATATGGTCTCGACCTGTTCGTATTTATCCATTGAAGGATCTGGCGTATATAATTTTTCAGATATCGCGGAAATTTGCAAAAATATATTTTGAAGAAAGATTTTCAGAGTATATTGCTGTATCGCCTGAAAGTAACATTGGATATATAAATTTTTGAAATTCTACGTTGAACTGGAGATACAGCATCGGGATCGGAGGTATCTCCAAAAAATGTAAAAGTTGTATGCGGATATCTATTGAACGGTAATAGATTTAGTCTCCAAAAATTGGGTCTGTGGCGGAAAGTAATTTAGATATAAGTATACCAAATTATATTGAAATCGGCTCAAATTTCAGTATAGCTCCCATATATGTATATGTTTGACCGATTTTATATATTTGATAAAACAAACACGCTATGTATGTCCAATTTCATTGAAATTTGGAATGTGGTTTAAAAATATGTATGTCAATTATATTGAAATCAGTTCATATTTGGATATAGCTGCCATATATGTGGCGCTCAGCGCCAAAACGACCTATCTCTGACCAAAAAAATCAAACAGGCTAAAAAGATCTAAACAGAACCTATTGAAATGTCTACTAAAAAACTCCATATTGCATTGAATAACACTAGGTTTTACTTCCTTCTAAAATAATGCAATATGGAATTCTTTAGAATGTATTTCAAAAGGTTCCCGTTTCGTCTTTATAGACAATTCCATTTTTGGGCATGTGGGTTAGACCGCACAGGGTCCCGACCGTGGCCAACAGTGGTAAAAATCAAGTACTTCGAAATACAAATTTATTGATTAGAATATAAATATCTCATTTTAAAGAAAGCGCTCTTCGATGTTGGCTATAGCGCGAAAATGAATGAACCGATCATCATATATTTTGTTGTGGGCTTCTTAAGTACTTAACAACATTGCTTTAATACGAGAGACTTTTAAAAAATGGTGAACAGCGAATGTCAAAAAATTGACCGTTTTTTTACCATTAATCGGTCAAAAAATTTTTTAAAGGAAATGTCTCATATATAAAGACAAGAGTTTGATGTATTCAATATGTTTTCAAAACATATGAAGACCAAACACTAAATTTCAGTCATTTCGCGTGGATATTGAGGCCACAACATTCAAAATACCGAAAATGGGGAGATACGGTTCTATGGGGGCTATAGGAAAACTAGGACCTATACCAACAGATTTCTGGTGGAAAGTTATAACGAAGACTTAATACAAACTTTCAGCCATTTCGGTGTGCTAATCAGGCAAAAGCGTCGAAAATACCGAAAATCGGGAGTTACATTCCTATGGGGGCTATATGGAGGCGTGGACCTATGCACGATATCAAAACGTGGACCTACACCCACAATTCTCTTTTGAAATGTTTTATACCTCTGCCGAAGACTAACCACCAAATTTAAGTAATTTCGGTTGGTCATTATGCCTAAAACTTTTAAAATCCCGAAAATCGAGAAGTACGGTTCTATAGGAACTATATCAAAACGTTATCAAAATTTTCAAATTATATTGAAATGGGTTCAGATTTCGATTCCATATATATTTTCGGTCAATTTGATGCTTCAAACACGCTATGTATGCCCAATTTCAATGAAATTCTGAAAGTGTGATGGATGCACCAAGCACGCTAAACATGTCCAAAAAATTTCCTAATATATATTGAAATTGAGTCAGATTTAGTTGTAGCTCCTGAACATATTTTCGGCCGATTTTCTGCATTTGATGCACCAAACACGCTATATATATGTCCAATTTCGCTGAAATTTGGAATGTGTAACGGAATTTGGTCTAGACATAAATGTGCCGAATTATATCGAAATAGGTTCAGATTTGGATATAGCTCCAATATATATTTTCGGCTGATTTTCTGTATTTTATGCACAAAATACGCTATGTATGTTCAATTTCAATGAAATTTGGAATGTGAGACGGGATTTGGTCTAAAAATAAATTTGACGAATTATATCGAGAGCGGTTCATATAGGAATATAGCTATCCATATATATTTTCGGTCGATTTCATGTTGTTGTTACGTATGTTCAATTTCAATGAAATTTTGAAGACTTAGCATTCAGTAAAAGTCATCATTATTTACAGAAGTACTTATAGTCGGGAAGGGATTGATCAAGGCCAGAGCTATTAAGTATAATGTCTTTGAGAGACTTCTTAAGATTTATGTTTTATTATGATATATCTTAATCATTAGGAATACTTATAGGCGGAAAGGCTTTCGGAGGTGTGTTACCTCCTGAAACATACAAAAATACCATAGTAGCTCCATAACAACCCTGAATAGGTATATAAGGCCTTTATATCTCCTATATTTATTCGTTAAAATATTAAAAACGTTAATATAATTATGGCGTTCCATTATATTTTATCGTAGTCGGGGCAGCAAAGCGCACCGGGTTCAGCTAGTTATATATATTCTTGATCAGATAAGTCGGTATAACCATGACCGTCTGTCCGTCTTTTGAAATTAAGATACAGATCCCAATTTTTAATATAGATCTTCGTGATTTGGTATAGAAGTTTCTATTACTTGTAGGATGTTTGGTATTGAAAAAGGTGTATATGGGTCCACGTTTTGATATAGGATTTAGCTTCATTATTCCATCAAAATGGCTGAAATTTGGTATTTAGTCTTCGTTGGGGTATACATCTTTCCTCTAGAATGTTGTTTGTATATGTCCACGCCTTCATATAGCCCCCATAGAACTGAACCTCCCGGTTACCGGTATTTTGAAGGTGTGGCCTCAATATTCCTCCGAAATGGCTGAAATTTGGTGTTTATTCTTTGTTTGGGGTATACAACTTTCTCCCATAAATTCGTCTATATAGGTCCATGCCTTCATATAGCCCCATAGAACGGTGCCTCCCAAATTTCGGTATTTTGAAGGTTAGCCACATTGTTTTACCGAAATCGCTGAAATTTGGTATTTAATCTACTTCGTTAACGAAAGGAAACTAAGTGAAGTAAAATTCAATACAATTCATGATGGAGGGTATAACAAGTTCGGCCTGGCCTATTTTAACGACGTTTTTACTTGTTATTGATAGTCACTTGCATATCCCAACTAATTTGTTATGCAAAAAATATAATTGACATAAGAAAAGGTAACATTAACTGTTCCAAGGGTCAGCAACGTGGACCGGTTCGGCTAATATTTAGTGTGTTTAGTGTACGTGGTTTCTTAGCTACATTGTAATCCCAAATAGTGCCCTTTTTGTCTTCCCAAGTATTTCTGCCCCAACTCCCTGCGTCTTTTGTTTTTGTCTGCAAACCATGTAGAATCTTCAGCATGTAATGTCTTCCGGCGTTTAGGAAGTTTATCATCAGAGCTTTCAGAATCACTGTGAAAACCATAGGAAACTAGACCCATGACACCATCGTCTAATTCCATTCCAAATTCATACTGCTCTCTGTTAGCAAAAACCATGATGTCTTCTTAGTTTAATAACAATTATTGTTTTAGAATCATTTAATAATATAAACATTGCACTTACCCGTCCGTTAGAAGGTATTAATTTATTGAATTCAGAATACAAACTAATCTCGTTATGGGAATAAATGTCCCTAGAGAAACCACAAATTACCAGTTGATAAAGTTAAGTTAGATACACGACAGTAAAACAGTAAAAATTTTGATTTTTTTACAAATTTTTCAATATATGAGGTATTTGAACACATACATCATCCAAATTGTATCAATGAAAAGGCCAGAAGCCCATCTTTTATAATCAGTTCGCTTATAGGGGAAAATAGATTTTAAATGTAACTTTTCGTTGCAATATAGAATATATCACATTTTTGTTCAAAAGTTTGGTCCACAGGCTCCGCCAAATATCATCCGATTATCATCCAAAGGTGTAGGCTCGTTCCTTACATTGTACCCCAACCATGGATGACGTTAAACATTATATCTGAACTACATTAGCTGTAGTATTCTTTTAAAGTATACATTTTCCTGTGGACTTACGACATTTTCGTACTCAAATTTGTACGTTTTGTGGACTTACGACCTTTTCCGACAGGGGCTAAACGTATAGAAAAACGAGACATACTACAATTTTCTTTGAATCATACGACGTGTTTTGACTTGTACTATCATCCTGTAACAAAAACGCGATTTCCACAAAAAGTGGACTTACGACCTTTTCCGACGGAGCAGACGATATATCTAAGTAAAACACTTTGTTAAGAAAATGACGTTACAAAATTAGATATTATAGGTAGAAATTATTTGTTAAACTTTTACCTCCATTATTACAAGTCTTCTTTTGTTATATTTTGGATTTACCGATCAGATTTAGAGCGTTCCGCATAACTTAAAGTTAAAAGTGATGATTGAATTTCAAGGAGGAGCTTCCTTGCATTAACTTTCAATGTAAAAATTATATTTTTAAAGCCTCCAAATTGGTTTATTTTGAGTTTTCAAATCCATCAGATAGTAAAAGAACACATATAATAATGGCCCTTAGACTCTTAATTAAAATTTATTCCATACTGAGTCAAAATCTCCTAAAATACCTCTTTTTTGGTGGTTGTGTCAAAAGAAGAAATGTTCCAAATCAAATTTCATTATGAATCGCTGAACAAAAGAAATTTGTAGCTATAATATTTAAAATCTCCAGAAGCTTTCGCTTTGACTTATCCTGATAACGTTATTTTAGTTTATACATAGTACTAAAATACGTAATTTCTCAAAGTCCGATCTGGGTTATCAATATTTTCCCTATATATATTCACCATAGATATCTCAAAAACAGTTTGGATCGAGCACACATAATCTTCTGAAAGAATTTATTATCAAAAAACTTCAATAACATATTTTTTGTGACCGCAAATAACGAAAATGTGAATAAAAACGGTAGAATATGGTCCTAAATCTATATATATAAAAGAGTAGTGAGGTGAGTGACTGACTGACTTACTGATTGACTGACTGATTCATCAACGCCCAGACGAAACCGCTGAAGCTAGAAAGTTGAAATTTTGGGTGTAGGTTGCTGTTGGTGTGTAGGGGTGAGATAAGGCTGGGTTTTTGGAAATTCGACCTAGAAGTGTACGAAAAGTACTAAAAGGTACTAAATATGGTACCCTTTGTATTAGGCAAACGGTAAGAGCTAGAATTCTGAAATTTGGAATGAGGGTCACTGATGGAGAGTTAGAAAGATGTACCAAAGGGTTTTTGGAAATTCGAACTACAAGGGTACGAAAAGTACTAAATGGTACTAATTTTAGTACAATTTGGATTTGTGTGAAAGGATAGAGCTGGAATCCTGAAATTTGAAATTAGGGTCACTGATGAAGAGTAACAAAAAAGGTTTTTGGAAATTCGAACTATAAGTGCACGAATAGTACTAAATGGTACTAAATTTAGTACAATTTTGATTTGGGTGAACGGATAGGGCTGGAATCCTGAAATTTGGAATAAGGGTCACTGATGGAGAGTAAAAAAGAAAGGTTTTAAGAAATTCGAACTATAAGTGAAGGAAAAGTACTAAATGGTACTAAATTTAGTACAACTTGGATTTGGGTGAACGGATAGGGCTGGAATCCTGAAATTTGGAATGCGGATCACTGATGAAGAGTAAAAATGAAAGGTTTTTGGAACTCGAACTATAAGTGTACGAAAAGTAATAAATGGTACTAAATTTAGTACAATTTGGGTTTGGGTGAACGAATAGAGCTGGAATCCTGAAATTTGGAATTAAGGTCACTGATGGAGAGTAAAAAAGGAAGGTTTTTGGAAATTCGAATTAAAAGTATACGAAAAGTACTAAATGGTACTAAATTCAGTACAATTTGGATTTGGATGAACGGATAGAGCTGGAATACAAACATTTGGAATTAGGGTCACTGATGAAGAGTAACAATGAAAGGTTTATGGAAATTCGAACTATAAGGGTACGAAAAGTACTAAATGGTACTAAATTTAGTACAATTTTGATTTGGGTGGGATTGAGCTGGAATACAGACATTTGGAATGAGGATCACTGATGAAGACTAACAATGAAAGGTTTTTGTAAATTCGAATTATAAGGGTACGAACAGTACTAAGTGGTACTAAATTTATTACAATTTGGATTTGTGTGAACGGATAGAGCTGGAATCCTGAAATTTGAAATTAAGGTCACTGGTGAAGAGTTACAAAGAAAGGTTTTTGGAATTTCGAACTAAAACTGCACGAAAGGTTCTAAATGGTACTAAATTTAGTACAATTTTGATTTGGGTGAACGGATTGAGCTTGAATCCTGAAATTTGTAATGAGGGTCACTGATGGAGAGTAACAAAAAAGGTTTTTAGAAATTCGAACTATAAGTGCACGAAAAGTACTAAATGGTACTAAATTTAGTACAATTTGGATTTGGGTGAACGGATAGAGCTGGAATCCTGAAATTTGGAATGAGGATCACTGATGAAGAGTAAAAATAAAAGGTTTTTGGAATTCGAACTATAAGTTACAAAAAGTAATAAATGGTACTAAATTTAGTACAATTTGGGTTTTGGTGAACGAACAGAGCTGGAATCCTGAAATTTGGAATGAAGGTCACTGATGGAGAGTAAAAAAGAAAGGTTTTTGGAAATTCGAATTACAAGGGTACGAAAAGTACTAAATGGTACTAAATTTAGTACAATTTTGATTTGGGTTAACGGATGGAGCTAGAATCCTGAAATTTGAAATTAGGGTCACTGGTGGAGAGTAACAAAGAGAGGTTTTTGGAAATTCGAACTATAAGTGCATGAAAAGTTTTAAATGGTACTAAATTTAGTACAATTTGGATTTGGGTGAATAGATTGAGCTGGAATCCTGAATTTTCTAATGAGGGTCACTGATGGAGAGTAACAAAGAAATCTTTTTAGAAATTTGAACTATAAGTGCATGAAAAATACTAAATGGTACTAAATTTAGTACAATTTGGGTTTGGGTGAACGAATAGAGCTGGAATCCTGAAATTTGGAATGGGGGTCACTGATGAAGAGTAAGAAAGATGTGCCAAAGGTCGAAAAGTCGTAAATGGTAGTGAGTTTAGTATGATTTGGATTTGAAGAGCTGGAATCCTGAAATTTGGAATTAAGATTACTGTTGGAATATAGAATTGAGATATAGAGGTAGCTTTGGAAAATCGTACTAATGTGCACGAAGTAGTACTAAATGGTACGAAATTCGCTATAATTTGTATTTGCGTGAACAGATTATTTGCGTGAACAGATTATTGTTGGTACCTTTTGGTAGTTGCTATATGGTATAGAATTTTGTACAATTTGTGATTTTGTAAAGGGTAGAACTGGAATTTTGAAATTCGGTATTAGGGTGTTTAGAGTAGAGGTAGGAAGGACGTTTTGAAAATTCGTACTTATTTATACAAAAACTACTAAATAGTCCTAAAATGGGTTTCAGGGGAACTGGTAAGACTGGACGAGTGAATTAGGGTTAGGATATATGTTGAAGTAATTTTTGAAACGTTTACCTATGTGTACGAAAAGTTGGGTACCTATTTGTACAAAAAATACGAAATGGAAAAATATCTGTTATGAAGGTCAATCTAAAATTTGAGACAAAGTTCTGAGTTTGAAAAATTGTACTGAATATTGTTCCATTGATTTGATGTTAACGCCAAGGAGATTCTAAATAATGTACTGAGATTAAGTAGTCAAACGTGAAGTATCTTTTCAAAAAATGTTTATTGTTCTGACCGCTTTGGTATGTAAATTTGAAAACGTGGTCCAATGCGACAATTTTGTTAACTAGAAGGTACTTACCCCCTGATATTAAAAAATCCTAAATTGAAATGCCTCCAAAAAATTTTCCGTTATATACGGTTGACTTACCCGTGCACATTAACTACAATTTTTTGTAAAGAAGTTTTCTAGCCCTTCATGCCACAAATTCCGAATTTCGGTTGGAAAATGTGCAGAAGATCTTCAAAATACTCTAAATCTTCAAAATATCTTTTCTAATAAACGTGGATTGAAGTGGAGATTTTTTAAATTAAACTTTTATATCCTCTGAGTATTCAAGGTCCAAATTTAAAGAAAATTGGACAATATAGATTTGTTCTTCTTTTAAAATACACTAAGTCGAGAGGTACCGTTATACGGGGATATACGAAAACGTGGATTTTTATGACCATTTTGAATGCCTATTCGGGTTCTGGGCGAAAGGGTGAGATAAAGTTTAGTGTTTGGAAATTCGTACTGGAAGGGAATGCTGTGTTAGTGAAGGGTTAAAACCAGGAGTCAAATCTGAAATTTGCAATATGATACTTAGTTTTGGAAATTCGAAATAAAAAATATGGTAGTTGTGTAGGGATGCGATACGGCAGATTTTTTTTTTTTTGTAAATTCTGACTACAATCGAAAAAAATATTGGTAATAAAAATAGGTCTTAGTACAACAGAATCTGCAGTATTCACCATTCCGGTATTAAATATTGTTTATATATATTTCGTTTCCTTTCCGCATACGAAGTAGCGGGCATTTGCTAGTCATATATAAAAAGTGAAAGCTTCTGGATTTGGAACATTTCTTCTTTTGACACAACCCCCTAAAAATGAGGTATTTTAGGAGATTTTGACTCAGTATGGAATACAAATTAATTAAAATCTAAAAGTTTAACAAAAAATTTCTACCTATAATATCTAATTTTGTAACGTCATTTTCTTAACAAAATATTTTACTCAGATATATAGTTTGTTCTGGAACTTACAATGAAATTTTGTGTAGAATATTTTTCTTTTAACACCTTTCTTCTGGTTACTGTCTTGCATCAACTCGAAAATAGAACAAAATAAATTTATTCAAAAAATATTTGAGTGTTTTGTTGGTAAATTTGATGTATATATTTTCTTGATATATATTGCAAATACATATTTCATTTATTCGGCGACATATATTGAAATTCGATCGAGATTATTTTTGTCTTTGACGTCTTCTATCTAGAGTGAATGTTTGTGGGACAAAACGTAATAAACTCTGATAAAGTACAACATTAACCCTAAAATGTGATTTTACTTTCGGTACATTCCTGGCGTTTAGGTACGATTTAGAGTTTTGGTGTATTCGGGGACCTATAGTAAAATTTTATGACAAATAATTTTGTAGAATATTTTGATCTGATACGAACACATTTTAAAGGAGTTTTTAAAAGTTTTGGAAAAAGGGACCAAAAAGACCCCTTTAGCGACTCGCATGAGGGTTAATTTTTTTCATAAAAAGATACCCCGTATTGTTGTCAGTAATATTGCCAAAGTCACTTTATACCTAAAATGCAAGGATTCCAAGGAATCTGATGTCGAATATTTCAGAACCTGTAGAAATGGGCGGAACTTGCCACGCCTATTTAGGTTACTTCCCGACGTAAACTTTCAAAACGCCGATACACGTGTCTTCTTTTTTTCGGCCCTATTTCATAATCTGTGCGGGGTTTCTTGTAATTTTGAAAAAAGTTCGATTTTGTTGTACAGTGTAATCAAACACAAAAAAACTTATTAAAATATTATTCCAAATATACATATTTTTTGCTTTGATTAGAAAATTAGAAATAATGTTTGGGAGTTCTCCAACTATTTCGCTAAAATCCCGTACAATAATTTTAGCAGTATATTAAAACTTCATCAAGAAATATGGTTTACCATCGGGAGAGTTTAACCGCCTACTGTGATAACTTATAAGGATAGAAAATTAAGAGTAATGTTGAAATTACAATCATTCAACAAGTATGAACATTAAAAAGCCTGTTATTAGCGAAATAGTTAAAGTCGGTTGATGCGCATCCGATTTTGGATACAGCGAATCAATCTCTTTCAATATCTATGCATATTTCGATGTTTCACAATACCAAAATCCTTAAAGTGGGTAAATGTTGCGCAATGTACATACGATTTTGATGCGCATCCGGTTTCAGTAGCACCCATCAAAAATACGTCAATATACACCAATTTCAAAGAGATTCTTCAAGAACCGCGGATGTGCCTCCACATTCTATTTTTGGCAAAAAACCCATATTACTCGCGTATCTCTGTAATTTATGACACGCGTTTTCGCAAATATTATAATCGCGTATAAAGGATTTCATTTATGTAAAAATGTTTAAAGAAACTCGTGGTTTAGTACGCGGATTTGTCAAAATATATTTTTGCTGATTTTACTATTTCCAAGGTATTTTTATCCGCTGTTTTAGTGGAAGGATTAGATCGCGAAAGTGATAATGAACACTTTCATCGCGTAAAAAAACTAAATTCACGCGGGGTTCAAATGAAATTGAATGATGCTTGTAAATTTTACACACAAAAAATAGGTTTTTTTAAGAAAATTCACGTATCAAATGTTGGCCTTTAGACTCCAATTACTATTATCTTTACATCATATCTTATTATCTTTACACACTCAAGATATATACATTAACGACGTAAAATCACGAGTTCTATTATTTTGAACGAGTTAGGAACATAATCTTATTGCGCGTCCGGAATATTAAAAAAAATTCAAAAAACCCCGAAATTCCGGCTTGAAAATGTCAGCTTCAATTTTACGTGGATGTAGTGCATATATCGAAAAACCTTACACTAGTGTCATGTTGCACATGGAGTATTCCGTGATTCTTTCTTTGGGCATAGGTCTATCAAATGTAAGGTTAAGCCAGAAATCGGAAGGGAACATAAAAAACTTGTTGGCTTCAGCCCATTTTTACCCATTTTCCTACATTGATGATAACACATCTTACACGAATATTAATTTTAATGGTCGGCATTATGGAATCCCTCCCAAAACACTTCATTTTTAAGAATTTCAGTTATACTATAAAGAATGTTTTAACAGTTCGCGAATAATGAATGGGTGAAACTCGGATTCATCGATTGTAAATCATTTTTGGTTTTTGCACCCTCACCATTTATGCTAACGGTTTTAGACGAAATGTGTTTCAGACAATTTGGAGTTGATTTAGCCATGACCGTCCGTCTGTCTGTCTGGCTGGAGCACACGATAACTCTCGAACGGATCAACTGATTCGGTCCAAATTTTGGCTTTCGTAATATTTTGTCCAAACTTAGTTTAAGTTCGAAGATGGGTTATGTCGGTCCACTCCTTCCGGTACCTCCCCCACAAAAGTTCGGAAATGTTCGGAAAATTTGTGCACACGATAACTCTTAAAGGAAGTAACCGATTTGATCCATACTTTGCACATCGTGAAACTTCTACCAGACTTAGATGAGGTTCCAATATGGACACAATCGGTTCACTCCTTCGGGTACCTCCCACACACAATTTCGGAAAAGTTCAGTGCAGGACCTGCTCTCGAATTGCTTTGATTTTTGCTGCAGCAACTTGTATTCACTGCCCCCCATACGACGCTATAAGTTTCATCATGGGCAAGTCCATACTTCCTGAGAAAATAGCCTGAAAGTTACAAAAAACTCTTATGACACCGTGTGTAGTGGTTGGAGCGCAAGATAACTCTCGAACGGATCTGCCGATTCGGTCCAAAATGTGGCCTTCTTAATATTTTGTGCAAACTTAGTTTAAGTTCGAAGATAAGCCGTATCGGTTCGATCCTTCAAGTACCTGCCCCACAAAATCTCAAAAATGTTGGAAAAAATTGTGCGCACGATAACTCTTGATGCGAGTGATCGATTTGGTACTTTACACATCCTAATATATCTACAGGATATAGGTTCGAATATGAACTATATTTGTCCACTCCTTCGGGTACCTCCCAAACAAAATTTTGGATAAATTCACTTTAAGACCTGCCCTCTAATCACTTTGTTTTTTGTTGAAGCAACTTGCATTCGCTGCCTCAGTTACGACAGTAAATGTTTTTTCAGGGGATCAAGTCCATACTCCTTGAGAAAACAGCCCGAAAGTTGTAAAAAATCCCTATGGCACCATATGTAGTGGCTGGAGTGCTCGAACCGAATACTGCGTTCGTCCACACTTTGGATATTGTAATATTTCTTCGAATATTAGATGAAATTTGAAGGTGGTGCTTATTCCGATACCTCCCCCACAAAAGTTCGAAAATATTCGCTAAAATGGTACGCGCGATTTCTCATAGACGTAGCAACCGATTTGGTCCAAATTTTGGGCCCTATCTGCCCAATCCTTGTGCTACCACCCACACAAATGTTCAACATTTTTGTGTGGTTAAGGGTCTGTTCAAGGATCCTTTGGACATTTTTACCGAAGGTTTTCCTAGTGGCCCTTTTTACAGCTATATTATGTTTTCGTAGGCTAGTGTGATAAAAAAGCCCTATCTATCGTTATCCCCGCAAATTTTTGAGCTTTAATCCTATCTATACTTTTGTCGGTTCATACGCCCAAAATTTTGAAAACCCCCCGGAATACATATTTTTTTTGGAAAAAAAGTATTTCAATCCACACAGGCTGAGGATATATCTCTGTCGGCAAAGCCGACTGATACTTTTTTACTTGTTACCATATACATACACTTTCTTACGGGCAAATGTGCCTCATCGAAACAATGGTTTAAGACCCCAAGTATGTTTGAACGAAATCCGTTTCAGACAATTTGGAGTCGATTTAGCAATGTCCGTCCTTCGGTCTGTCTGGCTGGTGCGCTCGATAACTCACGAACGGATGAGCCGATTTGGTCCAAAATGTGGTCCATACTTTGCATATCGTGAAATTTCAATATCGACTCTACCGTTTCACTTTTTCGATACACTGCCAAAACGGACTATGTCGGTCTATTCCTTCAGGTATATCCCCCGCAACACTTGTGAGCTTCGAACCAAATATATATATTTTTGTCGGCAAGTTTATACTTCCAAAAAGGGATACAAAATCTGCGTAGCCGGTATTAGATTCGACATTGTCAGTAGGTGAAAGTTTTAATTCACACAGGCTGAGGGTATATCTATGTCGGCAAAGCTGCCTGCTACTTTTTTACTTTTTGCTATTTCAATGTCTATTTCGACTAGAGTAAACGTACAACAACAAGCACATCTTGAATGCTCGCAAACTTTATTTACTATTTTTATACCCTCCACCATACCCTATATTCCCTCCTTATACATCATTGAAATACTCATTTGCTACCTTATACACGGTTCTCTTGAAACAACTTTAAATGGAAGGTGCTTACACCTTGGAAGTTTTTGCGGATTTTTTTTGCTTTTTAAATAAATCGCGATTCAAGTTGTCATTTTTAGGAGTTTTTTACGTTTTCACGATTTTGCTTGGAAACCACAAATCCTATCGAAATATGACTAAAGAAAATATTGTAGCTATGAAAATTCTCTACCAGATTTTTGATATTTTCGTATGTTGTACCGTTATTGAGACATAGAAGCTCAATTTGGGGCAATGTATTAACTGTATAGCTTCCTTATAAAACAGTGCCATACTTTACTAACTAACTTTAAGTGAAAACCGCTTACACCTGGGAAGTTTTTACGGATTTTGAACCAGCAATGTTCACAGATGAAAAAATCCAAAAAAAAGTAAAAAAATCGCTGTATGGATTTTTAAATAAATCGCGGTCAAAATTCACATTTTTAGGTTTATTTTTGGTTTTCGCGATTTTTCTTGAAAACCGCAAGTCCTATCGAAATGAGTCTAAAGAAAAAGTTGTAGCTGTAAAAATTCTCTGGATGACTGGCCGTTATGATTTGTTCCTAGGTTTTACCATTTTTGAGACATAGAAGTTAAGGTCACATTTTTAAGTTTTTTTGTTAGTTTTTCACGATTTTGCTTGGAACCCGCAAGTTCTATCAAAATGTGACTAGCTGTGAAATTTCTCTACAAGATTGGCTTTCGTAATTTTCTCCTAAGTTGCACCATTTTTGAGATATACAAGATTAAGTTGGGAAATTGCAATCATGACATTGCTTTATAAGGAGATACAGTCAATGCATTGTCCCAATTTGAACTTCTATATCTCAATAACGGTAAATCCTACGGAAATATCATAAAGGTACAGAATTTTCATGGCTACAATATTTTCCTTAGTCCCATTTCAATAGGATTTGTGGTTTCCAAACAAAATCGTGAAAACCTAAAAAACTCCTAAAAATGACAACTTGAATCGTTGTTGTTGATTTTTCTCATCTATGAACATTGTAGTTTCAAAATCCGCAAAAACTTCCCAGGTGTAAGCACCTTCCATTTAAAATTGGTTCAAGAGCACGGTGTAGAATATATCAAGCTAGATATAGTCCCTCAGTCAGTCTGTTATCAAGTTCGAAGATGGGCTATATCGGTCCACGTTTTGGTATAGATCCCATATTTGATTTTAGCCACACTTTTTAACCGAACTATTTGAATTTTGCCATTTAGAGTCCCCGCATTTACGAAATTTCTCCACCAAAAATTTGTCAACATATATCTATGTTTCGCTATAGCCCCCATATAACGGTACGTCGCGATTTTCGGTATTTTGAGGATTTGAGCTACAAATTTTAACCGAACTAGCTGTAACTTGTCATTAAGGTTCCTTGCGGTCACGGAACTTCTCCACCAAAAATTGTCAACATAGGTCCCTGTTTTGATATAGCCACCATATATCGGTACCTCTCGATTTCGGTATTTTGAGGATTTTTTGACCGAAATATCTGTAATTTGACATTTGAGGTTCCCACGAGTCACAAAACAGTGTATTTCCTGTGAACTCGCATGACAAGTAATTCTTATTCGCCCTGTAAACGCAGATGGATAAGATGTTCAATGTTTTATCACAGAAGGGGTCCAGAACAACCGTGAAAGAAGTAAAGTGATTTGTGACTTGTCCGCAATCTTAGTAACCTGTTAATGATCAACAGTACTCGGCACCGCTCTTTGCCAGCTCTATGACTGTAGCTAGCTACCCGCTCTTTGCCAGCTCCCCCGCTCTTTTTCAGCTCTTTAACTGTAGCCAGCAACTTGTAGCCGGCTAACCGCTCTCTGCCAGCTCTATAACCGTAGCCAGCAACTTATAGTAGGCTACCCGCTCTTTGCCAGCTCCCCCGCTTTTTGTCAGCTCTATAACTGAAGAATGCTATGTACAGCCAGCTACCCGCTCTTTTCCCGCTCACCCGCTCTTTTCCAGCTCACCCGCTTTTTTCCAACTCACCTGCTAGTTGTCAGCTCACCCGCTCGTTGCCAGATCACTCATTACCAGCTCCTGCCCAAATCCGGCAGCCCAGCTACTCGCTCACCAGTCAATGCTCGTAGGCCGTAACCAACTCACCGCCCAGCACCACAAACGATTGCGCAGGCG
Source organism: Musca autumnalis (assembly GCF_047663935.1). Lineage (NCBI taxonomy): Eukaryota > Metazoa > Arthropoda > Insecta > Diptera > Muscidae > Musca > Musca autumnalis. The sequence goes on from NW_027411755.1 coordinate 202,216,092, forward strand.
ACTCGTTCACCAGTCAACGCTCGATGTCTGCCCGTAACCAATTCACCGCAACGCTTGCGGCCAGCTACTCGCTTACCAGTCAACGCTCGTAGCCCGCTGCTCGCCCTTAACCAATTCACCGCTCAGCACCGTCAATGTTTGTTGCCAGCTACTTTCATTTCTTCATCCACTTGTATGCTCCATCGAAGCTTAGACCTGCCGATCTCGATACGTTTAACTATATTGATGTCTTTGTATAGCTGATATAGCTCGTGGTTCATACGACGTCGATATTCACCGTCAACGCAAATCGGCCCGTAGATCTTTCGAAGAATTTTCCTCTCAAACACACCAAGCACTGCCTTATCTGCTTGCGCAAGTACCCATGCTTCGGAGCCATACATTAGCACGGGTAGTATCAGCGTTTTGTATAGTGTTATTTTTGTTTGACGAGATGTGGCTTTGTTTTTAAATTGCTTACTTAACCCATAGTAGCATCTGTTGGCCAATACAATTATTCTTCTAATTTCACAACTGATGTTGTTTGTTGTGTTTATGGCAGTGTCGAGGTAGACGAAGTCTTTAACTACCTCAAAATTATAGGTACCAACTTTCACAGTTGGTCCGAGCTCTATGGACGCTTTGCGCGTCGACACCATCAACTTGGTATTCCCACCGTTTACCACCAGACCCACTTTAGCAGATTCTCTTTAGACCTTCATATAGGTATCGGTGACTTCTTTTACTGATCGTCCCATGACGTCTATGTCATCAGCATAAGCAAGTAACATGTGGCTATTGGTGTAGATTGTGCCATTTCTTTTGATATTTGCATCTCGTATTACCTTTTCCAGCAAAATGTTGAATAGGTCACCTTGTCTGAAACCTCCTTTGGTACTGAACTGTTCGGAAAGGTTCTTTCCAATTTTAACTGAGGATCTAGTATCAGGTAAAGTCATCTTACAAAGCCGGATGAGCTTTGCGGGGATACCAAATTCAGACATTACATGGAATACCTTTGATCGAAGGGGACTGTCGAATGCTGCTTTATAATCCAAAGTGGTAAGTATCGACCTGCATCTCTTGGGTCTTTTCCAGGATTTGCCACAGGGTAAATATCTGGTCAATGGTGGACTTGCCAGGTCTAAACCCACATTGGTATGGTCCAATTATTTCGTGGACCATTGGCTTTAGTCGTTCGCACAATATCCCTGACACTATGTTATGGGCAATAGGGAGAAGACGTATGCCCCTATAGTTGGAGCATACAGTCTTATCTCCTTTCTTGCGGACGGGACACAGGATGCTCAGGTTCCAATAGTCGGGTACGCGTTCTTCTTGCCAGATGATGCTAACTAGCTGATGCATACACCTTATCAGCGCGTCGCCTCCGGTTTTAAACAGCTCGGCTGGTAAACCATCGGCTCCTGCTGCTTTATCATTCTTCAGCCGGTTGATTGCTGTTTTTACCTCATCTTGGCCGGGCTGTATACATTCTATACCATCTTCTGGGATTGGATTTGTGGTATCATCGTCTTCGCTACTATTGGATACCAGCAGATTGGAGAAATGTTCCTTCCATATCCTGAGCAAGCTATATGTATCTGTTACCAGATTACCTTGCTGGTCTCTAAAGGAGGATGTGCCTGTACCGAAGCCATCTGTTTGATGTTTCACTCTTTGGTAGAATTTTTGGACTTGATTCTGGCTCCTGTACATCTCGATTTTTGCACACTCCCGCTTTTCCATCTCCCTCTTTTTCTTGCGGAAAAGACGTTTCTCTTCACTTCTTTTCTCCCTGTATCTCTCTCGTGCGATACGCGTTGCTACTGATTGTAAAGTGGATCTATATTCCGCATTTTTCTCTTCGGTAGCAGCACGACACTCCTGGTCATACCATGAATTCCTTTTTGGAGGTCTCTGGTATCCATGTATGGATTTTGCGGCTGTTTGCATGGAGTGGGCAATATTTTGCCATTGTGTTGGTTTATTATCGGGACAAGCAGTGCTCTCATTAAGCAATTGGGCTAGTTCAGTAGAATATGCTGTGGCTATCTGTTGTGTTTGCAGCCTATCGATGTCCAACTTCCGCGTTGTGTCTGTTCGTGCTTTATTTGCAACGTTTAGACGGGTACGTACCTTTGCTGCAACAAGTTAGTGGTCCGAATCAATGTTTGCGCCTCGGATCGACCGTACATCCAACACGCTTGATGAATGTCTTCCATCTATCACAACATGATCAACTTGATTACTTTTGTTCTTTGATCTGGAGACAGCCAGGTACCCTTATGAATATCGAGATGCTTAAATCTGGTACCGCTAACTACCATGTTTCTTGCAGCTGCATAGTCTATCGGCCTCATACCAGTGTCAAATGTTTCACTGTGGAGACTGAAATTTCTGACTGTTGGGCCAAAGATATTCTCCTTTCCAATTTTGTCATTAAAATCGCCTAGTATAATTTTAATTTCATTGGCAGGGCAACGGTCATATGTTTCTTCTAAGCGTTCGTAAAATATATCTTTGGTCTGTTCGTCCTTTTCTTCAGTGGGAGCATGAGCGCAAATAAAGTTGATGTTGAAGAATTTAGCTTTTAATCGAATTGCAACAAGTCTTTCATTCACTGGGTTGAAGCTGGATACCAGATGTTTTAGTCTCCGACTAACTACGAATCCGCAACCAAACTCATGCTTTACGTCATGGCAGCTACAGTGCGTCACCTTTAGGTGTTGTTGTGACGCCTTTCCCAATCCATCGTATTTCCTGTATGGCATTAATATCGGCCTTGTACTTTTCTAGTACGTCTGCCAATGCCAAGACTGCACCTTCTCGTCAACTTTGGAGAGGTTCGTTTTTCTTTTCTTTCGTAGTAGGCTGTTTTTTTTTCTAGGGGAGGGTTACTAACCCGACGCCCAAACCCAAGTTTTTAACGTTCTTATGGGTGAACGCGCGGCACATGTTAGCTCACTACCTTTAACGGGTGTTAAAAGCAGTACCCCAGGTGACACCAAGGGAAATGTCAGTGTCCACTTGAGAAGAAAGAGGCACCAAGATAAATCCTGGACTTTGCCATGTTAAAACCGGCCAAGACCGTTCATTGGTATATTCCATCCCCTACGTCACCCAACTTATATGCTTTCATTTTATTAACACCCAAGAGTCGAAAGAATTGAACTTTAACAACTCATGTTATTACTTAAAGTTTGTAGGTCCTAGAGTTAACCCTGGAGACGACTGAGCTTACCTCAGCCTTAGATAAAACCACTCGTTATACATTTTAGGTTCCCAGTGGTCACAAAACATCTCCACCTAAAATTGTCAACATATGTAGGTCCATGTTTTGGTATAGCCGACATATAATGGTACCTACCTACATTTGCTAACCGACCGGTACCTCCCGATTTTCGGTATTTTGATGATTTTATATACATATTTTGACCAGACTATCTGTTATTTACCATTTGAAATTCCCAGTGATCACACAATTTCTGCACCAAAAATTGACAACATAGATTCACACTCTCATAGATGCCTTAGAGATAATTTAGACTTTTTGGGTATCTATCCGTGGTCATAAAATATTCTTTTTTCAATTTATGTGCCTGCATATACATCTGTTAGACTCAACATGGTATACTGACCTGTAATTTAGTTGTTGCTTTCGTTTGCCTGTGATAGTTATGGGGATTCGTATGAACCTGTTTGTACGCCTGCTGCTATTTATTATCATCTCTCTATTGTTTGGGATTGTTAATTGTTCGGAAAACAAAACAAAAAATGAAGATGTTACGCTTCAAGTTGATGTTTCGCAGAAGGCAACAAATGATGTTATTAATTTATGAACTGCAGTTTATTGTGAACAAAAAAAAACTTAAATTAATTATCTTCTTAGCTATGTCTTGTTCCAAAATACTTTATGCACGAATAGTCGAAGAAGAAAAAAAATCCCCAAAAAATTCTAAAGTGCATATATAAACCGTGCAGTTTCAGTTTGTGCTCAACGAGTAGTTAGCTGTTGTTCGAAGTGAAATCATGAAATTATTTGCTATATTGGGTGCCTTGTCCGTTGGCATTTTGGCTGTCAATGCAGGAGTTGGTGGAGGATTAGGATCAGCAGGTGCTAGTGCCTATTCCAGTGCCAGTGCCAGTGCCGGCGCTATTGGTGGTGGCGGTTTTGGTGGTAGAGGTGTTGGTGGCGGTTTAGGAGGCGGTAAAGGAATTGGCGGTTTCCCCGGTGGAGTTGGAGGACCTATAGGAGGTGGTTACGGAGGCAAAGGTTTTTCAGGAGGTAGAGGTGGCGGCATCGGTGGTGGTGGCTTCCCTGTTGGCGGTGGTGGTCTCGGCGGTTTTGGTGGTAAAGGAGGTTTGGGTGGCGGCTATGGCGGTTTAGGAGGTAAAGGTTTGGGTGGCGGCTATGGCGGTGGCAGCGGTTTTAGTAGTGCTCAGGCTTCTGCCAGCGCTAACGCCGGCGCAGGTGCTTATGGACGTTAAGTGAACTGTCCATAACACTTGTCTTTACATAGACAAAAATGTTAAACCAAATAAATAAAGGAGTAACTTTAAAATAAATATGCACAACTAAACGTGTCGTGTGTTGTCAATATTTTTATTATTTGTTGTTGTTTTCATTTTGCAGAAATGTTCAAAACAGAAGCTGTACTATGAAATTAATAATGCTAATTTGATTAACTATCCGATAATCAGTTGCGTTTTTATAGTTTTTTTGTGTTTTTATTTTTTTATTTTTGGGCAAAACAAGTTCTGAAGCGCCGTATAATATATCTATCATAAAGTTTAGCTTAGTATTCAATTTCAAGAAATACAAATCAAACCAGAACGTTTTGTTTTCATTTTTATAATTGAAAACAAATAAGCCAAGGGGATTATGAACGGACTAAGCCGACTAAGTGGTAACCTACATTACTACCCACGGTGCGCATTAACTATTTTTAAATGAAAGGTGCTTACACCTGGGTAGTTTTTGCGGATTCTAAAACTACAATGTTTATAGATAAGAAAAATCAAAAAACAAAAAAAAATCGGCGGAGGGTTTTGCGAATAAATCGCGGTCAAAATTCACATTTTTAGGGTTTTTTAGGTTTTCACGATTTTGCTTGGAAACCGTGAGTCGTATGATACTGCGACTAAAGAAAATGTTGTAGTAGTGAACATTCTGTACAAGAATTAATTGTATGCCTTCTTTTTAGGATTTACCATTTGCGAGATATTGAATTTGCAATTGGGCCAATACACTGACTGTATCACCTCCTTATAATGCACGGTGCGCCTTAACTAACTTTAAGTGAAAACCGCGCACATGTGGGATGTTTTTGTGGATTCTGAAACAGCAATGTTCATAGATGATAGAAAAATCAGAAAGAAGAAAAAATGGCTGGAGAAAGTTCAAATTTTTAGGTTTATTTTAGGTTTTCATGATTTTGTTTGGAAACGGCAAGACGTATCGAAGTGAAACTAAGGAGAATGCTGTAGCAGTGAAAAGCCTCCACAACATTTTGTTTAATTCAATTTCGATAGGACTTGCCGTTTCCAAGTAAAGTCTTGAAAAAAACGTAAAAAAATGTGTACTTTGACGGCGATTTAGTTAAAAATCCCTTCAGCGATTTTTTCTTGTATTTGAATTTTTCTCATTTGAGTCTTTCAGTGCACACATCAATTAACTCCACCTTTTGAAAATAACATTGAAAATGTTGCACAGTGTATTTAAATAATTTTAAATACCAAATAAATCATTTGCATACCTAAAGGAACTTAACTAATTGGAAATATGATTATACCCTCATTACTATGTGTTTTTTTTTTGGTTTTGGCCTAAAAGTTTGTAACACATTGAAATAATAGTCGCAGACATATGTTTATATATATCAAAAAAAAATTTTTTTTTTTTTTGAGTCGATCTGGCTATTTATGTCCGTCTGTCCATCTAAACCTTGCAATCTCGATACAGGTCGCAATTTTGATCGAATCGGCACGATCAAAGAAGGAAAGAAGCCTACTGGTTTTAGTGATGGCCGAAGTACATCCCTATTTTTACTTTTTTTAATAACCTCAGCCTTTAGGCTAGGGAGAGATTTACACTTTGATACAAACGAAAATGTGATTCATCGAAAAAAAAAACGGTTTAGACCCCCAGTATGTTTGGGCAAAATTCGTTTCAGACAATTTTGAGTCTATTTAGTCCGTCCGTCTGTCTGGCTGGTGTGCACAATAACTCTCAAATGGATCAACCGATTTGAACCAAATTTTGTGTATCGTAATATTCTGTCCAAACTTAGTTTAAGTTTGAAGATGGGTCATATCGGTCCACTCCATTGCTTACCTCCACCACAAATGTTCAAAATGTTTCTCTAAAATGGTGTGAACGATAACTCTCGAAGGAAGCAATAGATTTAGTCCAAACTGTGCACATCGTATTATTCCTTCCAGATATAGATCGGGTTCGAATATTGGTCCACTCCTTCGGACACCTCCCACACAAAATTCGGATAAAGTGAAGTTTAATAGATCCTCTTGGATTGTTTTGAACTTTCTTCCGGTATGTTGTCCTTGTGCCTGTCTTTACTACGGTGCAATTTTTTTCTTGCGCAAATCCAACTTCCTGAGATATTGACATAAAAGCTCCACGAAACACAGATGGCACCAACCAAAATTGCAAATCCGCGAGATAATCTCCCAGGGAGTTTCTTATTGGTGCAGACTTTGCACATCGTATTATTTCATCCAGTCAGGTATCAAGATGGAATATGAACTATATCGGACCACTCCTTCGGGCACCGCCCACAGAAAACTCGGAAAAAGTGAAGTTTAAAAGCTCCTCTCGCATCGTTTTGTTTCTTTTTTCATTATGTTGTTCTACACTGAAAGAAAAAGCTACGTAATAGGAATGAAATCCTTCGTTGTATCAATGAAATTTTGAGCCAACGTAGAGCTTCATTGAATAAATGAAAAAAGTTTCATTGAGTTTCATTGAAGTAAAATTAACGAAATTGTTCATTAATGCAATAAAACTCCTTCATTTATGCAATGAATCTTCTTCATTGATGCAATGAAACTTTTCCGTTAATGCAATGAAACTTTTCATTAATGTAATGAAACTCCTTCATTAATGCAATGAAACTTGTTCATTAATGCAATGAAATGCTTTCCTTGTTGTAACGACACTTCTTCATTTATGCAATGGAGCCTTACGTTGGTTCAAAATCGATGAAAAATTTCATTGATACAACGTAGGATTTCATTAATGTTATGAAGTCATTTCATACTCACGTAATGAACAAAAAATGAAATCAATGCTAAATATGTCTATTTCATTTTATTGCAATTAGTTTTGACCATTCATACAACAAGTCATATTTAATACCTCAGGTATTAAGCACATTAATGATAGTATTGGGCGTTGTCATTTGTAAGTAAAATTGAAACAATAAACAAATTACTAACAAATTGACTGGTTTTCTAAACAATAACTTAGCTCCAACTTTTGCCGCTGAGTCATCCCCTGTGTACGTCCACGATGTTAGGATACAGCATTTTTTTCTTAAGGTCGTAGTGCTTCATTGGCCACGGACAGTCTCCGTAATTCCACTGATCATTGGATTTTCTATTTTTTTATCTCCATTCCAACTATAAGGCCATGTTTATATTATAGCCTTTTGCAGGGTTAACCTTCTATATGAGGATTTATTTGAAATATAAGCAATGGAATTGACATTTGAAACCCAGTGGGTTTGTTAAATCCGGTTATATATAAACGTACTATAAATGAAAATTAAAAAAAAGTAAATAAACGAACACAATAAAACTACAAAAAATAATTTCAGCGAAGTTAATTATCCTTTTGAGCGTTGTCATCTGTAACCATAAAACAATTTTTAGTAATTTATCTGTTTTTCTCTCTAAATATTAACTTACCTTTAACTTTCGCCGTTGGACAGAAAACTATACAACAATACATTTTCTTTTTCTATGTAAGAGATGCTTCGTTGGCCAATGGTAACAGTTTCTGCGCCATTCCACGCATCTTTAGATTTTCTATTGAATGCTTCCATTACAAGAAAAATATAAATGAAAATTCACTTAAAAGAACAACTGAACAACTAAAAAATAATATTTACATTTTCTTTTAATGTTAAACACATCACAGTTTTCTTATTTCGGATTAACAGCCTGCTTTTGTAACAAACATTTTCCGATTCGTTCGTTAATTTCACAAACAAAATATGAATGTAATATTGAAAAATTGATTTCTGGAATAGAAGGGGGACAAATGAGTCGTCTGTGGAAATAAAAAGCTTCAATTTGAAATTCACAAATGTAAATTTGCAATCTTGGATGTATAAATAGGGGCTCCAAATGGCGAAAATTGTCTAGCAACAACAACATCTAATATGCCTGAGGATGTTAGCCTAACCAGCTAACGAAACGATCGTCGCATAGCGGTTGATGTGTGTGTAGGACTTCGCTAGATATCAATTTTTCAATGTAATCTCCTTAGGTCATAAAGCTCGATTAATTAAATTAATTAAATAAAAAATAATGTAAAAAATTAAGTTTCAATGTTATATTTAGAAATGCACTTAAAACTAGAAAATAATTTGTTGCTTAGCCTCAATCAATGTATTCTTTCTCATGACGGAATCTCTCAAATAAAACGTTTGTCGTTTAATTTTGCCACCATTTATAATTTGAATGCAAGCGTTTTATTTGAGAGATTCCATCATGAGAAAGAATATATTTATTGAGGCTAAGCGACAAATTATTTTCTAGTTTTAAGTGCATTTCTAAATAAAACACTGAAACTTATTTTTTTTTTAAATTATTTTTTATTTTTAACTTTTTAGTAATTAATTTTTTTTACTACTGAGAACGAAATTATAGTCAATTTAGGCCGAAAATTTAGATAAAAACATTAAAATGCCTGAAATCGTGTAGTACCGTTATATAAATTCTATACCAAAACCTCGACTTATGTCCATAATTTTTGGTGGGGAAGTTTCTGTACCATTGGGAACTCCAAATGCCAAGTTACAGCCAATTCTGGCTAAAAATGAAGATAAAATCCTTAAAACACTTGAAATCGGGTGGTACCACTTTATGGGGGCTATAACAAAACCTGGACCTATGTCCATAATTTTTAATGGGTACCGTTTCTGTACCATTGGAAACCCTAGTTGTCAAAACACAGTCAATACGGGCTTAAAATGACGATAAAATTTCTTAAATCGAGTGGTACCGTTGGTTGGGAGCTACAGGAAAAAATTGACCCATATTGGTTTTGGTTTCATATTCATGTATTGTCACCCAAATCTGAAAAGTGGAGAAAGTTTAATTCGATTGGTCAACTGCAACCGTGTTAAAAATGAGTTACCAGACTTGAACTAAACACACACTAAAGCAAGTTAAATAAAACACTGCAAAAAGTCCCACCAATAATAAACAAACCATAAAAATACAAAAAATTAAAAAAAAAAAAAACAATTTTTTTTGAAAAAAAATTTTAACAATTTTTTTGGAAAAAAATTTTAACAATTTTTTTGGAAAAAAATTTTAACAATTTTTTCAAGATTTTTTTTTTTAATTAATTTTTTTTTCTAAAATTGAAAAATATACTCCTTGGGTGTTCATAAAACTCCTATAACTCTTACAAAAACTCATATATTAAAAAGATGTCCATTTGTATAAAAAAGCTATAATTTATGTATATGGGAAACGGTATGGAAAAACACACGTGTAATTTCAATAATTTAAAAAAAAACAAATTGTTAAACGAATACAAAAGTATATACTATGAGACGAAAGAGGACACTATCGGGCATCATTCTGTGAAAACGGAACTTTCTTTCAAGCTGTTCCTTAAATGTTCTTGTCACTAAACTTGGAATTTCAACAAAATTTAGTAAAACTAAAATAGCTCGCTTCGTGTAAACGCTACGGTAATTTGTTAAAACGACTCCTAAAGCTAGCAATCCTACCTACTCACCTATATATATACATTTTTTTAGTTCTTCTTCGAAATTTTCACTTTGACTGCAATTTAAACCGCGATAATGACGCTATTTTGAAAAATATCATTCATATTAATAAATTTTGACATGTTCAGTTTTCAATGCCAACTAAAAAATTATTATTACTAACGGTTGCAAAATCGACTTTTTGCCTCAAAAACAGGGCAAATTACCTATAGTGCTACTTAACAGAAAACAATGAACACAATATCTGTTATAGTTGCTGAGAAATAGCTGCTTCTTTCACCAGAATTTTTTTTCTTTAGGAGCACGCCACTCAGTGGTGCCGCTTCTTTGTAAACGTGGACAAAAATAGAAGGAGTTGACCTAGGATGATGAATTTTTGTACAAGTACTTATGAGGGCATAGGAATGAAAAATACCAACTTTGGTATATATCGGTTCAGATTTGGATATAGCCCCCATATATGTATATCTTTCCCCGATATTGCTATTACTCGGTCAATTTTAGAGGAATAGCCTCCAAATTAAATATCTGATATTTTCTTAGGCCCGTAATCAGTTTTACCGATTTTGATAAAAATCGCTTCAGATATTCTTTTACCGATACCCCATATATATCTTTTACCGATTTTGCAAAAAATCGGTCAATTTTAATTGAATATCCTTCAGATTGAATATGCGATGTTTTCATAGGCCGTTGATCAGTTTTATCGATTTTGACAAAAATCGGTTCAGATTTTGATATAGTCCCTATATATCATTCTCCGATTTTGCTATAACTCAGTCAATTTTAATTTAATAGCCTTAAAATTTAATATGCGATTTTTTGCTTCAAACTATTTTTTTCAGATTTGGATGAAGTCCCTGTATATAATGGTACTTTTGTTTTTAATATTCCCTCTTTAACAACCTGCCTGGAGTTGCCACATAGTTGGTTTAAATTTGAAATAAAACAAGTAAGAACGGCGTTAAGTTTTTGTGGAATATTGAAGCCACAATATTGAAAATACCAAAAATCGGGAGGTACATTTCCATGGGGGCTATATGACGGCGTGGACCTATACGACAAATTTAAAGAGGAAAGTTGAGAACCCCCCAACGATGTCTAAATACCAAATTTCAGCCATTTCGGAGGAAAATTGAGAACACCAAACTTCAGCCATTTCGGTGCAATATTGAGGCCACAACGTTCGAAATACCGAAAATTCAAAATACCGTTCTATGGGGGCTATATGAAGGAATGGACTGAAACCGTCAAAATTCTGGGGGGAAAGTTGTATACCCCCAACGTAGACTAAATACCAAATTTCAGCCATATCGGTGTGATAATGAAGCTAAAACCTTCAAAATACCGAAAATCGGGAGGTACCGTTCTATGGGGGCTATATGAAGGCGTGGATCGAAGAAGACTAAGTGCCAAATTTCAGTCATTTCGGTGTGATAATAAAGCTAATACCTTCAAAATACCGAAAATCGGGTGGAACCGTTCTATGGGGGCTATATCAAAACGTAGACCGATATAGCCCATTTTGAATACCAACTATCCTGCAAGTAATAAAAACTTCCATATGGTGGAGGGTATAATTAATTGAAACTGTAGTCATGTTTATACTAAAAAAACTTGCATTTTTAAATGGTTTTATTTAGCTCACCCCGTTTGTTTTTTTTATTTTTTAAATGGTTTTTTTTTATTTATTATTTATTCTTGGGTCAAATTTAGTAATTCAAATTTCACCCGCTTCCTGTCAACCGATTAATCTGAAATTTTGTATACACTTTGGATTTTGGTGACAATACAATTATATTTATTCATTATCATTATAAATTTAAGACGGCGGCCGCTACAAAATGGCGGATAACGTAGGTTTTATCAATCCCATCAATATGGGTATCAAATGAAAGGGCTCAACAAGCAGAATACAATATACTATAAAAAATTTAAATCCAAGATGGCGGCCGCTACAAAATGGCGGATAACGTAGGTTTTATCAATCCCATCAATATGGGTATCAAATGAAAGGGCTCAACAAGCTCAACAACAATATACTATAAAAAATTTAAATCATAGATGGCGGCCGCTACAAAATGGCGGATAACGTAGGTTTTATCAATCCCATCAATATGGGTATCAAATGAAAGTGCTCAGCAAGCAGAATACAATACACTATAAACAATTGAAATCCAAGATGGCGGCCGCTACAAAATGGCGGATAACGTAGGTTTTATCAATCCCATCAATATGGGTATCAAATGAAAGGGCTCAACAAGCAGAATACAATATACTATAAAAAATTTAAATCCAAGATGGCGGCCGCTACAAAATGGCGGATAACGTAGGTTTTATCAATCCCATCAATATGGGTATCAAATGAAAGGGCTCAACAAGCAGAATACAATATACTATAAAAAATTGAAATCCAAGATGGCCGCCGCTACAAAATGGCGGATAACGTAGGTTTTATCAATCCCATCAATATGGGTATCAAATGAAAGGGCTCAACAAGCAGAATACAATATACTATAAAAAATTTAAATCCAAGATGGCGGATAACGTAGGTTTTATCAATCCCATCAATATGGGTATCAAATGAAAGGGCTCAACAAGCAGAACACAATATACTATAAAAAATTTAAATCCAAGATGGCGGATAACGTGGGTTTTATCAATCCCATCAATATGGGTATCAAATGAAAGGGCTCAACAAGCAGAATACAATATACTATAAAAAATTGAAATCCAAGATGACGGATAACGTAGGATTTATCAATCCCATCAATATGGGTATCAAATGAAAGGGCTCAACAAGCAGAACACAATATACTATAAAAAATTGAAATCCAGGATGGGGGCCGCTACAAAATGGCGGATAACATAGGTTTTATCAATCCCATCAATATGGGTATCAAATGAAAGGGCTCAACAAGCAAAATACAATATACTATAAAAAATTGAAATCCAAGATAGCGGCCGCTACAAAATGGCGGATAACGTAGGTTTTATCAATCCCATCAATATGGGTGTCAAATGAAAGTGCTCAGCCAGTAGAATACAATGTACTATATAAAATTAAAATCTAAGATGGCGGCCTCTACAAAATGGCGTATAACTTAGGTTTTATCAATCCCCTCAAAATGGGTATCAAATGAAAGGTCTCAACAAGTAGAATACAATTTACTATGCAAAATTGAAATCTAAGATGGCTGCCGCTACCAAATGGCTGATAACAATTTTTTATCAATCGCACCAATATGGGTATCAAATAAAAGGGCTTGACAAGAAGAATACAGTGCACTATACAGTACATCTTATACACCCGAAAGCCATACAGTTTCCAGCTAAGTACAATTACGGGACGGCTGAAAGAAGAATGTTGCCTTTAATACTATCATGGGCTTCTACTATACATAAAATGCAGGGCAGCACTGTGGATCACGCAGTCGTATACTTAGGTGCGAAACTGTTTGGAGAAGGTCAAGCCTACGTGGCTCTTAGTAGAGTAAGATCTTTGCAGGGACTACGTATAGAGGAGTTGGACTGCAATAAACGAATTAAACAGAATGCGAAATAAAAACTAAAAACAAGAAAATAAAAATAGGTAAAAACACTTTTTTAAGTTAAACGGTTTTATGTTAAACATACATTGCAATGTTTAAGATAAATGTACTAAAAACCAAAAAATAATAAAATAGATACAGTCGTGGGAATTATAAACATATGCATAGACTAGACTAAAATAAAACCGTGGGGCACGTCAATTGTCTACAAATTATCGACTTAATGTGCGATAGAAGAATCGTTTAATTCGTCGTTAGGCAGTTGGCCCGCAGACGGTGAGGAAATTACTTACTATTTCTTGCTCATGGAAATTCCAATAGTTATACACTCCATGTAAATAAAAGAGATGTTTCAACTAGTTTATCGTTGGACATTCACACTGCTGCCTGGCGAGGAAGCGTTTCACTGCTCGTAGTTTGTCTTTAATCGACAAAGTACTACTCGCTCACCACTATGAAACCCTAAAACTCGCTTATAATCGAGCTTGCTAGCTTGTTTCCACATTCTAGCCCTACTTATCACACGTCCATCGTTGTCGGTTGAACAACTGCCTAATTATAGTGTAACATTACAAAACAAACATTTTAATCAACGATTGTAGACAATTGACGTGTCCCACGGTTTTATTTTAGTCTAGTCTATGCATATGTTTATAATTCCCACGACTGTATCTATTTTATTATTTTTTGGTTTTTAGTACATTTATCTTAAACATTGCAATGTATGTTTAACATAAAACCGTTTAACTTAAAAAAGTTTTTTTACCTATTTTTTTCGTACACACTGTTTATGAAAATGTGGTTGTGTCTCAAAGAATCGGATTTTGTCGGATGTAATTTTTGCATAATTTTATTCGAAAGGGATGTGTGTTTCATGTACCAAATGCCCGAAGCTGCAATTTGCTGCAATTTTTAGATACACTCCATGAAACTAGCGAAATTCGTGAGTAATGTAGAACATCTTATTGCTTCAATCAACATAACAGTACTTTATTATTGGCCGCTCTTTTATTCCCAATTCAAAAGTTTTAACATTTCTAATAACTTGTTTAAATACAGTTCCATGAACATGTGGTACTTTTTTGTATAAATTTCAATATAAGCTAACTACGAAAAATGTTCTATATTTGAGGAGCCATAACTTTATAGTTACACCATATATCGACAAAATTCTTTCACGATTGTCCTATTTGAAGTGTCCTCTATAAAATAAAACCATAAAATTATAAACGAGTCGACAACACATTTTTCAATTTTTGTCCACTAAGGCACCATTGTGCGCCACGCCCACACCTTCCAATATTTTGATTTTTTGCTTTCCTTTGTTTCAATATGTTAGCTATCGAATATCATATAGAAATTAGCAATCTTACACAACAAAAAAATCGATTTCTGGACCACTGTGCGACGTCGAAGCAGATTGGCCCGTAGATCTTTCGAAGAATTTTTACCTCAAACACTGCAAGCAGTGCTTTATCTGCTAGCGAAGTACCCAGGCTTCGTTGACGATATGTGACTTCGTTTTTAAACTGCTTACTTAAGACAAAGTAGCATCTGTTGGCCAATACAATTCTTTATGTTTTTTTTTTTTTATTAATTTCATTTCTCGTATGCCCAGTCTTTCGACCTTAAGGCTGTATACTACAGTGCAATATTAAAATAACAAATTCAAAATTATAATAAGAAAGTATCCTAAATATAATAAGGGAGGGATGTTTAAACTACTCCAACTACCAACAATGTGTATAAAAAGTGGATATAATAAAAATTATATAATAGCAAGCATTTCTTACTTAGTTGGCCATTCCAGAACATTTGTTCCATAGACCGAACTAAGAAAAGATCTCCATTCCTCTCTGTTTTTCGCTTGACTTTTTGGAATACCGCGCGTTTTCATTTCTTCATCCACTTGAATGCTCCATCGAAGCTTAGACCTGCCGATTCTGCGTGCACCGCCATGTGGCATGTATTCATACGCCTTTTTAGCGGGTTCATCATCGCTCATTCTTATGATATGGCCTAGCCAACGCAAGCGTTGCATATTGATACCTTTAAAAAATAAGTAAATAAACGAACACAATAAAACTACAAAAAATAATTTCAGCGAAGTTAATTATCCTTTTGAGCGTTGTCATCTGTAACCATAAAACAATTTTTAGTAATTTATCTGTTTTTCTCTCTAAATATTAACTTACCTTTAACTTTCGCCGTTGGACAGAAAACTATACAACAATACATTTTCTTTTTCTATGTAAGAGATGCTTCGTTGGCCAATGGTAACAGTTTCTGCGCCATTCCACGCATCTTTAGATTTTCTATTGAATGCTTCCATTACAAGAAAAATATAAATGAAAATTCACTTAAAAGAACAACTGAACAACTAAAAAATAATATTTACATTTTCTTTTAATGTTAAACACATCACAGTTTTCTTATTTCGGATTAACAGCCTGCTTTTGTAACAAACATTTTCCGATTCGTTCGTTAATTTCACAAACAAAATATGAATGTAATATTGAAAAATTGATTTCTGGAATAGAAGGGGGACAAATGAGTCGTCTGTGGAAATAAAAAGCTTCAATTTGAAATTCACAAATGTAAATTTGCAATCTTGGATGTATAAATAGGGGCTCCAAATGGCGAAAATTGTCTAGCAACAACAACATCTAATATGCCTGAGGATGTTAGCCTAACCAGCTAACGAAACGATCGTCGCATAGCGGTTGATGTGTGTGTAGGACTTCGCTAGATATCAATTTTTCAATGTAATCTCCTTAGGTCATAAAGCTCGATTAATTAAATTAATTAAATAAAAAATAATGTAAAAAATTAAGTTTCAATGTTATATTTAGAAATGCACTTAAAACTAGAAAATAATTTGTTGCTTAGCCTCAATCAATGTATTCTTTCTCATGACGGAATCTCTCAAATAAAACGTTTGTCGTTTAATTTTGCCACCATTTATAATTTGAATGCAAGCGTTTTATTTGAGAGATTCCATCATGAGAAAGAATATATTTATTGAGGCTAAGCGACAAATTATTTTCTAGTTTTAAGTGCATTTCTAAATAAAACACTGAAACTTATTTTTTTTTTAAATTATTTTTTATTTTTAACTTTTTAGTAATTAATTTTTTTTACTACTGAGAACGAAATTATAGTCAATTTAGGCCGAAAATTTAGATAAAAACATTAAAATGCCTGAAATCGTGTAGTACCGTTATATAAATTCTATACCAAAACCTCGACTTATGTCCATAATTTTTGGTGGGGAAGTTTCTGTACCATTGGGAACTCCAAATGCCAAGTTACAGCCAATTCTGGCTAAAAATGAAGATAAAATCCTTAAAACACTTGAAATCGGGTGGTACCACTTTATGGGGGCTATAACAAAACCTGGACCTATGTCCATAATTTTTAATGGGTACCGTTTCTGTACCATTGGAAACCCTAGTTGTCAAAACACAGTCAATACGGGCTTAAAATGACGATAAAATTTCTTAAATCGAGTGGTACCGTTGGTTGGGAGCTACAGGAAAAAATTGACCCATATTGGTTTTGGTTTCATATTCATGTATTGTCACCCAAATCTGAAAAGTGGAGAAAGTTTAATTCGATTGGTCAACTGCAACCGTGTTAAAAATGAGTTACCAGACTTGAACTAAACACACACTAAAGCAAGTTAAATAAAACACTGCAAAAAGTCCCACCAATAATAAACAAACCATAAAAATACAAAAAATTAAAAAAAAAAAAAAACAATTTTTTTTGAAAAAAAATTTTAACAATTTTTTTGGAAAAAAATTTTAACAATTTTTTTGGAAAAAAATTTTAACAATTTTTTCAAGATTTTTTTTTTTAATTAATTTTTTTTTCTAAAATTGAAAAATATACTCCTTGGGTGTTCATAAAACTCCTATAACTCTTACAAAAACTCATATATTAAAAAGATGTCCATTTGTATAAAAAAGCTATAATTTATGTATATGGGAAACGGTATGGAAAAACACACGTGTAATTTCAATAATTTAAAAAAAAACAAATTGTTAAACGAATACAAAAGTATATACTATGAGACGAAAGAGGACACTATCGGGCATCATTCTGTGAAAACGGAACTTTCTTTCAAGCTGTTCCTTAAATGTTCTTGTCACTAAACTTGGAATTTCAACAAAATTTAGTAAAACTAAAATAGCTCGCTTCGTGTAAACGCTACGGTAATTTGTTAAAACGACTCCTAAAGCTAGCAATCCTACCTACTCACCTATATATATACATTTTTTTAGTTCTTCTTCGAAATTTTCACTTTGACTGCAATTTAAACCGCGATAATGACGCTATTTTGAAAAATATCATTCATATTAATAAATTTTGACATGTTCAGTTTTCAATGCCAACTAAAAAATTATTATTACTAACGGTTGCAAAATCGACTTTTTGCCTCAAAAACAGGGCAAATTACCTATAGTGCTACTTAACAGAAAACAATGAACACAATATCTGTTATAGTTGCTGAGAAATAGCTGCTTCTTTCACCAGAATTTTTTTTCTTTAGGAGCACGCCACTCAGTGGTGCCGCTTCTTTGTAAACGTGGACAAAAATAGAAGGAGTTGACCTAGGATGATGAATTTTTGTACAAGTACTTATGAGGGCATAGGAATGAAAAATACCAACTTTGGTATATATCGGTTCAGATTTGGATATAGCCCCCATATATGTATATCTTTCCCCGATATTGCTATTACTCGGTCAATTTTAGAGGAATAGCCTCCAAATTAAATATCTGATATTTTCTTAGGCCCGTAATCAGTTTTACCGATTTTGATAAAAATCGCTTCAGATATTCTTTTACCGATACCCCATATATATCTTTTACCGATTTTGCAAAAAATCGGTCAATTTTAATTGAATATCCTTCAGATTGAATATGCGATGTTTTCATAGGCCGTTGATCAGTTTTATCGATTTTGACAAAAATCGGTTCAGATTTTGATATAGTCCCTATATATCATTCTCCGATTTTGCTATAACTCAGTCAATTTTAATTTAATAGCCTTAAAATTTAATATGCGATTTTTTGCTTCAAACTATTTTTTTCAGATTTGGATGAAGTCCCTGTATATAATGGTACTTTTGTTTTTAATATTCCCTCTTTAACAACCTGCCTGGAGTTGCCACATAGTTGGTTTAAATTTGAAATAAAACAAGTAAGAACGGCGTTAAGTTTTTGTGGAATATTGAAGCCACAATATTGAAAATACCAAAAATCGGGAGGTACATTTCCATGGGGGCTATATGACGGCGTGGACCTATACGACAAATTTAAAGAGGAAAGTTGAGAACCCCCCAACGATGTCTAAATACCAAATTTCAGCCATTTCGGAGGAAAATTGAGAACACCAAACTTCAGCCATTTCGGTGCAATATTGAGGCCACAACGTTCAAAATACCGAAAATTCAAAATACCGTTCTATGGGGGCTATATGAAGGAATGGACTGAAACCGTCAAAATTCTGGGGGGAAAGTTGTATACCCCCAACGTAGACTAAATACCAAATTTCAGCCATATCGGTGTGATAATGAAGCTAAAACCTTCAAAATACCGAAAATCGGGAGGTACCGTTCTATGGGGGCTATATGAAGGCGTGGATCGAAGAAGACTAAGTGCCAAATTTCAGTCATTTCGGTGTGATAATAAAGCTAATACCTTCAAAATACCGAAAATCGGGTGGAACCGTTCTATGGGGGCTATATCAAAACGTAGACCGATATAGCCCATTTTGAATACCAACTATCCTGCAAGTAATAAAAACTTCCATATGGTGGAGGGTATAATTAATTGAAACTGTAGTCATGTTTATACTAAAAAAACTTGCATTTTTAAATGGTTTTATTTAGCTCACCCCGTTTGTTTTTTTTATTTTTTAAATGGTTTTTTTTTATTTATTATTTATTCTTGGGTCAAATTTAGTAATTCAAATTTCACCCGCTTCCTGTCAACCGATTAATCTGAAATTTTGTATACACTTTGGATTTTGGTGACAATACAATTATATTTATTCATTATCATTATAAATTTAAGACGGCGGCCGCTACAAAATGGCGGATAACGTAGGTTTTATCAATCCCATCAATATGGGTATCAAATGAAAGGGCTCAACAAGCAGAATACAATATACTATAAAAAATTTAAATCCAAGATGGCGGCCGCTACAAAATGGCGGATAACGTAGGTTTTATCAATCCCATCAATATGGGTATCAAATGAAAGGGCTCAACAAGCTCAACAACAATATACTATAAAAAATTTAAATCATAGATGGCGGCCGCTACAAAATGGCGGATAACGTAGGTTTTATCAATCCCATCAATATGGGTATCAAATGAAAGTGCTCAGCAAGCAGAATACAATACACTATAAACAATTGAAATCCAAGATGGCGGCCGCTACAAAATGGCGGATAACGTAGGTTTTATCAATCCCATCAATATGGGTATCAAATGAAAGGGCTCAACAAGCAGAATACAATATACTATAAAAAATTTAAATCCAAGATGGCGGCCGCTACAAAATGGCGGATAACGTAGGTTTTATCAATCCCATCAATATGGGTATCAAATGAAAGGGCTCAACAAGCAGAATACAATATACTATAAAAAATTGAAATCCAAGATGGCCGCCGCTACAAAATGGCGGATAACGTAGGTTTTATCAATCCCATCAATATGGGTATCAAATGAAAGGGCTCAACAAGCAGAATACAATATACTATAAAAAATTTAAATCCAAGATGGCGGATAACGTAGGTTTTATCAATCCCATCAATATGGGTATCAAATGAAAGGGCTCAACAAGCAGAACACAATATACTATAAAAAATTTAAATCCAAGATGGCGGATAACGTGGGTTTTATCAATCCCATCAATATGGGTATCAAATGAAAGGGCTCAACAAGCAGAATACAATATACTATAAAAAATTGAAATCCAAGATGACGGATAACGTAGGATTTATCAATCCCATCAATATGGGTATCAAATGAAAGGGCTCAACAAGCAGAACACAATATACTATAAAAAATTGAAATCCAGGATGGGGGCCGCTACAAAATGGCGGATAACATAGGTTTTATCAATCCCATCAATATGGGTATCAAATGAAAGGGCTCAACAAGCAAAATACAATATACTATAAAAAATTGAAATCCAAGATAGCGGCCGCTACAAAATGGCGGATAACGTAGGTTTTATCAATCCCATCAATATGGGTGTCAAATGAAAGTGCTCAGCCAGTAGAATACAATGTACTATATAAAATTAAAATCTAAGATGGCGGCCTCTACAAAATGGCGTATAACTTAGGTTTTATCAATCCCCTCAAAATGGGTATCAAATGAAAGGTCTCAACAAGTAGAATACAATTTACTATGCAAAATTGAAATCTAAGATGGCTGCCGCTACCAAATGGCTGATAACAATTTTTTATCAATCGCACCAATATGGGTATCAAATAAAAGGGCTTGACAAGAAGAATACAGTGCACTATACAGTACATCTTATACACCCGAAAGCCATACAGTTTCCAGCTAAGTACAATTACGGGACGGCTGAAAGAAGAATGTTGCCTTTAATACTATCATGGGCTTCTACTATACATAAAATGCAGGGCAGCACTGTGGATCACGCAGTCGTATACTTAGGTGCGAAACTGTTTGAAGAAGGTCAAGCCTACGTGGCTCTTAGTAGAGTAAGATCTTTGCAGGGACTACGTATAGAGGAGTTGGACTGCAATAAACGAATTAAACAGAATGCGAAATAAAAACTAAAAACAAGAAAATAAAAATAGGTAAAAACACTTTTTTAAGTTAAACGGTTTTATGTTAAACATACATTGCAATGTTTAAGATAAATGTACTAAAAACCAAAAAATAATAAAATAGATACAGTCGTGGGAATTATAAACATATGCATAGACTAGACTAAAATAAAACCGTGGGGCACGTCAATTGTCTACAAATTATCGACTTAATGTGCGATAGAAGAATCGTTTAATTCGTCGTTAGGCAGTTGGCCCGCAGACGGTGAGGAAATTACTTACTATTTCTTGCTCATGGAAATTCCAATAGTTATACACTCCATGTAAATAAAAGAGATGTTTCAACTAGTTTATCGTTGGACATTCACACTGCTGCCTGGCGAGGAAGCGTTTCACTGCTCGTAGTTTGTCTTTAATCGACAAAGTACTACTCGCTCACCACTATGAAACCCTAAAACTCGCTTATAATCGAGCTTGCTAGCTTGTTTCCACATTCTAGCCCTACTTATCACACGTCCATCGTTGTCGGTTGAACAACTGCCTAATTATAGTGTAACATTACAAAACAAACATTTTAATCAACGATTGTAGACAATTGACGTGTCCCACGGTTTTATTTTAGTCTAGTCTATGCATATGTTTATAATTCCCACGACTGTATCTATTTTATTATTTTTTGGTTTTTAGTACATTTATCTTAAACATTGCAATGTATGTTTAACATAAAACCGTTTAACTTAAAAAAGTTTTTTTACCTATTTTTTTCGTACACACTGTTTATGAAAATGTGGTTGTGTCTCAAAGAATCGGATTTTGTCGGATGTAATTTTTGCATAATTTTATTCGAAAGGGATGTGTGTTTCATGTACCAAATGCCCGAAGCTGCAATTTGCTGCAATTTTTAGATACACTCCATGAAACTAGCGAAATTCGTGAGTAATGTAGAACATCTTATTGCTTCAATCAACATAACAGTACTTTATTATTGGCCGCTCTTTTATTCCCAATTCAAAAGTTTTAACATTTCTAATAACTTGTTTAAATACAGTTCCATGAACATGTGGTACTTTTTTGTATAAATTTCAATATAAGCTAACTACGAAAAATGTTCTATATTTGAGGAGCCATAACTTTATAGTTACACCATATATCGACAAAATTCTTTCACGATTGTCCTATTTGAAGTGTCCTCTATAAAATAAAACCATAAAATTATAAACGAGTCGACAACACATTTTTCAATTTTTGTCCACTAAGGCACCATTGTGCGCCACGCCCACACCTTCCAATATTTTGATTTTTTGCTTTCCTTTGTTTCAATATGTTAGCTATCGAATATCATATAGAAATTAGCAATCTTACACAACAAAAAAATCGATTTCTGGACCACTGTGCGACGTCGAAGCAGATTGGCCCGTAGATCTTTCGAAGAATTTTTACCTCAAACACTGCAAGCAGTGCTTTATCTGCTAGCGAAGTACCCAGGCTTCGTTGACGATATGTGACTTCGTTTTTAAACTGCTTACTTAAGACAAAGTAGCATCTGTTGGCCAATACAATTCTTTATGTTTTTTTTTTTTTATTAATTTCATTTCTCGTATGCCCAGTCTTTCGACCTTAAGGCTGTATACTACAGTGCAATATTAAAATAACAAATTCAAAATTATAATAAGAAAGTATCCTAAATATAATAAGGGAGGGATGTTTAAACTACTCCAACTACCAACAATGTGTATAAAAAGTGGATATAATAAAAATTATATAATAGCAAGCATTTCTTACTTAGTTGGCCATTCCAGAACATTTGTTCCATAGACCGAACTAAGAAAAGATCTCCATTCCTCTCTGTTTTTCGCTTGACTTTTTGGAATACCGCGCGTTTTCATTTCTTCATCCACTTGAATGCTCCATCGAAGCTTAGACCTGCCGATTCTGCGTGCACCGCCATGTGGCATGTATTCATACGCCTTTTTAGCGGGTTCATCATCGCTCATTCTTATGATATGGCCTAGCCAACGCAAGCGTTGCATATTGATACCTTTAACTATATTCATGTCTTTGTATAGCTTATATAGCTCGTGGTTCATACGACGTCGATATTCACCGTCAACGCGGCCCGTAGATCTTACGAAGAATTTTCCTCTCAAACACACCAAGCACTGCCTTATCTGCTTGCGCAAGTACCCATGCTTCGGAGCCATACATTAGCACGGGTAGTATCAGCGTTTTGTATAGTGTTATTTTTGTTTGACGAGATGTGGTTTTGTTTTTTAAATTGCTTACTTAAACCATAGTAGCATCTGTTGGCCAATACAATTCTTTTTCTTATTTCACAACTGATGTTGTTTGTTGTGTTTATGGCAGTGCCGAGGTAGACGAAGTCTTTAACTACCTCAAAATTGTAGGTACCAACTTCCACAGTTGGTCCGAGCTCTGTGGACGCTTTGCGCGTCGACACCATCAATTTGGTCTTTTCGCCGTTTCCCGCCAGATCCACTTCCGCAGATGCTGCTTCGATCTTGCTAAAGGTATCAGTTACTTCCTTTACTTTACTGTCGTCCCATGATGTCTATGTCATCAGCATAAGCAAGTAACATGTGGCTATGGGTGTAAATTGTGCCATTTCTCTTGACATTTGCATCTCGTATTACCTTTTCCAGCAAAATGTTGAATAGGTCACACGAAAGGCTGTCTCCTTGTCTGAAATCTCTATTGGTACAAAATTCTTCGGAGAGGTTCTTTCCAATTTTAACTGAGGACCTAGTATCAGTTAAAGTCATCTTACAAAGCCGAATGAGCTTTGCGGGGATACCAAATTCAGACATTGCATGGAATACCTTTGATCGGAGGGGACTGTCGAATGCCGCTTTATAATCGACAAAAGAGGTAATATGTGTCGATCTGCACCTCGTGGGTCTTGCCGCAGGGTAAATATCTGGTCAATGGTGGACTTGCCAGGGCGGTATACATTCTATACCATCTTCTGGGATTGGATCTGTGGCATCATCGTCTTCGCTACTATTGGATACCAGCAGATTGGAGAAATGTTCCTTCCATATCCTGAGCACGCTATCTGTATCTGTTACCAGATTACCTTTCTGGTCTCTACAGGAGGATGTGCCTGTACCAAAGCCATCTGTTTGATGTTTCACTCTTTGGTAGAATTTTCGGACTTCGTTCTGGCTCCTGAACATCTCGATTTTTTCACACTCCCGCTTTTCCGTTTCTCTTCTCTCCTTTTCGCCCGATATCTCTCTCGTGCGCAACGCGTTGCTACTGATTGTAAAGTAGCTCTATATGCCGCATTTTTCTCTTCGGTAGCAGTACGACACTCCTGGTCATACCATGAATTCCTTTGTGGAGGTTTCTGGAATCCAAGTATCGATTTTGGGGCTGTTTGCATGGAGTGGGCAATATTTTGCCATTGTGTTGTTATGTTATCGGGACAAGGAGTGCTCGCGTTAAGCAATTGGGCTAGTTGAGTGGAATATGCTGTGGCTATCTGTTGTGTTTGCAGCCTATCGATGTCCAACTTACGCGTTGTGTCTGTTCGTGCTTTATTTGCAACGTTTAGAAGGGTACGTACCTTTGCTGCAACAAGGTAGTGGTCCGAATCAATGTTTGCACCTCGGAACGATCGTACATCCAACACGCTGGATGAATGTCTTCCATCTATCACAACGTGATCAATTTGATTACTTGTTCTTTGATCTGGAGACAGCCAGGTGCCCTTATGAATATCGAGATGATTAAATCTGGTACTGCTAACTACCATGTTTTTTGCAGCCGCAAAGTCTATCAGCCCCATACCATTGTCAGATGTTCCACAGTGGAGACTGAATTTTTGTTTTTCTTTTCTTTCGTTTTTTCATAGTAGGCTGTTTTTTCTAGGGGAGGGTTACTAGCCCGACGCCCAAACCCAAGTTTTTAACGTTCTTATGGGTGAACGCGCGGCACATGTTAGCTCACTACCTTTAACGGGTGTTAAAGGCAGTTCCCCAGGTGACACCACGGGGAGGTCAGTGTCCACTTGAGATGAAAGAGGGACCAAGATAAATCCTGGGTTTGCCATGTTAAAACCGGTCAGGACCGTTCCTTGGTATCTTCCACCCCCTACGTCACCCATAGCAAGCATTAGCAAGCATTTCGGTTAATTGAATTTTGACACTTCAGGAGGGAAGGGTTGTTAAACTACTCCAAAAAGAAATACAATTTTTTGTTATAAAACTAATATAAATAAAACAACAAAATAAAATCATTATTGAAAATGTATCATAAAAATTTATTATTCAAGTAAAGTAAGAATTGGAACTACTCGAATTCTTCCCTTTATTTCACAACTGATGTTGTTTGTTGTGTTTATGGCGGTGCGAAGGTAGACGAAGTCTTTTTACTCCCCCAAAATTATAGGAACCAAAAGTTGGTCCGAGTTCTATGGACTCATTGCGCGTCGACACCATCAACTTGAGAAGACCACCGTTAACTGCCAGAATCGTCCAATGATGTCAATGCCGAATATCAGTTAAAGTAATTTTACAAAGCCGAATGAGCTTAGCGGGGATATCAAACTCAGACATGGTTTGGAATACCTTTGAACGTAGGGGGCTGTCGAAGGCTGCTTTATAATCAACAAAAATATGGTAGGTGTCGATCTGCATCTCTTGGGTCTTCTCTAAGCAGGGTAAATATCTGGTCAATGGTGGATTTGCCAGGTCTAAAGCCGCATTGGTATGGGCCAATTATTTCGTTGACCAAAGGCTTTAGTCGCTCGCACAATATCTTGCAAGCAATAGGTAGAAGACTTATGCCCCTATAGTTAGAGCATACAGTATTATCTCATTTCTTGTGGACAGGGCTAAAGATGCTCAGGTTCCAGCTCAGCTGGTATGCCATCGGCTCCTGCTGCCTCATTATTTTTCAGTCAATATATTGCTGTTCATACCCCATTTTAGCTGGGCGGTATACACTCAATACCATCTTCTGGGATTGGATCTGTGATATATTCACCGTCTTCGCTACTATTGGATACCAACAGCTTGGAAAAATGCTCTTTCCATATCCTGGGCACACTATATGTATCTATTACCAAGTTACCTTGCTCGTCTCTACAGGAGAATGTGTCTGTGTCAAAGGCATCAGTTTGATGTTTCACTCTTTGGTAGAACTTTTGGACTTCATTCTGGACTTCTGCACGGGCATCCACTGGTGGCTGCTGTAAAATACTCTTGCTTTTATTAATTCAACAAAACTCAGACGTTTAAGTATTTTTTTGTAATTATTATTTAATAAATAATTTCATTCACGATTTTAGATTAAAATTGTTTTTTCACAATTAAAAAACAATTTAGAAAAACCATGAAAAACAACAAATGCTAAATTCTCTTAAATTCTGTTTTACTCACCATTGTTCTGGATCCTGTACATCTCGACTTTTTCACACTCCCGTTTTTCCATTTCTCATTTTTTCCTGCGGAAAAGACGATTCTCCTCTCTCATTTTCTCCCGATACTTCTCTCGTGCGCTAGGCGTTTTTACTTATTGTAGAGTACCCCTATATATAAACTTATAAATCTCAAAAATGACACAAACCAGGAAAAAACAAGTAAAAAAGTATCAGTCAGTTGTGCTGACAGAGATATACCCTCAGCCACTGACAAAAAAAAACCAAACCAAACGCAATGGTTATGCCTTATATAAAATATGTTGATTTGGTATCACGAGTTTGCTTTAAAATCTGTATGTAACATAATGTGGGGCTATACCAAATCATTGTCATATCGTCGGTGTCATGCTTAAGTGTTCCATACGTCATTTTTGACTTTTTGAGATACTGGCATTTTCTAAGGTATTCCGGTATGCTCTTTCCAAATTTTTGGTTGGTTTTCTCCTATCTGCTATACTTTCCGAGATATCCACATTTCGATGCGAAAGCTTAAGCTGCTTTCAGTTATGAAATAAATATTTCAAAAACTTTAAAGTTAAAAAAAAATTAAAAATCAGAACTTTAATTTTCGATTTAGAAGTATTTATGGCCTGTTTCACTAAGACGATTCGAATTGCAATTCGTTCGAACCATCAACCAAACAATGTATTTTTTTTTGACGCGGTTTTGACGCAATACATTAAAATGCGATTATCTTAAAACAGGCTAATGGAGTATGGAACACTTAAGCATAACACAGACGATATACCAAACATTTCTAGTAATCAAACTTCCTCATAAAGGACTCGAAATATAAAATTACATTAAACTAAGTTTGAAAAAAAATATTTGAAAAAGTTTTAGAGTTATCTTGCACGATAGCTATTTGAGTATGTACCGGCAGAGTTTTGGAACTGGGACCATTATCTCAAAAAAAAAAAAAAAAAAAACGATTGTACAGTTTAAAATGAGGCCGCTAGAACAACGTACTAAAAAAAGAATCTAAACGATGCAAAAGGAGCTCTTAAGCTGGGTATACATTGTCAGTTTTGAATGACAGCTTTGTTGTTGCTTGCTAGTGTGGCCGTTCATTTGTGTCATTCATCATACAACCGCAAAATGTTTTGCGAAATATCGACATTCAAAAATGACAATGTGTTATATAATTGTTCCACAAACATCCCCTAAGGGACAATGGAGACTTCTCTCATATCAATGAGTGCACCCCGATTCATATTAGCTCAATGATATGGGACCTACAGTTTATCGCCGAGTCCGAACGACGTGTCTAAGACACCACATTTGTAGAAAAGTTTTACATGGCTGAAATACTCAGGAAATGTCGCCAACATTACTGAGGGTTATTTTGTTTTGATGTTGCCTGGCCGGGGAATCGAACCCACAACCTTATGTGTGCAAGGCGGGTGTGCATACCATTGCACCATGGTGGCACCCACTGACAATGTGTACCCAGCTTTAAACTTCAGGTTGGTGTATGGGCTATGGTCCCCTCCGTAGAAGTGCATGAAATGATATGTCTATTGGACAAAATTGTACTACGACATATCAAGATTTTCCATGGAGTATATCGCAAAACCCAATTAGAAAATAATTTTACTGCCTTAATCGAAATTTTGTATTCATATTTTATTTAAATTTGTTGCTAAATACTAACAGAAAATAATGGAGAACAATTTATTGTTGTGCATCACGAAGTGCTAATATTAATCATTAACAAAGTTGTAGCCGAAAACAACCGTACACGAAATTAATGCTCAAACATTTAAATCTGCTGTAATTGTATTGTCTTCGAGACATAGATTGGGTTCGGTCCACTGCAATGGAATATATCGCTTCATTCTTCTCCACAAACGTGCAAAACTTTTACGCTTTTATCGAAGTCAAATTCATGAGCACAACATAGGCATTTATTCGCAACACCCATAATTGTTAAGTTATATACCTCAAAGGTTGCAATATTCTTGTTGGAAAGTTTCAAAAAGGACAGAAATTCCAAAAAAGGACAGAAATTCTGAAAGTAAGTGACTAGGGGATGAATGATACCAAGCAACGGTCTTGACCGGCTTTAACATGGCAAAGCCCTGGATTTATCTTGGTCCCTCTTTCATCTCAAGTGGACACTGACCTCCCCGTGGTGTCACCTGGGGAAATGTCTTTAACACCCGTTAAAGGTAGTGAGCTAACATGTGCCGCGCGTTCACCCATAAGAACGTTAAAAACTTGGGTTAGTAACCCTCCCCTAGAAAAAACATCCTACTATGAAAAACTGAAAGAAAAGAAAAACAAACCCCTCTAAAGTTGACGAACCCCGCAAACGTTTTAAGGACCATGATCTGCGAATCTTCGCATTGGCAGACGTACTTGAAAAGTACAAGGCCGATATTACTGCCATACTGTATTATAGCTGCCATGACGTAAAGCATGAGTTTGGTTGCGGATTTGTAGTTAGTCGGAGACTAAAACATCTGGTATCCAGCTTCACTCCAGTGAATGAAAGACTTGCTGCAGTTCGAATAAAAGCTAAATTCTTCAACATCAGCTTTATTTGCGCTCATGATCCCACTGAAAAAAAGGACGAACAGACCAAAGATATATTTTACGAGCGCTTAGAAGAAACATGTGACAGTTGCCCTGCCCATGACATTAATCATTAATGCCAAAATTGGAAAGGAGAATATCTCTGGCCCAACAGTCGGGAAATTCAGTCTCCACAGTGAAACATCTGACAATGGTATGAGGCTGATAGGCTTTGCAGCTGCAAAAAACATGGTAGTTAGCAGTACCAGATTTAATCATCTCGATATTCATAACGACACCTGGCTGTCTCCAGATGAAAGAACAAGTAATAAAAATTGATCATGTTGTGATAGATGGAAGACATTCATCCAGCGTGTTGGATGTACGATCGTTCCGAGGCGCAAACATTGATTCGGACCACTACCTTGTTGCAGCAAAGGTACGTACCCGTCTAAACGTTGCAAATAAAGCACGAACAGACACAACGCGAAAGTTGGACATCGATAGGCTGCAAACACAACAGATAGCCACAGCATATTCCACTCAACTAGCCCAATTGCTTAACGCGAGCACTCCTTGTCCCGATAACATAACAACACAATGGTAACATATTGCCCACTCCATGCAAACAGCAGCAAAATCCATACTTGGATTCCAGAGACCTCCACAAAGGAATTCATGGTATGACCAGGAGTGTCGTGCTGCTACCGAAGAGAAAAATGCGGCATATAGAGATACTTTACAATCAGTAGCAACGCGTAGCGCACGAGAGAGATATCGGGAGAAAAGGAGAGAAGAGAAACGTCTTTTCCGCAAGAAAAAGAGAGAAATGGAAAAGCGGGAGTGTGAAAAAATCGAGATGTTCAAGAGCCAGAACGAAGTGCGAAAATTCTACCAAAGAGTGAAACATCAAACAGATGGCTTTGGTACAGGCACATCCTCCTGTAGAGACCAGCAAGGTAATCTGGTAACAGATACACATAGCGTGCTCAGGATATGGAAGGAACATTTCTCCAATCTGCTGGTATCCAATAGTAGTGAAGACGATGATACCACAGATCTAATCCCAGAAGATGGTATAGAATGTATACCACCCGGCCAAGATGAGGTAAAAACAGCAATCAACCGGCTGAAGAATAATAAAGCAGCAGGAGCCGATGGCTTACCAGCCGAGCTGTTTAAAACCGGAGGCGACGCGCTGATAAGGTGTATGCATCAGCTAGTTAGCACCATCTGGCAGGAAGAACGCATACCCGACGATTGGAACCTAAGCATCCTATGTCCCGTCCACAAGAAAGGAGATAAGACTGTATGCCCCAACTATAGGGGCATAAGTCTTCTCCCTATTGCCTATAAGATAGTGTCAGGGATATTGTGCGAACGACTAAAGCCAATGGTCAACGAAATAATTGGACCATACCAATGTGGCTTTAGACCTGGCAAGTCCACCATTGACCAGATATTTAGCCTGCGGCAAATCCTAGAGAAGACCCAAGAGATGCAGATCGACACATTTCACCTTTTTGTCGATTATAAAGCGGCATTCGACAGTCCCCTCCGATCAAAGGTATTCCATGCAATGTCTGAATTTGGTATCCCCGCAAAGCTCATCCGGCTTTGTAAGTTGACTTTAACTGATACTAGGTCCTCAGTTAAAATTGGAAAAAACCTCTCCGAAGAATTTTGTACCAAAAGAGGTTTCAGACAAGGAGACAGCCTTTCGTGTGACCTATTCAACATTTTGCTGGAAAAGGTAATACGAGATGCAAATGACAAAAGAAATGGCACAATTTACACCAATAGCCACATGTTACTTGCCTATGCTGATGATATAGACATCATGGGACGATCAGTAAAGGAAGTAACTGATACCTTTAGGAAGGTCGAAGCAGAATCTGTGAAAGTGGGTCTGGCGGTAAACGGCGAAAAGACCAAATTGATGGTGTCGACGCGCAAAGCGTCCATAGAGCTCGGACCAACTGTGGAAGTTGGTACCTACAATTTTGAGGTAGTTAAAGACCTCGTCTACCTCGGCACTGCCATAAACACAACAAATAACATCAGTTGTGAAATAAGAAGAAGAATTGTATTGGCCAACAGATGCTACTATGGTCTAAGTAAGCAATTTAAAAACAAAGCCACATCTCGTCAAACAAAAATAACACTATACAAAACGCTGATACTACCCGTGCTAATGTATGGCTCCGAAGCATGGGTACTTGCGCAAGCAGATAAGGCATTGCTTGGTGTGTTTGAGAGGAAAATTCTTCGAAAGATCTACGGGCCGATTTGCGTTGACGGCTAATATAGACGTCGTATGAACCACGAGCTATATAAGCGATACAAAGACATGAATATAGTTAAACGTATCGAGATGCAACAATTGCGTTGGCTAGGCCATATCATGAGAATGAGCGATGATGAACCCGCAAAAAAGGCGTATGAATACATGCCACATGGCGGTGCACGCAGAATCGGCAGGCCTAAGCTTCAATGGAGCATACAAGTGGATGAAGAAATGGAAAGGTGCGGTATTCCAAAAAGTCAAGCGAAAAACAGAGAGGAATGGAGATCTTTTCTTAGTTCGGCCTACAGAACAAATGTTCTGTAATGGGCAAACTAAGTAAGTAAGTATAAGTCTAATCTGCACTTACGGATTCGAGTTATCCTTTTTTTAATAATTATTTTAATTAATTAGTACTGGGTATACAAATAACATTAAAAAGTTTTTGAGATAGATCTTCTTATCAGAAGCAGTCCTCATGGTCGAAAATGTGTTCAATTCTAAACTTAATAAGCCAAAAATAATACAAAACTTTTTTAATGGAAAGTTAGTGTGTTATGTTCGAGCCGAACTGTTTATACCCCCCACCACATAAACACTGTATATCCCCATTCGTCATTTTCGCTAATGCAATCTCTATATTCAAACGTGGATCTATTTTGACCACTTTCGGCAAAGTGGTTCTCCCACCAAAAGTACATATTTCCAAAATCCATATTACGGACGATATTTTTAAAAATTGGGCTAATAGCTTCGAAATACTAAAAATCTTTCGATAGCGAAAACTTGGACCTATATTAGCAATTCTCTGCGGGAATTAGAACCCAAAAGGCCAAATAAGAGCTAATGTGGTTGACATTTCTGGGATACACCAAAAGTTAAACTTATATGGGTAATATACATTTCAAAGATTTTTTAGTTAGTGCGTCATTTCTGTTGGAGAATTTGTATGGGGACTATACCGTGGGCGAATAGGGTCAATTTTCAATTCTAAACATTCAAGGCCTACTATCTAAAATTTGCGAACTTTTTCAATTGAATTTATAAAATTTTGTCAATATTGCATATAAAATCAACTAAAAATCCCTTAAAATAGATTAACGTAAAGCTACACAAAATTTTTAAATTTCATGATTTTTGGTCAAGTTAGGGCCCCCGGATTTGTCATTTTGGGTGGTGCCGTCAGGGTTTCTTGGAACATTTTGCCCAATATCTCAGGAAGTATGGACTTGCGCAAAAAAAGCCATATGGACAACCTGCTGAAAAAATTTAAACACGATCCGAGAGGAGCTCTTAAACTTCACTTTATCCGAATTTTGTGTAGGAGGTACCCGAGGGAGTGGACCGATAAGGCCCATCTTCGAAGTTAAACTAAGTTTGGACAAAATATTGCGATAGCCAAAATTTGGTTGGAATCGGTTGCTCCGTTCGAGAATTATTGTGCGCACCAGCCAGACAGACGGACGGACATGTCTAAATCGACTTCAAATTGTCTGAAACGATGAAACGTTATTTCGATGAGACACATTTTTGGCCGTATCAAAGTGTATATACCCTTTTAGCCTAAAGGCTGAGGGTATAATTATGTAAGCCAATCTTGTAAAGAATTTTCACAACTAAGCCAAGCCATCGGCTCTTGCTGCCTTATTATTCTTCAGCCAGTTTATTGTTGTCTTTACCTAATCTTGGCTGGGCGGTACACATACATTCATACCATCTTCTGGGATTGAATCTGTGGTATCTTCGTCGTCTGCGCCTATTTCCATATCCTGAGCACACTATCTGTATCAGTTAGCTAATTTCTCTGCTGGTCTCTACAGGAAGATGTACCTGTACCAAAGCCATCAGTTTGATGTTTCACTTTTTGATAGAACTTTCGGACTTCATTCTGGCTCCTGTACATCCCGATTTTTTCGCAGTCCCGCTTTTCTATTTCTCTCTTTTTCCTGCGGAAAAAAATGTTTCTCCTCTCTAATTCTGTCCCAATACCTCTCCCGTGCGCTGTGCTTTGCTACTAATTGTAAAATAGCGACATTCCTGGTCATACCATGGATTCCTTGACGGAGCTCTCTGGTATCCTTACTTACTTACTTAGCTGGCCCATTACAGAAAATTTATTCTGTAGGCCGAACTAAGAAAAGATCTTAAATTCTCTCTATTTGTTGCTTCGCTTTCTGGAATACCGCGCCTTTTCATCTCATCATCCACTTGTTTGCGCCATCTATTCCTTGGCCTGCCAATTCTGCATGCAACTCCAAGCGGTCCGTGTTTATACATGGCTTAGCCAATGATATGGCTTAGCCAACGCAATCGCTGCATCTCGATACGTTTAACAATATTGATGTCGTTGTACAGCAGATACAGCTCGTGGTTCATGCAACGTTGATATTCACCGTCAACGCAGATTGGTCCGTAGATCTTTCGAAGAATTTTTCTCTCAAACACACCAAGCACTGCCATGTCTGCTTGCGCAAGTACCCAGGCTTCGGAGCCATACATCAGCACGGGTAGTATCAGTGTTTTGTAGAGCGTTATTGTTGTTTGACGAGATGTGGCTTTGTTTTTAAACTGCTTACTTAAACCAAAGTTGCATCTGTTGGCCAATACAATTCTTCTTTTTATTTCACAACTGATGTCGTTTGTTTTGTTTACGGAGGTGCCGAGGTAGACGAAGTCTTTTACTACCTCAATATTATAGGAACCAACTTCCACAGTCGGTCCGACCTGAATGGACGCATTGCGCGTCGACACTATCAACTTGGTCTTCTCACCGTTTACCGCCAGACCCACAATAGCAGATTCTCCTTCGACCTTCATAAAGGTATCAGTTACTACTTTTACTGATCGGCCTATGATGTCTATATCATCAGCATAAGCAAGTAACATGTGACTATTGGTGTAGATTGTGCCACTTCTTTTGACGTTTGCCTCTCGCATACCCTTTTCCAGCAGGATGTTAAAGAGATCACTCGAAAGGCTGTCTCCTTGTCTGAAACCTCTTTTGGTACCAAACTCTTTGGAGAGGTTCTTTCCTATTTTAACTGAGGACCTCGTGTCAGTTAAAGTCATTTTGCAAAGCCGGATGAGCTTTGCGGGAATACCAAATTCAGACATGGCTTGGAATACCTTTGAACGCAGCGGGCTGTCGAAGGCTGCTTTATAATCGACAAAAAGGTGGTAGGTGTCGATCTGCATCTCTTGGGTCTTCTCCAGGATTTGCCGCAGGGTATATATCTGGTCAATGGTGGACTTGCCAGGTCTAAAGCCGCATTGGTATGGTCCAATTATGTCGTTGATGATAGGCTTTAGTCGGTCGCACAATATCCCTGACACGATCTTGTAGGCAATAGGGAGTAGACTTATGTCCCTATAGTTAGAGCATACAGTCTTATCTCCCTTCTTGTGGACGGGGCACAGGATACTCAGGTTCCAATCGTCGGGTACTCGTTCTTCCTGCCAGATGGTGCTAACTAGCTGATGAATACACCTTATCAGCGTGTCGCCTCCGGTTTTGAACAGCTCGGCTGGTAAGCCATCGGCTCCTGCTGCCTTATAATTCTTCAGCCGATTTATTGCTGTCTTTACCTCATCTTGGCCGGGTGGTATACATTCAATAACATCTTCTGGGATTGGGACTGTGGTATCTTGAGTACATCCTGAGTACACTATCTATATCAGTTACCAAATTACGTTGCTGGTCTCTACAGGAGGATGTGCCTGTACCAAAGCCATCAGTTTGATGCTTGACTCTTTGGTAGAATTTTCGGACTTCATTCTGGCTCCTGTACATCTCGATTTTTTCACACACCCGTTTTTCCATCTCTCTCTTTTTCCTGCGGAAAAGACGTTTCCCCTCTCTCCTTTTCTCCCTGTATCTCTCTTGTGCGCTACACGTTGCTACGGATTGTAAAGTAGCCCTATATGCCGCATTTTTCTCTTCGGTGGCAGCACGACACTCCTGATCATACCATGGATTCCTTGGTGGAGGCCTCTGGTATCCAAGTATGGATTTTGCGGCTGTTTGCATGGAGTGGGCAATGCTTTGCCATTGCGTTGATATGTTATCGGGATGAGGAGTGCTTTGATTAAGCAGTTGGGCTAGTTGAGTGGAATATGCTGTGGCTATCTGTTGTGATTGCAGCTTACCGATGTCTAACTTTCGTTTTGTGTCTGTTCGTACTTTGTTTGCCACGTTTAAGCGGGTGCGTACCTTTGCTGCAACAAGGTAGTGGTCCGAATCAATGTTTGCGCCTCGGAACGATCGTACATCCAACACGCTGGATGAATGTCTTCCATCTATTACAACATGATCAATTTGATTTCTTGTTTTCTGATCTGGAGACAGCCAGGTGCCCTTATGAATATCGAGATGAATAAATCTGGTACTGCTAACTACCATGTTTTTTGCAGCTGCAAAATCTATCAGCCTCATACCATTGTCAGATGTTTCACTGCAGAGGCTGAAACTCCCGACTGTTGGGCCAAAGATATTCTCCTTTCCAATTTTGGCATTAAAATCGCCTAGAATGATTTTAATGTCATGGGCAGGGCAACTGTCATATGTTTCTTCTAAGCGCTCGTAAAATGTATCTTTTGTCTGTTCGTCCTTTTCTTCAGTGGGAGCATGAGCGCAAATAAAGCTGATGTTTAAGAATTTAGCTTTTATTCGAATTGCAGCAAGTCTTTCATTTACTTGAGTGAAGCTGGATACCAAATGTTGTAGTCTCCGACTAACTACAAATCCGCAACCAAACTCATTACGTCATGGCAGCTATAATACAGTGCGTCACCTTTAGGTGTTGTTGTGACGCCTTTCCCAATCCATCGTATTTCATGTACGTCTGCCAATGCTAAGACTGCACCTTCTCTATAAAGAGTGCGAACATTCCAGGTGCAGATTCGCAGATCATGGTCCTTAAAACGTTTGCGGGGTTTGCCAACTTTAGAGGGGGGTTGTTTTTCTTTTCTTTCGTTTTTTCATAGTATGCTGTTTTTTCTAGGGGAGGGTTACTAACCCGACGCCCAAACCCAAGTTTTTAACGTTCTTATGGGAGAACGCGCGGCACATGTTAGCTCACTACCTTTAACGGGTGTTAAAGGCAGTTCCCCAGGTGACACCACGGGGAGGTCAGTGTCCACTTGACATGAAAGAGGGACCAAGATAAATCCTGGGCTTTGCCATGTTAAAACCGGTCAGGACCATTGCTTGGTATCTTCCATCCCCTACGTCACCCGCTCTCTGGTATCCAAGTATGGATTTTGCGGCTGTTTGCATGGAGGGGGCAATACTTTGCCATTGTGCTGATTTATTATCGGGACGAGAAGTGCTTTGATTAAGCAATTGGGCCAGTTGAGTGGAATATGCTATGGCTATCTGTTGTGACCAATGAATGTAAACAAACAAAACGATTCCCGTACCAATCACACAAAGCCACAAACTTTTCAGCTTCTCTGAATCATTTCATTCTCATAACCAAAAACAAAGCCACAAACTTTTCAATATAAAAAGATGGCAACCGTAACCGAGTTGTTTCATTCACCACCGAAACAAAACGATTTTTTGGGAAACGTTTGCCGTGCGTTATGGTTAATGACACACAGGCACACACACACACACACGTGATTGCTTAACAACCCTATAAACTGACATCAACATACCGCAGTGAATATTTTATAAACCACCAAACGTTTTTGATTTATTCACATGTGTTTAGTACTATTTAGTTTCCTAACTGCTCTTGTGGAATGGGGTACTTTTCGCTTATCGTTTTGTTCGCACTCACGAATGTAAACAAAACGAAACTAAACAGCGAACTCCGCCTGCTTGGGTTATGTTTCATTTTGTATTGTTCCTATGGAAAATACGAAACGAAACGATTGGAAATGTTATTTAAAGTATTTTTACGTAAGCTGGTTGTGACTGCAGCTTACCGGTGTCTAACTTTTGTGTTGTGTCTGTTCGTACACGCAGAGAAAAAATACGATTCATGCCACCATATTTTGAAAGAAAAATATATATTATAGATATGTGGTAACCTCTATCATATTCTAAAAATACAATTTTTGAAATTTTTATTGGAATTATACTGTACCGTTGTGATTAATTGCCCATTAAAAGATTTTTCAATATATTTTAAATAAACGTTTTATTTATTTAAGAATAATTTGGATATAATAGAATAAATAAGTGTAATATAGAATACACATATACTTTATAACAATAAAAAATACCATTCAATTCTCTTTGTTGTCTCCCAGTTTGTTTCATACTTAATCCGAACACATGTTTATGTTGGAGATCATTATTAAAAGACAA
This sequence comes from Musca autumnalis, assembly GCF_047663935.1. Lineage (NCBI taxonomy): Eukaryota > Metazoa > Arthropoda > Insecta > Diptera > Muscidae > Musca > Musca autumnalis. The sequence continues at coordinate 202,253,989 of NW_027411755.1, forward strand.
CAACAGATGTTATACATACATTCTTTTGTTTGTTACTTCGATCACTTGTATACGATCTCTATTAATTATTAAATGTGGGGTCATTGACAAAACGAAATAATGCACAACATTTTCACGAAACATTCCAAGATTCTTTTTATATAAGAAACTAGCAAAGTGCCCGCTACTTCGTATGCGGAAAGGATAAAAAAAAACAAATAAACAATATATATTATGAAAATGGCGAATTTTAATGAATATTTATTTTAGGACTGTTCGTCCCTTTTTAGTTCGTTTTTCAAAAAGATCAGCCGTATCTCACCCTTACACATTAACAGCGAGACAAACGTTGCATAGAAATACTCACCCTAACTCCAAAACATACAGATTCCAGCACAGTCCCTACACCCAAAAAATTTAGTACCATGAAGTACTTTTCGTATACTTATGGCACGTTTTTCTACGACATATCTCAATCATACACTGACTTGAATACAAAATAGAAACAGTAATCATAATTCCAAATCTCAAGATTCCAGGTATATCCGTTCATCCAATTCCAAACTGTATCATTTCGTACTCTTCGTACCCATAAGAAAGGTTTTCGAAAACTACCTTAATCCATCACTTCAACAGTGAACTTAATTCCACATTTAAGGATTCCCGCTCTATCCATTCATACAAATCCTAAGTATACCAAATTTAGTACCTTACTTACTTACTTAGTTGGCCCATTACAAAACATTTGTTCCATAGACCGAACTCAGAAAAGATCTCCATTCCTCTCTGTTTTTCACTTGACTTTTTGGAATACCGCGCCTTTTCATTTCTTCAACCACTTGTATGCTCCATCGAAGCTTAGGCCTACCGATTCTGCGTGCACCGCCATGTGGCATGTATTCATACGCCTTTTTAGCGGGTTCATCATCGCTCATTCTTATGATATGGCCTAGCCAACGCAATCGTTGCATCTCGATACGTTTAACTATATTCATGTCTTTGTATAGCTGATATAGCTCGTGAGTCATACGACGTCGATATTCACCGTCAACGCAGATCGGCCCGTAGATCTTTCGAAGAATTTTCCTCTCAAACACACCAAGCACTGGCTTATCTGCTTGCGCAAGTACCCATGCTTCGGAGCCATACATTAGCACGGGTAGTATCAGCGTTTTGTATAGTGTTATTTTTGTTTGACCAGATGTGGCTTTGTTTTTACATTGCTTATTTTAACCATAGTAGCATCTGTTGGCCAATACAATTCTTCTTCTTATTTCACAACTGATGTTGTTTGTTGTGTTTATGGCAGTGCCGAGGTAGACGAAGTCTTTAACTACCTCAATATTGTAGGTAGTTAACCCACTTTCGCAGATTCTGCTTCGACCTTCCTAAAGGTATCAGTTACTTCCTTTACTGATCGTCCCATGACGTCTATGTCATCAGCATAAGCAAGTAACATGTGGCTATTGGTGTAGATTGTGCCATTTCTTTTGACATTTGCATCTCGTATTACCTTTTCCAGCAAAATGTTGAATAGGTCACACGAAAGGCTGTCTCCTTGTCTGAAACCTCTTTTGGTACAAAATTCTTCGGAGATGTTCTTTCCAATTTTAACTGAGCACCTAGTATCAGTTAAAGTCATCTTACAAAGCCGGATGAGCTTTGCGGGGATACCAAATTCAGACATTGCGTGGAATACCTTTGATCGAAGGGGACTGTCGAATGCTGCTTTATAATCGACAAAAAGGTGAAATGTGTCCATCTGTATCTCTTGGGTCTTCTCTAGGATTTGCCGCAGGGTAAATATCTGGTCAATGGTGGACTTGCCAGGTCTAAAGCCACATTGGTATGGTCCAATTATTTCGTTGACCATTGGCTTTAGTCGTTCGCACAATATCCCTGACACTATCTTATAGGAAACAGGGAGAAGACGTATGCCCCTATAGTTGGAGCATACAGTCTTATATCCTTTCTTGTGGACGGGACATAGGATGCTCAGGTTCCAATCGTCGGGTACGCGTTCTTCCTGCCAGATGGTGCTAACTAGCTGATGCATACACCTTATCAGCGCGTCGCCTCCGGTTTTAAACAGCTCGGCTGGTAAGCCATCGGCTCCTGCTGCTTTATTATTCTTCAGCCGGTTGATTGCTGCTTTTACCTCATCTTGGCCGGGCGGTATACATTAGGGTTATGACTTTTTTACAACCTCATATCCCTGTATCATAGCGTGATGAGTTTTGCCATAAGATTACATAAAATCTTAATTATAAGGTGATTCGGTGAAAAAACCTCACGCACAAAATGATTTTAAAATTTGAATTTATCAAAGTTATGGACAATTTTTTGAAGTCACTGAAAACAGATATATAATTGAAAATAAACTTTAGAGCCACATGAGATAATTAAAATGACATAAAATTTATTTCTCACTATTTTTCTTCTATTCTGAGAATCGTAAAAATGTCGTAAACGCTTTTATTCAAAAATATAATTTTTTAACAAAAAACAAAAAATTTAAAATTTTTTCAAAGTGACTTTTTTCGCGACTTTTTTAATATTTGAATGAAATAAACGTTATTATAGTTATAAGTAGGCTTATATTTATTCATTCGTGCAACAAAAAATAATTTTTTGAAAAAAAATTTTTTTTTCATTTCATATATTTTTTCAAAAAATTATTTTTATACCCTATACCACAATGTGGAAAAGGGTATTATAAGTTTGTTTTGGTAAAAATTCATGTAACACCGCGAAATATTTGTCGGAGACCCCCAATGTGGTATACCATTTTTCATATCTCGACGAGATAAAGCGATTTTGAGATGTGTGTCCGTCCGTCAGTCCGTCCGTCCGTCCGTCCGTCCGTCCGTCCGTCTGTCCATTATAAATTGTAAACACTCTCCAGGCCGCAATTATGGACCGATCGTCACGAAATTTTGTATGGAGGTCGGGTTCAGATCAGAATAGAACCCTATTCTTATTGGTGATGATCGTGAAATATTTAGCGGGTGAAATGGACCAAAAACATAATATTTATCCAATTTTCTAGCAGCTCTGTAGGTCTCAATAATAGTCCGATCAACGGATCAATTTTAAATAAGGTAAGAGTATATCACAAAGGAGAAGCTTGCAATTTGAGATGGCGATCGGATAATATTTAGAGGGTTAAATGGACCAAAACTTTTGTGTGAAAATTGTGAAAAATTTTAATATATAATTATATAATAGCTTATATCTTAATTCCTGGAAGTGACATTCCGGACAAGTGAGATATACTTGAAAGTGGAACGCTTGGCCTATCAATTGATGCCAATTATGTTGGTGTGCCTGATCAGATAACAGAGTTACAGCCTAATAAATCCCGTTATTTGTTTGTATTGTAATAATAAACTCGCTAGAAGTCCCAATTATATATCAATAGTCACGAAATTTTGCAGCGGGTAAGAGTATAGGTCGAAAAAGATGCCTACAATTTTGAATGATGATCTGATATTCTTTAGCGGGTGAAATGGACCATTACTTTTGTATGAAAAATATAGAAATTTTATTTTTGGTCGATATTTTAATTCCTTGAGGACATATATATTTCGCAAAGTAGCCGACATATGGAAAAAAACTACTGACGTTCCTCTGATGTAAATTGCAATAAAGTGTTTGCTAGATAACGGGCCTACTGCCTAATCTATATTGGGTTCTGTGTAGAGAACCACATTTTTATACCATGGTACATATTGTCTCTCCAATAGTTTATGTAACATCACGAAATATTCGTCCTAGACCCCTTATTTGGTATGCCAAAATTCATATCTCGACGAGATAAAGCGATTTAGCGGTGTGTGTCCGTCCATTAAAAATTGTAAACAAGCTTAAGGCAATTTGAACTTCAATAACAAATTTTTTAAGGAGATTGTGTTCGGGCCAGAATAGAAATGATTAGTTTTTGGTGATGATCGTGAAATGTTCAGGATGAAATGCACCAAAAACAAAATTTTAACCAATTTTGTAGCGGCTCTGTAGGTCAAAATAATAACCCGCAAAATTTTAAACAAAGTTTGAGTTTATGATGAAGAAGAAGCGCACAAACCAACGTGAAGATCAGATAATACTTAGCGGGTTAAATGGACTGAAACTTTTGTGTGAAATTGGTAAAAAATTTCAATAATGTAGCGGTTAAACAACGGAAGTAGTAGTACTACATACATAAGTGGGTTTCATTACATTTTAGTTTGTGTGAACAAAATTTTCCTTTCCAGCTACAAAAATGTCTTTGTCATGCTAGATAACTTTTTGGTTTTGGTCATAAGTATTATAAATTACATCTCTGATATTTGATAATTAAATTTTCACAATCGTTGAAAAGAAGTTCCGTGGAGAGCGATTGTCCAGGGATAGTGGTATAGGGTATCCCATGGTCGGCTCCGTCCGACTATAGACTTTTCTTACTTGTTTTAAAATCCATTTGTGCGTGAACTTTTTTTATATTTTAATGGAATAAACGATAGCATAGTGAATAATAGCCAAAAGTTCATTCATCCCTGCTACAGGAAATCATATTTGAGGAAAAATGTGAAAAAGTCATAACCCTAGTATACATTCTATACCATTTTCTGGGATTGGATCTGTGGTATCATCATTTTCGCTACTATTGGATACCAGCAGATTGGAGAAATGTTCCTTCCATATCCTGAGCACGCTATCTGTATCTGTTACCAGATTACCTTGCTGGTCTCTACAGGAGGATGTGCCTGTACCAAAGCCATCTGTTTGATGTTTCACTCTTTGGTAGAATTTTCGGACTTCATTCTGGCTCCTGTACATCTCGATTTTTTCACACTCCCGCTTTTCCGTCTCTCCCTTTTTCCTGTGGAAAAGACGTTTCTCCTCTCTCCTTTTCTCCCTGTATCACTCTTGTGCGCTACGCGTTGCTACGGATTGTAAAGTAGCCCTATATGCCTCATTTTTCTCTTCGGTGGCAGCACGACACTCCTGATCATACCATGGATTCCTTGGTGGAGGTCTCTGGAATCCAAGTATGGATTTTGCGGCTGTTTGCATGGAGTGGGCAATGCTTTGCCATTGCGCTGATATGTTATCGGGATGAGGAGTGCTTTGATTAAGCAGTTGGGCTAGTTGAGTGGAATATACTGTGGCTATCTGTTGTGATTGCAGCTTACCGATGTCTAACTTTCGTGTTGTGTCTGTTCGTACTTTGTTTGCCACGTTTAAGCGGGTGCGTACCTTTGCTGCAACAAGGTAGTGGTCCGAATCAATGTTTGCGCCTCGGAACGATCGTACATCCAACACGGTCGATGAATGTCTTCCATCTATCACAACATGATCCATTTGATTTCTTGTTTTCTGATCTGGAGACAGCCAGGTGCCCTTATGAATATCGAGATGATTAAATCTGGTACTGCTAACTACAATGTTTTTTTGCAGCTGCAAAGTCTGTCAGCCTCATACCAATGTCAGATGTTTCACTGTGGAGACTGAATTTCCTGACTGTTGGGCCAAAGATATTCTCCTTTCCAATTTTGGCATTAAAATCGCTTAGAATGATTTTAATGTCATGGGCAGGGCAACGGTCATATTTTTCTTCTAAGCGCTCGTAAAATATATCTTTGGTCTGCTCGTCCTTTTCTTCAGTGGGAGCATGAGCGCAAATAAAGCTGATGTTGAAGAATTTAGCTTTTATTCGAATTGCAGCAAGTCTTTCATTCACTGGAGTGAAGCTGGATACCAGAAGTTTTAGTCTCCGACTAACTACGAATCCGCAACCAAACTCAAACTGCCATGAGGCAGCTATAATACAATGCGTCACCTTTAGGTGTTGTTGTGACGCCTTTTCCAATCCATCGTATTTCCTGTATGGCAGTAATATTGGCCTTGTACTTTTCAAGTACGTCTGCCAATGCGAAGACTGCACCTTCTCTATAAAGAGTGCGAACATTCCAGGTGCAGATTCGCAGATCATGGTCCTTAAAACGTTTGCGGGGTTCGTCAACTTTAGAGGGGGTTGTTTTTCTTTTCTTTCGTTTTTTCATAGTATGCTGTTTTTTCTAGGGGAGGGTTACTAACCCGACGCCCAAACCCAAGTTTTTAACGTTCTTATGGGAGAACGCGCGGCACATGTTAGCTCACTACCTTTAACGGGTGTTAAAGGCAGTTCCCCAGATGACACCACGGGGAGGTCAGTGTCCACTTGAGATGAAAGGGGGACCAAGATAAATCCTGGGCTTTGTCATGTTAAAGCCGGTCAAGACCGTTGCTTGGTATCATTCATCCCCTACGTCACCCAAATTTAGTACCATTTAGTACTATTAGTATCCAAAGTACTGTGGGATCGGTGTATTGGCAACCCTTTGAATTAGACGAGCTTCTCTCTAATTACAACAAACATAGAATTTACTCAAACTCCTTTGAGTAGAGTCGTCGCTGAACCATCGAATTAAAGAAGTTTTAGTTAGTCAACCACCGAGACGTGAAGAAGTTGGTACTCAGCATTCGCGACAGGCAGACGCGCCAAACGAAGACGAAAGACGGCAAAACGGCAGACGGCTTACTTTGCAAACGTTTACTTACTTTGTGTTAATTCTTTATTTTTATTGTTTTAATTAAATACTCGTTTATGTATTCCAATAACTTTCATTCCATAACTTTTATTGTTTAACTTGATAAAACTCCTCCATTTACTTTAATATTAAACAAACTTTAATAAAACATTAAAACCAACCCGGTCTCCCATTTATTTAAAACGGAAAATGGACATTCCTATAAATCGGTGAGTTAACCGGGATATCCCAATTCTACAATTCTACGAATTTCTAAATCTACCTCTATCAACACCCCAGCATCAAGTTTAATTCCGAATTTCACGATTCCAAATGTATCCTATCACTGAAATCCAAATTGTACCAAATTTAGTACTTTACCTACCCATAACTAAAAATTTCCAAAACTTTATCAATCCTACACTCCAACAGTACTCCTTATTCCAAATCTCGGAATTCCAGCTTTATCCGTTCGCCCAAATCCAAATTGTACCAAATTTGGTACTATTTAGTACTATTTGTACCATGAGTACGAATTTTCACAACTACCTCAACCCTACACGCCAACAGTAATCTTAATTACAAATTTCAGGATTATAGCTGCATCCGATCACCGTAATCCAAATTGTACCAAATTTAGTACTTTTTGTTCATATAGGTCCGAATTTCCAAACCTACCTCTATCCAACACTCCAATAGTAATCATAATTTCAAATTTCACTATTCCTGCTCTATCCGATCACTCAAATTGGTATTGTACCAAATTTGGTACCATTTAGTACTTTTCGTACCCAAAAGTACGAATTTCCAAAATACCTCTATCCTACACTCCGATAGTAATCCTAATTCTAAATTTCAGGATTCCAGCTCAGTCCGTTCCCCCAAATCAAAATTGTACCTTATTTGGTACTATTTAGTTCCTTTCGTACCCATATGTACGAATTACGGAAACTACCTTTATCGGTTCGCCCAAATTCAAATTGTACCAAATTTAGTACCATTTAGTACTAATCGTACACATGAATACACATTTTCAAAACCACCTCCTTACACAATTCATCTTTTAAACCTTGATATTCATTCCAAATTTCAAGATTTTAGCTCTATCCATTCACGTAGTACCAAATGGTACTTAATTTAGTAACTTTTAGTACATTCATAGGTCGGATTTCCAAAAACCCTTTGGTACCCCTTTCTAACTCTCCACCAGTGAACCTCATTCCAAATTTCAAATTATAGCTCTTCGCGTTTGCCTAATACAAAGGGTACCATATTTAGTACTTTTCGTACCCTTGTAGGACTAATTTCCAAAAACCCAGCCATATCGTGCACCTTCGCCCCAATACTAACCCTCACACAAATTTTCAGGTTTCTAGCATCAGCCGTTTAGTCTGGGCCTTGATTATTAGGCGTCAGCCACACAAATGAGACAATTTTTAGTGCTTTTTCGCACCCTTGTAGGAGGAATTTCCAAAAAACCCAGCCTTATCGTGCACCTTCGCCCCAAGACTAACCCTCACACAAAATTTCAGGTTTCTAGCCGTTTCGTTTCGCCTAATACAAAGGGTACCATATTTAGTACTTTTCGTACCCTTGTATTACTAATTTCCAAAAACCCAGCCATATCGTGCACCTTCGCCCCAAGACTAACCCTCACACAAATTTTCAGGTTTCTAGCATCAGCCGTTTAGTCTGGGCCTTGATTATTAGGCGTCAGCCACACAAATGAGACCATTTTTAGTACATTTTAGTGCTTTTCGCACCCTTGTAGGACGAATTTCCAAAAACCCAGCCTTATCGAGAACCTTCGCCCCATGACTAATACTCACCCAAAATGTGGAGATTATAACTTCAGCCGTTTCGTCTGGGCGTTGATTATTTGTCGGCCCCCACACAAATGATATCATTTTTAGTACCTTTTAGTACTTTTCGTACCGTTCTAGGACGAATTTCCAAAAACCCAGCCTTATCGAGCACCTTCGCCCCAAGACTAATCCTCAACCAAAATTTGGGGATTCTAGCTTCAGCGTTGATTATTAGTCGGCCACCACACAAATGATACCATTTTTAGTACATTTTAGTACTTCTCGTACCCTTCTAGGACGAATTTTCAAAATCCCAGCCTTATCGAGCACCTTCGCCCCAAAACTAATCCTCACCCAAAATTTGGGGATTCTAGCTTCAGCCGTTTCGTCTGGGCGTTGTAGATCTGTCAGTCATCACTTTTTTTTTGTGTAATTTTTTACTCAGCGAGAGAACAACTAATGAGAGAATATCTGCTTTTGTCAGTGAACAGCTGTTGTGCGTGCATCGGACAAGGTTCCTAGTTTTTGACACTTCATATGTCAAAATGAGAAAGTTAAGCAGATTGTGGTTGGATTGACCATCAGATAATTATGAAAATATTACCATATATCAAGATGTTGTGATTTACCTGCTCTCTAATCACTTTGATTTTTCTTGAAGCAACTTGCATTCGCCGGCTCAATTACAACGTTAAAAGTTTTTTCGGAGCAAGTCCATACTTATTGAGAAAACAGCCCGAAAAGTGCAAAAAACGCCTACGGCACAATATTTTGTGGCTGATAGATAACTCTCGAACTGATCAATCGATTTGGTCCAAAATACCGGTCTACAACTCCCGGTACTTGCCAACCAATTTGGTCCAAACTTTGGATCTCCTAATATTTTGTCCAAACTTAGTTCAACTTCTGAAATGGCCCATACACCACTCCTTACGGTACCTCCCCCGCATTGTACCGTGGTTTTGTCGTAGGCTGGGGAAGACTTTGTCGTGTCCAGGGTCGCCATAAGGGCCCACTAAACCTTACGGAATAATAAGACGAGTATTCTCCCTTTCCTGGGGGTTAAATCGGATGTTTATTGCTGTAAAACTAATTTATAATCTACTGATGCTTAAATACGATAAGAAGGGTTTAAATAGCAACTGGTAGATCGGGTAATTGACTGGTGGATCGGCAACTTGGATTCAGTATTTGTAGTTGGAAGCTTCGTACGAGGTATGTGGCTGGTAGGGCCCAACGACTCACACGGTGTGACCTAACCAAATTTAAATGGAAGGTGCTTACACCTGGGAAGTTTTTGCAGATTCTGAAACTACAATGCTCATAGATGAGAAATATCGAGAAACAAAAAAATCGCCAGAAGGATTTTCAAATAATTCGCGATTTAAGTTTAAAATTTTTGGGGTTCTTTAGGTTTTCACGATTTTGCTTGGAAACCGCGTGTCCTATGTAAATGGGCCTAAGGAAAATGTTTTAGCTGTGAAAATTCTTCACAAGATTAACCTTTATGATATTTTTAAAGGTTTTACCGTTTTTGAGATATAGAAGTTCAAAATGCACTGACTGTAACGCCTCCTTATAAAACAATATCATCATGCTTAGTGCGCCTTAACTAACTTTTGATGAAAACCGCTTACACATGGGAAGATTTCGCGGATTCTGAAACAGAAATGTTCATAAAAAAATAAAAAATCGCCGGAGGGATTTTTAAATAAATCGCAATCAAAATACACATTTTTAGGTTTTCACGATCGAAATGGGTCTAAAGAAAATATTGTAGCTGTGAAAATTCTCTACAAGACTGACCTTTAGGTTTTTTGTAGGTTATGCCATTTTTGAGATATAGAGGTTCAGTTCAAATTTTTAGGTTTTTATCTTAAGTCTTCAAGTTTTTGCTTGGAAACCGCAAGTCATTTCAAAATGGGACTAAAGAAAATATTGAAGCTGTGAAAATTCTCTACAAGATTGGATGATTTATTTTTTCCGAGGTTGTACCATTTGGATGATTTATTTTTTCCTAGGTTGTACCATTTTCAAGATATATAAGTTTAATTTGGGAAATTGCAGTAATGACATTGATTTATAAGGAGGCGATACAGTCAATGCACTATTGACTCAAAAACGGTAAAACCTACGAAAATATCATAAAGGTCAATCTTGTGGAGAATTTTCACAGCTACAACATTCTCTTTAGGCCCATTTACATAGGACTCGCGGTTTCCAAGCAAAATCCTGAAGACCTAAAGAACCCCTAAAAATGTGAACTTAAATCGCGATTTATTTGAAAATCCCTCCGGCGATTTTTTTTGTTTCTTGATATTTCTCATCTATAAGCATTGTAGTTTCAGAATCTGCAAAAACTTTCCAGGTGTAAGCACCTTCCATTTAAAATTAGTTAAGGCGCACCGTGCTCAGTATTACGTTCGGATGCAGCGATTCGCAGATGCCCTGGAGCTGGATGACTCGGTGTTCAGTAATTGACGGAAGAACGAACGGCTTCGGGATTCATAGTAAATGAGTTCGTGATAATCGGATATTCGGTGATTCGTGTTGTTGATGCTCGGCTACTCGGGGTTCGTATGTGTTCGGCCACTCGGTGATTCGGGGTTCGGTCACGCGGTGATTCGTGTTGCAGATGTTCGGCCACACGGTGTTCGTATGGTAGATCGGACCCTCGGCTGTCGTGTGGTAGGGGTTCGGCCACTCGGTGATTCAGCACTCAGTTCGGTTGGTCGTCGTTAGTTAGTGTTAGTTCTTACTTAACTTCTACAATATACTACGAATACTGGCTAGTGGAACAACACCCGAAGGTGTAGTGGAACAACACCAGAAGGTGGATTGACCACTTGTGGCCAAAAGAGTTTTATATTTGTAATCGGTTGGAAACGAACTAAAATAATCGTGAATTTTGATTTGAAATATTTGCCCTCAGCCTGTATTAATTTGCTACAATGAACAGATCGACTACTCAGGGCTACCCAATCCATAATATTTTTCTCCAATAATTATTTATTCGGGAAATTTTTAGAAGGTTGTGGCCTTTTTGGACAAATAAAAATATCAAAACTTTTGGGATATTTATATTATCGATTGTAGATCGGAAACTGCACCAGTAGAAATGGATCGACATCGTCCATTTTGGAAATGGATCGTATTCTGAGAGTCACTCCTTTCAACAGTTACCGCGCCTGAAGCCATTTTAGTTGACGTTTCAGATCCGGTTTAGATTTTATGGCTTCATCTAAACCAGTCTAAAGCTACATTTTTTTTATATTGTACCCCGCACTCAGGTAGCAGAACTTATATGTCATACAAATCTATCGAGAAAAACTGCACCTGCAGTTAGTCTTGCGTCAGACTATGAACATTTTCATGAAAATGTTTTGAGCTTATGGGTAAGAAGGGAGAAAAGGAGCTCCTTCACCTCCGCTCTCTCATAAAAGCTAAAAAAATGTCATGTGTTATTTTCAGTGGCTGGCCCATTGGGAGTTGAATCATGTTACTTTTACAGGAAATCTTAGAAAAAGTGTGTTTAACAATTTATCGGAAAAATATGAAGATGTAAAATGCTTCCTTCGTGTTGTTTCACCAGTATTTTCTGTCACTCTTTTTACATAATGTATTCAAACACGGTTTACAAGAACAGATTATTCTTATATATGGCAATTCACCACATTATTGATATATTTATTAAATGGTCGTTGAAAAATTTTCTAGATACACCGTGATAGAGACATTAAACAAAGGTATGGTCTCAAGAACTGCACACAAAAAAAAAATGGCCTCTCTAACATATGTCCCAAACATATTTTGCAGCAAACACATGTTTGTTGCAAGCAGTCCCAAACATCTGAGAGATAAAAAAAAACAAGTTTGGCAAGTTTTTGTTTTTATTGGCTAACAACCACCACACACCACCAATCCCATGGCAGCGGGTTCTTTCGTACCGGATTGACCCGGAACAACACAAAACCAATGTTCCGGCCAGCGGCTGCCACCTCAGTGTGTACATGTTCGTATTTGTTTCGTTTTTCTGTGTTGGGAGCAGCATATCCCGAAATGCCTGCTCCGAATTCTATTGGTCCGAGCCGGGACGGAGGAAAACCCAGGACCAATATATCTGTGCTCAGTTTGTCACATTCGCATCTTCACCCACATCCAACCTTCGGTGAGATGCAATAGATGTCAGGAGTGGGTGCATCTAAGGGGTTGCTCTGGACTCGTCCACGTGAGGGACTACGACAGGGACTATGTTGCTGCATGCTGTGTGAACACAGTTCCCAGTGAGTCGTCGTCGGATTACGAGACTCCCTCGTCGTCTGATTACGAAACTCCCCCGCAGTCCCCTCGACAACAACCGCACACGCAGCCTTTAACACCAGCCCTTGTTGTCCCAATCCCCGAAAATGCAGCCTTTTTGCAATTGAATTGCAATGGACTCCGAGGTAAGATCGAGGAGATAGTAGATTTTATGAGTCGGAAGAACATCAAGGTCGCGGCGGTGCAGGAAACCAAGCTGAACAACAACCACAGCTTAGATCATTGTGATGGTTACAATGTTCTGAGGAAAGATCGCACCAGAAGTGGAGGTGGGGGATTGGCTTTCCTATTGCACCAGTCTGTCCAATACAGACCTATCTCTCTTGAGCCTGTCTCTAATGACCCATACATGGAATGTATGGGGGTAGCAGTCAGGTGTAGAGCTGCCGCGATAGAGTTGCTGAATGTATACATCCCGCCGAGAAATAGCTGTATCCCTGATTATAGGCCTGACATTAGCCCGCTCTTGCAAGGTCATAATCGTCTGGTCCTGGGGGATTTCAATGCGCATCATGAGATGTGGCATTCGGCCCTCGGAAACGACCAGAGAGGTACAGCGCTGGCTGAGCAGATTGATAGCTCTACGTTTTGCACGGTCAATGAGGACGCCCCTACCAGAATTAGAGGAGAGTGTCACAGTTCGCCTGACATAACCATCGTGTCACCTGGTCTGACAAATGACGTTACCTGGCAACCCGTCATTTCCCTTGGATCAGACCATCTCCCCATAATTGTCTCCATTAGCAGACCACCCGACTTCATCACCTCTGAACGCCGCACGTTCGTCAATCATAAAAAAGCTGATTGGCCGAGTTTCAGAGAGTTCACCAATCACCGCTTCAAAGAATTGCCCAATCCTTCTGATGTTCGGGTAGCGGAAAGGACGTTCCGGGACATCATCACTGCTGCAGCCGCTCGCCATATCCCTGCTGGTCGAATACCCGAAGTAAGACCAAATGTCCCAGCAGAGGCGACGGGATTAGCAAACGAGCGTGATGAGCTTCGTCGTATCAACCCCTCCCCAGTATCAGAAATAGCTATCAAGTTGCCGATCATCAACATGGATTCCGTAAGCAGCACAGTACGACAACAGCGCTGCACGCCATTACCACATATATCTGTAAAGGACTCAACCAGAGACGGCCGTGCGATAGAACAGTGATGGTGGCTCTTGACTTATCAAAAGCCTTTGATACAGTCAGGCACTCCACGCTGTTTGAGGACATTGAGCAGACAACCCTCCGGCCAAGCTTGAAACGTTGGATAGTCAACTATATGTGTGGACGCCAGTCGTACGTGGAATTCAGGAATAAGAAGTCCAAATCCCGTAGAGTGAAACAGGGAGTTCCCCAAGGTGGAGTGATATCTCCGGAACTGTTTAACCTCTACCTCTCCTGTATTCCACCCCCTCCAGACGGCATTGAGATCGTGACGTATGCGGATGATTGCACGATCTTGGCGTCGGGTACCTATCCTGATGACATCTGTGAGAGACTGAACAACTATTTAACCGATCTTACCACCTTTTTCCATTCGAGGAATATGCAGATTTCCCCCACAAAATCTACAGCCACTCTGTTCACCACATGGAAAGCGCAGTTTGGACGTGAGTTGAATGTCTTGGTCGACGGTAGCAGAATTCCGACCACAAACTGCCCTAAAATTTTAGGGGTCACATTCACGTCGTGCGCACACGCCACAGCTATCTGCGACAAGTTGAAAAGTAGGAACAAGGTCCTCAAGTCCCTGGCCGGCAGCACTTGGGGTGCAGATAAAGAAACCTTGTTGACCACATATAACGCGATAGGTCGGTCTGTGGTAAGCTATGCGGCCCCAGTCTGGTCCCCGAGATTGTGTGATTCGAACTGGAAAAAGATTCAAACTTGCCAGAATGCAGTCCTGAGAACAGCGACAGGGTGCCTCCTCAAATCTTCAGTGGACCATCTACATGAGGATGCAAAAATTCTTCCTGTACAGCAACACAATGAGATGCTTTCGTTGCAGTACCTGCTTGGATGTTATCGTGTGAGCCATCCCAATCACCATCTTGTGGGTAGGCCCGGCCCATTCAGGGAGATCAGGAAGGATATCCATGCTCTAGTGGGAGAGGTCCAACGATACACCAGAGAACCCTAGATCAACAAGCATATCAAGCAGGATTGAATAGCATTCACACGGACGCAGTGCCAAGGCCTTAAGCAATTATAGTGTGAATAAAGTACTCGGAGTACATCCTCCATCTATCGCAGCTGAGGAGCGTCAGCTGCCACGACAAACTAGAGTAGTTTGGCTCAACTACGCTCGGGATATTGCAGTCGCCTAAATTCTTATTGGCGAAATCGATCGCGCCGTGCAAGACATCTGCCCAGTATGCGGCATGGGCCCGCACGACACACAACACCTTTTTAACTGCCCCGCCAAACCTACCCATCTAACTCCAGTAGATTTATGGCTACATCCCATCGAAGCAGCCACTTTTCATGAACTGGAGATAGACCCAGAGCCAGATTGAACAGAGGAACGAACAAATAAACATAACAAAAACACTGTTACAACAACAACAACCAAACAAAGCAGAGACAAATTTTGCTGCTTTTTATTTATTAATTCTTTTATTTTGTAATATTGTAACTTACCGTTTCTTCTAAAGATTTTCACCACAGTTGTTATCGTCTTGTAAGCATAGCAGAACAATATGAATCATATATATGTACATACATGTTGAGTCTATCAGCGCTAGGTTGAGACATTAGATGTTGCCTTTAATTAAAAAAAAAATACAAATTTGTAGTTACGAAGTATTTGACTCTATGAACTTTGTTTTTTCGACACCAAACACACTGTAGTTGTTTGGGTTGTCAATTAACTAACAACAATTGTTGCGACAGCGGTAGTTGTTGTGTGTGTGTGATTTGTTGATAAAGTTTAATAGCTGTGTTCCTTTACTTACCTGAGGTTACCATTTTTACCATTTGTTACCATTTTTAAGCTGCAAAGCGGTCCTTAACCCCAAAAAGTGGTAAAACTGGCAGCAATTTTTAAGAGAGTGAGAGGGGAGAGAGAGCGCCTATGCCTTTCTCTTCTACCACAGGCTACCAGACAAATTTCTGCAGGTAAAAAATGGTAGAACTGATTGTTCGACTTTTGTTTGACGATTATTTCACAATGAAGAAAAAATGGACGAAAAACAGAAGAAAAGTCGAACGCTGACAAAACTAAATTAAAAACTGTGAAATAAAAGACGAAAATTGATTTTTTTTATGTTTCTTTTTGACATTGCTACCAGATCTACAATTTCTCCGTTCCTTTACTTTTCTGGTAAAAATGTTCATGAGAGAGCAGTTTTGAGCATTTTTAACACTTTTCTCTTTTACCACTTTTACCATTAAAAAAGTAAAGGAACAAAGCTAATGTTATCGTCAGACGATGGTGGGGGTTGTGTTGTGGTTTGTTGATACATTGTCAATGTGATGGTGAGACGATGAAAATGTAGCCCAGCAGCCCAGCAAACCAATTGTACCGACATCGTAACAAAACCAGTGATGCTCAAATATTTTATTCATTTGCCTCTCTGAGAGTGTTATACCTTTGCTATAAAACGGCAGATGAGAATGAAGAGAGCTAATGTTGTTGTTGTACATCCGTTAACGTACATAAGCGAGCATAGTCGTTATATACCAGCATTCCGCAGCTGCGAGAGCCCTGTTGTTACTCTCTTTGACAAAAATCCTCTCCACCCATAAAAAATATGTTCTAACATAAACAAGTAAGAACGGCGTTAAGTTCGGCCGGGCCCAACTTGTTATACCCTCCACAAGTTGTATTGAAGTAAAATGGAATAATTAGTTTCCTTTCGTGTATGAAGAAGACTTAATACTAAATTTCAGCAATTTCGGTAAAACAGCATGAGGCACTATTCTATGGGGGCTATTTCAAAACGTCCATCTATACCGACAAATTTCTGACGGAAAGTTTTTAGGCTCAAAGAAGACTAAATACCAAATTTCCTATATTTCGGTAAGAGAATGTGGCTAAAACTAAAAAAATACCGAAAATCAAGAAGTAAGCTTCTAGTAACCTCCAATGGGATATAGGAAGACGTGGACCTATACTGATAATACTCTTCTGGAATATTTTATAACTCTTGGAAGACGAAATAACGAATTTCAGCCATATCTGTTGGATATTGACGTCACAATCTTCAGTATTACGAAAAACCGCAGGTACCGTTCTATGGGGGCTATATCGAAACGTGGACCTATACCGACGAATTTTAGTCAGAAATGGGGCAATATGAAAGCGTGGACCTGTACAGACATATTTCTGGCGAACAATTTTTTTATCACATTGAAGACTAAATACCAAATTTCAGCCATTTTGGTGGAATATTGAAGACATAAAAAACATTATTCCACAACATCCCGTACGGGACAAGGGAGACTTCTCTCATATAAATGAGTGCACCCCGATTCATATTTAGCTCAATGATATGGGACCTACTGTTTATCGCCGAGTCCGAACGGCGTGTCTTAAGACACCACTTGTAGAGAAGTTTTTCAAGGCTGAAATACTCAGGAAATGTCGCCAACATTACTGAGGGGTATTTTGCCACCGTTGAAAAATGTTTGATGTTGCCTGGCCGGGGAATCGAACCCCCGACCTTCTGCGTGCAAGGCGGGTGTGCATACCATTGCACCACGGTGGCACCCTGGACATTTGAAGACACAACCTTCAAAATACGAAAAATCGGGAGGTACTTTTCCATGAGGCTATAAGAAGGCGTGGTCCTATACCGACAGATTTAAAGGGGAAGTTTGAGTACCTCCAACAAAGTCTAAATACCAAATTTTAGCCATTTCGGTGGAATATTGAGGCCACAACGTTCAAAATACCAAAAATCGGGAGGTACCGTTCTTTGGGCGCTATATGAAGGCATGGACCGATACCGACAAAGTTCTGGGAGAATTTTTTATACCACCAACGTAAACTAAGTACCAAATTTCAGCCATTTTGGTAGGATAATGAAGCTAAAACCTTAAAAATACCGAAAATCGGGAGGTACCGTTCTATGGGGGCTATCTGTAGGTGTGGACCGATACCGACAAAATTCTGGGGGAAGGTCTTGTACCCCTAAAGAAGACTACGTACCAAATTTCCGCCATTTTGGTAGGATAATGAAGCTAAAACCTTAAAAATACCGAAAATCGGGAGGTACCGTTCTATGGGGGCTATATCAAAACGTGGACCGATATATCCCATTTTCAATACCAACCATCCTGCAAGTAATAAAAACTTCTGTACCAAATTTTGACACTCTATCTTTAAAATTGCGAGCTGTATCTTGATTTCAACAGACAGACGGAAGGACGGACGGACATTGTCAAATCGACATAGAATTTTATGCTGATCAATAATATACATATATACTTTATAGGGTCTCCGACGAATATTTCGATGTGTTATAAACGGAATGACAAATTTAATTATACCCTCCATATGGTGGAGGGTATAAAATATGTTGGTACCCAAACATATTAAATTGAGATATGTTACAAAATGTTGCAAACATATATTTGTTTGGACACAAACAAATTATGTTTGGATCCGAGCATATATTTGTTTGCAATCAGTCCCAAACAAATATTTGTTTGGATCCAAACATATTTCTAACATATATGTGTGTATCACATTCAAGCGAATATTTTTTCAAAGATATCATTACGACAAATTTGAAAGTTTGGGAAATTTGGTACAAACTATAATAATTGTGGTATATTTAGAGATTGCATACATTTTATAGCGCTAATGCAGTTTTTTAGTCCTATTTCGATAGAACTTGCGGTTTCCAGGCAAAATCGTGAAAACCTAAAAACCCCTAAATATGTCAACTTGAATCGTGATTTATTTAAAAAAGCGCTCCGGCGATTTTTTTTTTTTTTTTGATTTTTCTCATCTATGAACATTGTAGTTTCAGAATCCAGAAAAACTTCGCAGGTGTAAGCACCTTCCATTTAAAGTTGTTTCAAGAGCACCCTACTGGGTGTGTACACGTAGGAAAAAAGGTCTCTCTAACATATGTCCCAAACATATAGTTGTTTGCAATCAGTCCCTGTAAACAAATATATGTTTGGGTGCAAACAAATTATATGTTTGGGTGCAAACAAATACAAACCCAAAAGCAACAAAAAGAAACATACACTGCACAAGTGGGCGCTTACTGAGAGCAAGGGAGCGTAAATTTCAATGTGAAACATATTGAAATGTATGCTCACTTGCTCTCTGTAAGCGCTCACTAGCTTTCTCTGACATATTCACACATTTATAAATGGTGGTGGTTTATTGAAAGGCATAGAAATACCCAACACAAAAGCAACTACAGACAAATAGGTATATAAAAGAAAAACTGAATGAAATAATTTATAAAAAGTCACACTTTTAAAAAGAAAAAAATATATAGTAACATCGTTGAACGCTTGTCCATAGTTGTGAAATAAATCAAAACAAATAAGTATATAATGTAATATTCCATATTTCAAATATACATACACTCCACGTCAGTAGAATAGAACACCTACATTTTTGTTAATGTTTGCTTATTTATCCCAAAACGAATGAATCTGCGTGTTTAATCTTGTGGGGATGTAAAGTTGATAATGTTCCATATCAAACCCAGAAAAAATTATGTTTCTAGTTCTTCGCGAAATGGTTTTCTGATCATTTTTCCGATAGTACTATGAAAAATAGGCATTTATTTTTGGTCATCAGGATAGAACAGTCACTTTATTTTCGCGAATTTTTGAGATATTAACGCCGAATTTTCTTTCAGTCGATTAAGCAAGGCTTTCTAATCTTTTTTCAACAAAGAAAACCTATAAATTATTCCGCGGACACAGAAAAAGCAGCGTGAAAGGGTTTAAATTGACAGATATTCGAAACATATCGGAATATCAATAGGAGTCGCGCAATTATACACTTCAGCATATTTCTTCACAATAAGATAGAATATGACACAGACAACCTCGACGGACACAATCGAGTTCTTCGGATGCTGATAAGATGGAATATTTTCAAAATATTTATGAAAAAGATCAAAATTTCTTAAAAAACCATGATGATTTGTTCAATAAAATGTCTGCCATTTAATGGTTTGGAAATATGCCCCAGATTTAGAGGAAAATAATCTGATATGAAAATAACCGCAATTTTAATACACTGAGGGAAATTTTAGCATATTTCTCAAATTGAACACATCCTTTGGATTTTGAATTTTATATGTGTTCTTATTTCGGTGTCCGCGACTGTTCTCAACAGTGTTATGCTCCAATATAAATGGACCAGGTTATGCTCTCCATACCGGATTTTACGAATAAGTAGTTTTAAAACTGAAATCGCAAATGTAAAAGCCCAAACACAGTCATGGAAATTGAGGTTTTAGGTTTCGTATGTTTTTTTAAAAGGTACTAAAATTTCCCTCGGTGTATTAAAATTGCGGTTATTTTCATATCAGATTATTTTCCTTTAAATCTGGGGCATATTTCCAAACCATTATCTGTGTTTGATATGGAACATTATCGACTTTACATCCCCACAAGTTTGAAAACGCATAAGGTAACATTAACAAAAATGTAGGTGTTCTATTCTACTGACGTGGGGTGTATGTATGTATGTGTATGGAAAATGTATTGATGTAATTACCAATATTAAATGCGATTTCTTCCTAGTCCACACGCAGAGAAAAAAATATGATTGATCCAACAATATTCGAAGAGCAAAATATGTATTGTAAAGATATTGTTAAATTCCAAATGTAGTATTGTTATTCCAACAATTGGGTTTTGTTAAATCCAAAAATAGTTTTTGTCAACTGGACAATAGTTCTCTCTTTTCTTCGACAATTTTTTCTCTTCTCTCGCTATTCGATGCCGTATTGAAAAAAACAATTATGGTGAGTTTTGTTTGTATGACACGATGCCTTTATCTTTGTTTTTGTGTGTATGTATACCAACAATGAGACTCTTGTTTTTATTTGTTTCTGTTTTGTTTCATTCTTCTATCTTCATTGTGCTTTGAGGTTTGGTGTTATACCGGAGTTTGTTATGGTGTTTAATTATACCTTATGTTGTGGTGGGTGCTTGTGGCTTTTTGTTTGTCTTTGTTGTCAGCCAATGCAGCAAACCATGTATTGTGTTCATCAATGATTGCAATATTATACGCGACATTTATATCCAAGTTATGCGAAAAGTGTATATGAGAAGTATATACACTCAAATCAAAAATTTCTGCGCTGGTTTTCTGGGTTGACAATACTTTTTGTAAACAAAATTAGACTATGATAGTTCCTACAATCGGTATTGTTAACGACTTTTACAATATTGCGGAAATTCGAAAGTTGTTTTTGTTTTTCTATGTTTGGAACAAAAGATGGTATTTTTGGATTTGGATTACAATGTTTGAACAAAACAAATACATTTTTGGAACTAAAACAGATATTTTTGTTCCAACAAAAGCGAAAAATATTTTTTCTCTTCGTCCAATAAAAAATTTAAATTCACCTTTTTGATTCAATTATAAAATTTCCAATTATAAAATGTATTGGGCATTTAATTTACTAAAAAGCACCAATTGTTTAAGAAAACACAAAACACTGATTTTTTCACTCACTTTACCGTCTTTACTCAACGATTGTATTTAGAAAACTAAAGAAAAATGAGCAACAATATACCATACCAAAAATACCATTTTTTCGTTTCCTCTTCGCTTCCTACTATGGATAACAACAACAACAAAGCACGAAATATAAGTGGTTGGCCGTTGTTACTCTCTTTGAAAAAAATCCTCTCTCCACCCATAAAAAATATGTTCCAACATAAAACAATATGTTGGTAACCAAACAAATAAAATTGAGATATGTTACAAAATGTTGCAAACATATATTTGTTTTGGACACAAACAAATTATGTTTGGATCCAAACATACATATGTGGTAACATGTGGCGGCTGTGCCACTGCACACTGTCCGATTTTCCGAAAAACCTGGCCAAAACTCTAAAAATGAATGGATTTTGACCTAACCTTTGGTTTTTATGTTTTTCGGGCCGCTGATTACATTTTTGATATTATTTAACTATAAGGGGTCTTTTTGGTCCCTCCTCCTATAAAATGTGATCTTATAGGATCAAAATATTCTACAAATTTGTTCGCCATCAATTTTTACTATGGGTCTTAGAATATACCAAAACTCTATACCTTACCTAAATTCCAGAAATATGCAAAATTATAAACACATTTAAGGGTTAAGGGCGTACTTCATGTGAGTTTTGGCGAAATTGTCATACAAAGCATCATTTTAGTAGAATGCCGTCAAAGACAAAAATGTTCCCTGCTAACTTTTACTATACATTTTTGATATTATTTAACCCTCAGGCGATTTTTTAAGGGGTCTTTCTGGTCCTTCCTCCTATAAAATGTGATCATATCGGATCAAAATATTCTACAAATTTGTTCGCCATCAATTTTTACTATGGGTCCTAGAATACACCAAAACTCTATACCTTACCTAAATTCCAGAAATATGCAAAATTATAAACACATTTAAGGGTTAAGGGCGTACTTCATGTGAGTTTTGGCGAAATTGTCATACAAAGCATCATTTTAGAAAAATGCCGTCAAAGACAAAAATGTTCCCTGCTAAATTTCTCTATAAGTTACCAAAGAAAAGAAATCTCTATTTGCATGCCATACCAAGAAAATATCGTATCAATTTTGCCAAAATACCAAGGAACTAAAATAGTGTTGCAAGCTTCCACCATTTCTACAGTTTTGGAAATATTTGAGTTAAGATTACTTGGAATCCTTGCACTTTAGGTGTATAAGGTCTTTGGCAACTTTACTGACAACAATGCCAGGAATATTTTTCTTAGAAAAATTAATCCTCGTGTGAGTCATAAAAGGGGTCCTTTTGGTACCTTTTTCCACAAATCTTTAAAATCTCCTATAAAATGTGATCGGATCCAATAATGTGTTATATTGACGGCCGGCGCTATAAATTCGTCGAGATAGAGGTTTTCTATGGGGTTCAGGTCTGGACTTATGGCCGGCCACTCCAAAGTCTTAATGTTTTTTGACTTTAAAAAGTACTTAGTTCTCTTTGATACATGCATCGGGGCATTATCCCGTTGGAAGATCTATTCCGAACCCCATAAATCATCCCCAAATTCTAATGGGACTTCTTCGAGTAACTCCCAATACTTCTGTGAATCCATTTTGTGACTCACGAAGCAGACTGGAGACTTTCCACGATACCCAAATGCAGCCCATACCATATGAGATCCACCCTTAAAATTTCTAGCAACACGAGTTTCCCTTTCTTTCCGAGTATCTCTCCAATACCTGTAGCAGCCATCAGTTGCTTCAAGTTTGAACTTCTTTTCGTCACTAATAACCACGGAATGCCATTCAGTGTCCCAAAATCGATATTTTTCGGCATATACTAGTCTTTGTGCCTTATGTCTCGGGAGTAGACGAGGAACTGGTAATCTTTTCTGGTACTTAATATCAGAATCGGTGTGTAAAATCTGTTGCACGCTTCGAGTATATATGGGTAGATCAAATTCTCTGTGTATTTGAGCTGGTCTAATGTATTTGTTCACAGCGTAGTGCTTAATTTGTCGTTTTTGACGATCACTGACCTTGGGAGGACGACCGGGATGGACTGTTTTGCATTATTAATCGTTGCTACAGTAATTGGTTTAAAATAAAAAGTAACCATTGTACGTTATAATTATATCGCGCACTGTATATTTTGTTAAATCTTGTTTGCCTTTGGTGATATCCAAAATACATTTTATAACGTTGAAAGACAAGTTCTAAGGAATAAAAATCCAAATAATTTGTAATAAAAAAATAATTATAAATGCCAAAATTATTCATATTATGAAATTTGTTAGGGATGGGGCGCCTATGCCAGCATGGGGGTGGGGTGGGTTAATGTGAGAAATTTGAGGGGTTTAACTTATATTGTTTATGTTATAGATATACCACGCTATAATGTGGAGTCAAAATCAAATATTATGCTCTAAACGTATCGTATTCATGTAATATTATATCTTTTGTATCTAAATTCAACATACCAACTTCAATTGAATGCTAGAATCTGTTTCTTTTTGTCAATTTTTTATACACTCAGCATTTATGCTAACGAGGGTATATGGTAAATTTCAAATTTCCTTTACAATTACTTACTTACTTACTTAACTGGCCCATTACAGAACATTTGTTCTATAGGCCGAACTAAGAAGAGATCTCCACTCCTCTCTATTTGTTGCTTTGCACTCTGGAATACCGCGCCTTTTCATCTCATCATCCACTTGTTTGCGCCATCTATTCCTTGGCCTGCCAATTCTGCGTGTACCGCCATGTGGCATGTATTCATACGCCTTTTTAGCGGGTTCATCATCGCTCATTCTTATGATATGGCCTAGCCAACGCAATCGCTGCATCTCGATACGTTTAACTATATTGATGTCGTTGTATAGCAGATACAGCTCGTGGTTCATGCGACGTCGATATTCACCGTCAACGCAGATTGGTCCGTAGATCTTTCGAAGAATTTTTCTCTCAAACACACCAAGCACTGCCATGTCTGCTTGCGCAAGTACCCAGGCTTCGGAGCCATACATCAGCACGGGTAGTATCAGTGTTTTGTAGAGCGTTATTTTTGTTTGACGAGATGTGGCTTTGTTTTTAAACTGCTTACTTAAACCAAAGTAGCATCTGTTGGCCAATACAATTCTTCTTTTTATTTCACAACTGATGTCGTTTGTTGTGTTTACGGAGGTGCCGAGGTAGACGAAGTCTTTTACTACCTCAATATTATAGGAACCAACTTCCACAGTCGGTCCGAGCTCAATGGACGCATTGCGCGTCGACACCATCAACTTGGTCTTCTCACCGTTTACCGCCAGACCCACTTTAGCAGATTCTCCTTCGACCTTTATAAAGGTATCAGTTACTTCTTTTACTGATCGGCCCATGATGTCTATATCATCAGCATAAGCAAGTAACATGTGGCTATTGGTGTAAATTGTGCCATTTCTTTTGACATTTGCATCTCGTATTACCTTTTCCAGCAAAATGTTGAATAAGTCACACGAAAGGCTGTCTCCTTGTCTGAAACCTCTTTTGGTACAAAATTCTTCGGAGAGGTTCTTTCCAATTTTAACTGAGGACCTAGTATCAGTTAAAGTCATCTTACAAAGCCGGATGAGCTTTGCGGGGATACCAAATTCAGACATTGCGTGGAATACTTTTGATCGGATGGGACTGTCGAATGCTGCTTTATAATCGACAAAAAGGTGAAATGTGTCGATCTGCATCTCTTGGGTCTTCTCTAGGATTTGCCGCAGGGTAAATATCTGGTCAATGGTGGACTTGCCAGGTCTAAAGCCACATTGGTATGGTCCAATTATTTCGTTGACCATTGGCTTTAGTCGTTCGCACAATATCCCTGACACTATCTTATAGGCAATAGGGAGAAGACTTATGCCCCTATAGTTGGAGCATACAGTCTTATCTCCTTTCTTGTGGACGGGACATAGGATGCTCAGGTTCCAATCGTCGGGTACGCGTTCTTCCTGCCAGGTGGTGCTAACTAGCTGATGCATACACCTTATCAGCGCGTCGCCTCCGGTTTTAAACAGCTCGGCTGGTAAGCCATCGGCTCCTGCTGCTTTATTATTCTTTAGCCGGTTGATTGCTGTTTTTACCTCATCTTGGCCGGGCGGTATACATTCTATACCATCTTCTGGGATTGGATCTGTGGAATCATCGTCTTCGCTACTATTGGATACCAGCAGATTGGAGAAATGTTCCTTCCATATCCTGAGCACGCTATCTGTATCTGTTACCAGATTACCTTGCTGGTCTCTACAGTAGGATGTGCCTGTACCAAATCCATCAGTTTGATGCTTGACTCTTTGGTAGAATTTTCGGACTTCATTCTGGCTCCTGTACATCTCGATTCTTTCACACTCCCGCTTTTCCATCTCTCTCTTTTTCCTGCGGAAAAGACGTTTCTCACTGTATCTCTCTCATGCGCTACGCGTTGCTACGGATTGTAATGTAGCCCTATATGCCGCATTTTTCTCTTCGGTGGCAGCACGACACTCCTGATCATACCATGGATTCCTTGGTGGAGGCCTCTGGTATCCAAGTATGGATTTTGCGGCTGTTTGCATGGAGTGGGCAATGCTTTGCCATTGCGCTGATATGTTATCGGGATGAGGAGTGCTTTGATTAAGCAATTGTGCTAGTTGAGTGGAATATGCTGTGGCTATCTGTTTTGATTGCAGCTTACCGATGTCTAACTTTCGTGTTGTGTCTGTTCGTACTTTGTTTGCTTCGTTTAAGCGGGTGCGTACCTTTGCTGCAACAAGGTAGTGCGCCTCGGAACGATCGTACATCCAACACGCTCGATGAATGTCTTCCATCTATCACAACATGATCAATTTGATTTCTTGTTTTCTGATCTGGAGACAGCCAGGTGCCCTTATGAATATGGAGATGATTAAATCTGGTACTGATAACTACCATGTTTTTTGCAGCTGCAAAGTCTATCAGCCTCATACCATTGTCAGATGTTTCACTGTGGAGGCTGAATTTCCCGACTGTTGGGCCGAAGATATTCTCCTTTCCAATTTTGGCATTAAAATCGCCTAGAATGATTTTAATGTCATGGGCAGGGCAACGGTCATATGTTTCTTCTAAGCGCTCGTAAAATATATCTTTGGTCTGTTCGTCCTTTTCTTCAGTGGGAGCATGAGCGCAAATAAAGCTGATGTTGAAGAATTTAGCTTTTATTCGAATTGCAGCAAGTCTTTCATTCACTGGAGTGAAGCTGGATACCAGATGTTTTAGTCTCCGACTAACTACAAATCCGCAACCAAACTCATGCTTTACGTCATGGCTGCTATAATACAGAACGTCACCTTTAGGTGTTGTTGTGACGCCTTTCCCAATCCATCGTACTTCCTGTATGGCAGTAATATCGGCCTTGTACATTTCAATGCGAAGACTGCACCTTCTCTATAAAGAGTGCGAACATTCCAGATGCATATTCGCAGATCATGGTCCGTAAAACGTTTGCGGGGTTCGTCAACTTTAGAGGGGTTTGTTTTTCTTTTCTTTCGTTTTTTCATAGTACGCTGCTTTTTCTAGGGGAGGGTTACTAACCCGACGCCCAAAACCAAGTTTTTAACGTTCTTATGGGAGAACGCGCGGCACATGTTAGCTCACTACCTTTAACGGGTGTTAAAGGCAGTTTCCCAGGTGACACCACGGGGAGGTCAGTGTCCACTTGAGATGAAAGAGGGACCAAGATAAATCCTGGGCTTGCCATGTTAAAACCGGTCAGGACCGTTGCTTGGTATCTTCCATCCCCTACGTCACCACATAACCAAGATAAGCTTTTATTTTTTTTTTCCAAAAATAATATTTGAAAAAACGTTATTAGTGTTGATATTAGAACATTTAGAACAAAAACGTAGCACATAGCACATTCTCCATGTTACTATATTTGTTTGCAACCAGTCCCAAACAAATATTTGTTTGAATCCAAACATATATGTAACACATATTTTTCTGCGTGTACTTTTATAAAATTCTCGGTAAAAGTGGTTTGATGATGTGGAAAAAATTCAAGTGGATTAGCAGATTTTAGCAGTTTTTGACGCACACAACCTAATTTTTAGTCATTATTTATACCCTCAGCCTCAGGCTCAGGCTAAGGAGGGTATATACACTTTTATACGATGAAAATGTGCCTCATCGAAATAATGGTTTTAGACCCCAAGTATGTTTGGACGAAATGTGTTTCAGACAATTTGGAGTCGATCTAGCCATGTCCGTCCGTCTGTCCTGCTGGCTGGAGCGCACGATAACTCTCGAACGGATGAACCGATTCGGTTCAAATTTTGGCTTTCGTAATATTTTGCCCAAACTTAGTTTAAGTTCGAAGATGAGCTACATCGGTCCACCCCTTCCGGTACCTCCCCCACAAAAGTTCGAAAATGTTCGGAAAGTTTGTGCGCACGATAACTCTTGAAGGGAGTGACCGATTTGGTCCATACTTTGTATGGTGTAAACTTTCTACCAGGGTAATATGAGGTTCCAATATGGTCTCAATAGGTCCACTACTTCGGGTACCTCCCACACAAAATTTCGGAAAAATTCAGTTTAGGGCCATCTCTCGAATCGCTTTGATTTTTGTTTTAGCAACTTGTATTCACTTCCCTCCATACGATGGAACAAGTTTCATCAGGGGCAAGTCCATACTTCCTGAGAAAATAGCATGAAAGTTGCAAAAAACCCCTATGACACAGTGTAAGGTGGTTGGAGAGCACGATAACTCTCGAACTGATTTGCCGATTCGGTCCAAAATATGGTCTTACTAATATTTTGTCCAAACATAGTTTAAGTTTGAAGATAAGCCATATCGGTCCACTCCTTAAGGTACGTCCCCCACAAAAGTTCAAAAATGTTCGGAAAATTTGTTCGTACGGTAACTCTTGAAGGTAGTGGCCGAATTGGTCTATACTTTACACATCCTAATATATCTACCAGATATAGATCAAGTTCAAATATGGACTATATTTGTCCACTCTATCCGGTACCTCCCACACAAAATTTCGGATAAGTTCACTTTAAGACCTGATATCGAATCACTTTGATTTTTGTTGAAGCAACTTGCATTCGCTGCCTCATTTACGATGTTAAAAGCTTTTTTTTAGGGGCAAGTCCATACTTCTTGAGCAAACAGCCCGAAGAGTGTAAAAAACCCCGGTGGCACCATATGTTGCGGCTAGAGACCCACTTCCATAACGGTCAATGTCGATCCATACCTTTTAGTATCTCCTAAGCAAAACTTTTGATCTTTAATCCATTTTGTCTGTTCAAACGTCCAAGATTTTTAAAACCCCCTAAACACATACGTATTTTGGGAAAAATTTTTTTCAATATACACTTGCTGAGGATATATCTCTGTCGGCAAAGCCGACAGATACTTTTTTACTTGTTTCTCTTACGGTTTAGCAGCAAATTTGTCTAAAATAGAATAACAACATTTTGGTAAAGCCAGTGAGCCAAATTTCTAATTGCCTTTAAGATATAGTCCACGAAAAAACCTTCATACATTTTGTCCAATAGAAATTTTTTCACGCACTTCAATTGAGTGTAATGCCTTGAGACCACTTTATAACTCGAATATGAAATAACAAACATGGAGTATATTCATTACGGAAGTCGTATTTAGTAGTGGAATGATATGACAAAAAGAAGTAATTCAGATTTCATTAGAAGTTTCTCTCAAACAGAGTATAGGTACAAACAAAAAAAATTGAAAACATTTCTTATTTACAAAACTTATCAATGATGAAAATTTTCTGAACAGAAACTTCATAAAAAATATACGTAAGTTTCCATTTGAAATCTCCAATAATAATAAAAATGTTTATGAGAAAGAAAAAATTTAATAATTTGTTAAAGTAACTTTTTGTTCGACCAAACACCGCTTTCTTCCTGATTTATTAGAATTATTTATTTACTAGCATGTGCCCGCTTCTTTGTTAGCGAAAAATTTTCATTTATAGAAATGAGGATGCAAATAGACAGCCGTTTTATTTATTCCAGAATTAGTAACATGAAATTTGAAAAATTTATTCAAATTACAAAATTCGATTCCTAACCTTCCCAATACTAACGGTACAACATTACTACTTTCCACACCCCTTTGGACGATTTTTGTAAGACGATTCGAATTCAAATTCGTTCGAATTAGAATTTTTTGTTTGTTTGAAAACATAAATGAGTTTTAAAAAATTTTCAAAAAACCAGAAGGTAGATATTCGAACAAATATGATTTAAAATCGTATTAGTGAAACAGGCCATTCCAGTAGTTTGAATTTCAAGAACCATATTTTTATTTAAACCTATTACGCTTAGAGTCACTGGCCTTCTTTCGAAAATTTAGTAATATTTATTACTTTTTTGCACATATAGTAAGCATTTTCCAGATCTATTGTATCACCCAATACTAAATTTAGTACCATTAACCACTTTTCCTAAGCTTATAACTATATTTTCCAAAAACGCCTCTATATCTCAAACCTAACCCCAGATTTTAGATTCCAATTATATTTCTTCATATAAAACTAAAGGTTTTTTCCAATTCTAAATTTAGTACCTTTCGAACGCATTTCCAAAACCACCTCCGCATCTCAACCGTACACACCAACAAAATTCAGAATTCAAAGTCTATCCGTACATGTTGGATATCCGTACACCTTTTGTACTGGGAGTACCATTTACCAAGTTTTTGCATCTTTTGTTTACCTACGGAACGTATGTCCAAGGCTCTTCCTTACACAGCAACACTGACTTCAGTTTCAAACATCCGAATTCAAAGTCTATGCCTAGACCCAAGTCAATGTTTAGTACTTTTTGTACGTACTAAAGTATTTAAAACATATGACCGTTGCCCTGCCCATGACATTAAAATCATTCTAGGCGAGTTTAATGCCAAAATTGGAAAGGAGAATATCTTTGGCCCAACAGTCGGGAAATTTAGTCTCCACAGTGAAACATCTGACAATGGTATGAGGCTGCTAGACTCTGCAGCTGCAAAAAACATGGTAGTTAGCAGCACCAGATTTAATCATCTCGATATTCATAAGGGCACCTGGCTGTCTTCAGATCAGAAAACAAGAAATCAAATTGATCACGTTGTGAAAGATGCAAGACATTCATCGAGCGTATTGGATGTACGATCGTTCCGAGGAGCAAACATAGACACGGACTACTACCTTGCTGCTGCAAAGGTACGCACCCGCTTAAACGTAGCAAACAAAGTACGAACAGACACAACACGAAAGTTAGACATCGGTAAGCTACAATCACAACAGATAGCCACAGCATATTCCACTCAACTAGCCCAATTGCATAATCAAAGCACTCCTCATCCCAATAACATATCATCGCAATGGCAAAGCATTGCCCACTCCATGCAAACAGCAGCAAAATCCATACTTGGATAACAGATACCTCCACCAAGGAATCCGCGGTATGATCAGGAGTGTCGTGCTGCTACCGAAGAGATAAATGCGGCATATAGGGCTACTTTACAATCCATAGCAACGCTTACCGCACGAGAGAGAGAGAGAGATATCGGGTTGAAAAGGAGAGAGGAGAAACGTCTTTTTCGCAAGAAAAAGAGGGAGATGGAAAAGCGGGAGTGTGAAAAAATCGAGATATACAGGAACCAGAATGAAGTCCGAAAATTCTACCAAAGAGTCAAGCATCAATGATGGCTTTGGTACAGGCACATTCTCCTATAGAGACCAGCAAGGTAATTCGGTAACTGATACAGATAATGTGCACAGGATATTGAAAGAACATTTTTCAAACCTGTTGGTATCCAATAGCAGCGAAGACGACGAAGATACCACAGTCCCAATCCCATAATATGGTATTGAATGTGTAACGCCCAGCCAAGATAAGGTTAAGACAGCAAAAAACCGGCTGAATAATAATAAGGCAGCAGGAGCCGATGGCTTACCAGCCGAGCTGTTCAAAACCTTAGGCGACACGCTGATAAGGTGTATTCATAAGCTAGTTACCACCATCTGGCATGAAGAACGAATACCCGACGATTGGAACCTGAGTATCCTGTGCCCCGTCTACAAGAATGGAGATAAGACTGTATGCTCTAACTATAGGATCATAAGTCTACTCCCTATTGCCTACAAGATCTTGTCAGGGACATTGTGCGACCGACTAAAGCCTATGGTCAACGAGATAATTGGGCCATACTAATGCGGCTTTAGACCTGGCAAGTCCACCATTGACCAGATATTTACACTGTGGCAAATCAAATGCAAATGGAGAAGACCCAAGGGATGCAGATCGACACCTACCACCTTTTGTCGATTATAAAGCAGCCTTCGACAGCCCGCTGCGTTCAAAGGTATTCCAAGCCATGTCTGAATTTGGTATCCCGGCAAAACTCATCCGGCTTTGTAAAATGACTTTAACTGACACGAGATCCTCAGTAAAAATAGGAAAGAACCTCTCCCAAGAGTTTTGTACCAGAAGAGGTTTCAGACAAAGAGACAACCTTTCGTGTGATCTCTTCAACATACTGCTGGAAAAGGTTATACAAGAGGCAAACGTCAAAAGAAGTGGCACAATCTACTCCAATAGCCACATGTTACTTGCATATACTGATGATATAGACATCAAGAGACGATCAGTAGAAGAAGTAACTGATACTTTTATGAAGGTCGAAGGAGAATCTGCTAAAGTGGTTCTGGCGGTAAACGGTAAGAAGACCAAGTTGATGGTGTCGACGCACAATGCGTCCATTGAGCTCGGACCAACTGTGGAAGTTGGTCCCTACAATATTGAGGTAGTAAAAGACTTCGTCTACCTCGGCACCTCCGTAAACACAACAAACGATCTCAAGGCCTGCGTACATAAGCTGCCTTGCCTGCCTACCTTGCTTACATCTGATAAAAGAATAAAAAAGAAAAGTGCAACCCAGTTCGAACTTTGCTCGGCCTTCTTTATTCTTTTACTTTTATTATGTCAGAAATGAAGCAGGAAACCAAGGCAACCAGGCAAAGCAGCTTATGTACACAGGCCTTCAGTTGTGAAATAAAAAGAAGAATTGTATTGGCCAACAGATGCTACTTCGGCTTAAGTAAGCAGTTTAAAAACAAAGCCACATCTCGTCAAACAAAAATAACGCTCTACAAAACACTGATACTACCCGTGCTGATGTATGGTTCCGAAGCCTGGGTACTTGCGCAGGCAGATAAGGCAGTGCTTGGCGTGTTTGAGAGAAAAATTCTTCGAAAGATCTA
Source organism: Musca autumnalis (assembly GCF_047663935.1). Lineage (NCBI taxonomy): Eukaryota > Metazoa > Arthropoda > Insecta > Diptera > Muscidae > Musca > Musca autumnalis. Next base: position 202,286,557 of record NW_027411755.1, read on the forward strand.
CGGACCAATCTGCGTTAACGGTGAATATCGACGTCGCATGAACCACGAGCTGTACCTGCTATACAACGGCATCAATATAGTTAAACGTATCGAGATGTAGCGATTGCGTTGTCTATGTCATATCATAAGAATGGTCAAAGATGAACCCGCAAAAATGCGTATAAATACGAACCGCTTGGTGGTGCACGCAGAATTTGGCAGGCCAAGGAATGGATGGCACAAACAAGAGGATGAAGAGGCGCGGTTTTCCAGAGTGCGAAGCAACAAATAGCGAGAATTGGATATCTTTTCGGCCTATGGAACAAATGTTCTGTAATTGGGCAGCTAAGTAAGTATTTAAAACCTTCTACACACAAAATTTCCCATAATACCAAATTTCGGAATACCCCTAAGCCGAATATGAAATTAAGTAGTATTTAGTATCCCACGTATACTTATAGAAGGTACTTCCAAAACCACATCAAAATCTCATTTCATAATTTCAATATACTTATGATACGTATTTCTAAAATTCAAAATCAAAAAACCCTAATATAAAAAATCAGAATTTTAACTCAATTTAGTACCTTACGTACTCTTATAGAATGTATTACCAAAATCGACTCCATATCACAAACGTACACACAAACAGTGACCCAAAGGCCAAAATTCAGAAATTATCTTATATACCTAAACCTAATACCCAATTAAGTACGGTTTAGTACTTTTCGTAGAACCCTCTCTACATATCAACCCTACGCAAGCGATCTTCATTCCAAAGATCAGAATTACAACTCTATCCCTACAACCTATACGAAAATTAGTATCAAATCGTACTTTTCGTGTATTTTCTGTACGTATGTATTTCCAAAACCATCTCCATTTCTCTACCCTACGCAAAATGTAGTTCCTTACCACCAATACCAAATTGTGTACCCTTTAGGACTTTCCGTACACATAAGTAAGAACTTCCAAAACTACCTCCATATCTCATTCCTTCAATCCAACAGTAATCTAAATTATTAATTTCAGGATTTTAGCTCCATCCACTCATTCAAATTGTACTAAATTTGTTATCATTTTGTACTTTTCGTGCCCATAAGTACGAATTTCCAAAACTACCTCAATCCTAAATTCCAACAGTAAACTAAATTTCAAAATTCCAGCTCCATTCCTTTACCCAAATTTCCAAAACTACCTCAAACCTACAATCCAACAGTAATCTTAATTCCAAATCTCAGGATTCCAACTCCACCCGTTTACCCAAACTCAAATTTGACCAAAATTAGTACCATTTTGTTCCTTTCGTATCCATAAGTCCGAATTTCCAAAACTACCTCAAACCTACAACCCAACAGTACTCTTAATTCCAAAATTCCGAATTCCAGCTCTATCCGATCACCTAAATCCAAATTGCACCAAATTTGGCACAATTTAGTTCTTTTCGTACCCATATTCACGAATTCTCAAAGCTACCTTCATATCTCAACCTACGCTCCAACAGTAATCTTTATTCCAAATCTCAGGATTCCATCTCTATACATTCCCCCAAATCCAAATTGTTTCAAATTTAGTACCATTTTGTACTTTTCGTACCCATAAGTAGGAATTTCCAAAACAATTTCAAACCTATAACCCAATAGTAATGTTAATTCCAAATTTCAGGATTCCAGCCCTATCCGTTTACCCACCAAATTTAGTACCATTTGGTACTTTTCGTACCCATAAGTACGAATTTCCAAAACAACCTCCAACTGTTATTTCAATTCCAAATTTCAAAATTCCTACTCTAGCCGTTCGTCCAAATCCAAATTGTACCAAATTTAGTACCTTTCGTACACATATGTATGAATTTCCAAAACTACCTCTATATCATTATCTACATTAATCTTAATTCAAAATTTCAGGATTCCAGCTCTATTCGTTCATCCAAATTCAAGTCGTACCAAATTTAGTACCATTTAGAACTTTTCGAAAACATGTGTATACATTTCCAAAATCACCTCCTTATATCAAACCTACATCTCAACCTTAATTCTCAATTCAAATGTCAAGATTCAAGATTCAAGATATATTTTGTTGAGACTTTTACACAATTATAAGGAAATATTTGACGTATAACAAGGAGATATTAAAATTTTAAAGTATTATTTTAATTTTGTTTTTTTTAATTCGTTGAGAGGTTAATAGCAACTTGCTTCGTAGAAGAGTTTTCAAAATGAACATGTATTAGTAGTTTACCAGTGTTTGCTCCCGACACTTAGTCTAAAATAATAGTGGCTATTTCCATAAAAACAACTTAAACTAATTTTACTTAATAGTAACTTAAAATTAAAAAAAAAAAAATAATAATAATAAATACAAAACGAAATCTTTTAAATATTAAAGATGCAGAAAAGAAAAAAGACTAGCCTCTATGAGAGCCAGGAGTTGTGTTAGTGTAAAAATCAGCGAGGAGCGAAGATGTTGGATTAAAATCATTCGGTATATTTTCCCTTATGATGCCAACAGGAGACAAATAGTTGCTATCTGACCAGCTAAATTCACGTTGGTGATTGTAAACGTCTTTAACCAATGTATTTTCGTGATTGGACAAGCTATCAACAAAATTTCTAAGATAGTTAAGTGCATATAAACCAATAGGTATAATGGAACATTCAGAGTAAATGTGACAATTAGAGTATCTTTTCGTAGAATTCTGAAAATTCTTATTCACACACAGCCTGAGCACCTTTCTTTCACAAACCTCAAGCTCTCGAACAACCGAAGGAGAAATGCTAAACCATATTGGAAAAGCATACACTAAAATAGGTCTTATGCAGGTCTTGTAAATTAAGAGCTTTGTCTTAATAGGCGTTGCTTTATTGCACAAAACACCGGCTAGAGCTCCTTTTGCTTTATTTGCTTTACGTAGTAATATTCTGGCGTGTTCATTAAATTTGACTAACTTGTTGAAATGAACACCCAGATATTTAAAACTGTTCTTAAACGGAATTTCATTTCCATTTAAAATCAGTTTCAAGGACTTACTTTCAGGCACGACATATCTAGCACATTTTCCCGAAGCATTTCTGAGACACAAGGCTTCGCATTTTTCAACATTAATCTTAATTCCCCAGGAAGAATAGTAGTCGCTAACTACAGAAAGGTGATTTTGGACTTTGGATAAAGCAACTGTGGGAGACTCGGAATGTGCATATAACAAAGAATCATCTGCGTATAAAATACTTCTAGAATCATCACAGATATGTGGGAAGTCATGAATAAAAATGGTGTACAAAAATGGAGCCAAGATAGATCCCTGTGGAACCCCACAATGTATACATCCAAGTGTACTTATATTACCATTAAAGTCCACAAAGAATTTCCGATTATCGAAAAAACTGCAGAGAAGCTTAATAGTATGTCCGTTAAACCCCAGGTTTACCAATTTGAAGAGGATTCCGTTATGATAAGCATTGTCAAATGCTTTCTCGATATCTAGTGACACAGCAACCGTACATTTACGTTCTCTTAAATTCCTCACGACATCGTCGTGGAATTTCAGTAATGCATGAGTGGTTGAGTGCCTTTTTTTAAATCCAAACTGGTACTCTGGAATATATCCTTCTTCAACTTCATTCCGCATCTTCCCTAAAATTAGTTTTTCGAATAATTTCCCTAAATTCGAAAGCATTGATATTGGGCGAATATTATTAATATCGCAGTTGCCAGGTTTTTTAGCGATCGGAACAATTTTTGCTATTTTCCAATCATTAGGAAAGTAGCAATTGTTAAAGCAATTATTAAATATTATGGTTAAAAATTCTAAAGCCAAAGAGGGCAGTTTTCTTATAATATAATTGGACAGGTTATCGGGACCAGATGATTTTTTATTATTCAATAATCTTACTTCTTCTACCAAATTTCCTAAAGATGTGAAATTTGAATTTGTATTGCTCAACGAACCAGAATTAGAATCAAATACGCAAATGGACTCAGATGTACTAGATAGACTACTTCTAATAGTCGTTTCTATTTCTGAAACATCCCTGTTTGGAACTGATGACTGATAAACTGAAGAAAAATGATCCTTTAAAATATTAATCCCACTCGAACCATCCATTATTATGCCGCCCGAGGAAACTTGACTCAAACAAGACTTGCGCTTAGTTCCAGTAATATTGTAAATTTCTCTAAATGCATTAGGTCCAGGTTTAATTTTTTCTAGACGGCTACTTAAACGTTCGCTCTGTTCTAAACTTACTTGTTCTTTGATTATTATTCCAAGCAACTGAATTTGTTTCGAAATCAAGACGTATTCAGCATGACTTCTATTTAAAGTTCTATGATAAATACGTTTTAACTTTCGTTGCATATCATACTTTATCTTAAATAATTTTCTTAAATTTTCGGAGACAAAAAATTTCTTATCTTTTACATATGTCAACGAAGAATGACTATTAACTGTCTGACTGACTATGGTTGCAAAATCAGAAATATATTTGTCGATCTCCAAATTACTGAGGTTCCGGTCAGAAGGTGGATAGTTTTCTGACAAACTTATAGTTATATCCCTCTGAAAATTATTCCAATTTGTTGACTCAAATGATCTATAGGTACGAGGGGTTTTTAGAAGGAATTCGAAATCGTTGAATAGAAGCTGAAGTTGTAATGGAAAATGGTCAGAAAAACCAGATAAACATTGTGTCTTATAATTAGGATTAACTACATTAACAAGGTAAGAGCTAACTAAAAAGTGATCTAAATGTGAAGAACGTTGGTTTGGCGTCACAAATCCTTGTAAAGTACAAAGAATTGTTCACCAACCAATTATTTAACACAATTCCATTGGAATTGGCAAAAACGTCGCCCCAAACAGTGGACTTGGCGTTGAAGTCTCCTCCAATAATCACACCATCAAAGTTTTGAGCAAACATGCTTATTGAATTAAGACCATCAGAAAGTGAAGCTGAATTAAAGTTCGAAGGCCAATACACACATCCAAGAAGTAAATGCTTAATAGTCCCGTTGAAGTTTAAATCAACTTTTATAAATAGGCTTGGGAAATTTAAGCCAGGAATTTCAACTCGTGTATAAAGTATGGAATTCTTTATCACAATTCCAATACCCTGAGCCTTGTAATCTCTTAAGAATGAATACTGCCCTAAGTTAACTCGCTTTCGAAAATTCAAGTGGGTTTCTTGAATGAAAGCAAAATCAATATTATTATCACGTAAAATTTCACATAATTCTATTCGTCTACTAGTATCCACTAGGGATCTAACATTAAAAGACAGAAATTTCATAGTCTTATTAACCATAAGATTGTGAAATTTCTTTCATTAACAACAAGCAATCGTGTTTTGCTTGCTCTTTTGGCAAAGTTTTATAGTTAAGAAGAAAATTTTTAATTCTGTCTTCTAAAGACAGTACCTCGGAACCACAAAGGACTTTCGCTTATTCCAAAAACTCCGCGATTAAAGGGGAAGGTTTAGGTTTGTTAACAACATCTGAAGAGTCTTTTCTAACAGTATTTCTAAAGCAGGACGCAAACGATTTTCCTGCACTAACGAATCCTGACTGATCAATAGCACGATAAACATTCTCCGAAGCCAATTTCTTTTTTTTCTTACTTTCCTCTAGAAGTCTGTTTCTGTACTCCTGGTACTTTTTAAAAGCAGGGCAACCCCTCCAATTTGCAGGATGGCCCAATTCACCACAGTAGCTTCTCCACTTAGGAGCTTCTCCATTCTGACCTTGCACACAGGCACCTGGTTCGTGGGACGAATCACATTTTAAACAAGAGAATGGTCTGCAACAATTCCTAGCAATATGCCCCCATTTTTGACACCGTTTGCACTGTATTTCCTTAAAATTGGGATGCTCCCAATAGGCAACCTGATCCAAAACCAGTTTCCTGTGAGCTATATCAGCTACTTTCTTACCGGGGAATAATGTTACTTGGAAAAGCCCAGTATCGTAGTTATTACGCTTAGAGTGTGCCGATTGAAATTTCACGATTGATTCAACAATACCAGGGTCGGAAATATCGAGAAAAGATTTAACATCACTCTCTTGGGTGCCGAGAGCAAGCACACGTAAAATTAAGGTAACTCTCTTAAATTCCTTTGGTGTATACGAATAAGAATCCTTACCTTGTTCGCGCAGTATATGCAACATTTCGGAATGAATATGTGGATCTTCCAAGTATAGCTTGCTTTTAAAACGACTTTGGTTAACAAACCTAAAATTCACCTTGGGAGAACGGGAATTTAGCTGATCAATCATGCCTTTAACATCAACATTTCGCAAAAAGATGGGGGGACAGAATTTGGTTGAAACAGATTTGGGTGTTTGTTTTTTTGGTGGTACATTAAGTTTTGCTTTGGGTGACGGAACATTCAAATCTCCTACTATAAAGTCTTGTAAAATTGCAAATCTGTTTTGCCCTAAATTAGAGTTCACATCTGCTGCATTGACTGTTTTCGCCATTGGCCCATTTTGAGGCACACCAGTATTTCCAAGGAACGTAACATTTTTTTGGATCCCAGAGTCATTACACTCATTATGTCGTTTTCTTTTATTTTCAACTAAACGAAAATCTTGGTCATCGGAATTCGATTGCGCCGCTGAATTATTAAGTGGTTGATCAATATAATCCATATCTGAGTTAATTTCTGAATCCCGAGGAATCAAAGATCTTCTTTCATCAAAAATCGCTTGATGCAACGATGATTGTTGAGGCTTATCGACATGTTTGGAAAGATTACCGGCAAGCAAATTCTTATCCGGCGGCTTTTTAAGCCCAACCGATTTGTACTCCTTGCTCATTACGGCTTTATTCGAGGGTCTTCGGGATTTATCAAAAATTTCCCAATAAAATTAAATTCAATAAATTTTTTGATTAATGAAAAAATTAAATATTTTCCAGAAACACGTCTACTTCGTTACGAGTACGATGGAAAAGTCCTCCAAATGTCAAGCTTTAAGCTCTATCGGTTCACATAATACAAAATGGTACTACATTTAGTACATTTTAGTACTTTTCCTACACTTTTAGTTCGAATTTCTAAAAACCCGCTGGTACATCTATCATTCACTCCATCAGTGACCTCATTCCAAATTTCAATGTTCTAGTTCTACCGGTTCGCCAAATACAAACGGTATCATATTTAGTACTTTTTAGTACTTTTCGTACCGTTCCCGTACGAATTTACAAAAACCCAGCCTTATCTGACACATTCGGACCAAGACTGACCCTCACCCAAAATACCAAGATTCTACCTCTAAAGTCAGTCAGTCAGTCAGTGAGTCAATCACTTTACTCTTTTATAATTATAGATTTATTTTAATGTCGGTTATTTAATTCCAAACTTTTTCTAGTAGTTACAAAACTTTTCTGCCAAAAATTGTGGGCCTGGATCCACGTTTGGGTATAGCCATGGATCGGTACCTCTCAATTTTCAGTATTTCCGAAAATTAATTATTTCGCGTGAACATAGGGTATGATATATTCGGCCCTGCCCGACTTTGTTAGAAATTTGATAGATTAGGAATCTCCATCGAATTTATTTTAGTTTGAAACACAATTTTTTTTGCTGTTTTCATTATTTTCTTTATTTGTATTTTATTCAATGCATCACTTTTCAGAAGAAACCTAATGTCCAAATCTAGAAACTTCCGGCTCCTCCAACATGAACACCATGTGCAACACCAGCTTTACCACCACTTACAGCACCACTTGCAGCAGTATCTAAACGGCCTTTTGAAAGACCGCTGACTCCTCCAGAAGCAATACCAAGTAGACCACCACCAGCTCCACCAAGAATAGCACCAGCACCCAGTACTGGAGCTGCGGCCTGAGTTCCTAGATCAGGAGCAGCACTGACGGCCATAATGCCAACGGCGATAGCACTCAAGATACCGAACAATTTCATTTTGATTTGAAGACGATGTGCGTTTTCTTTAGAAGCGAATTACTGCTTTGTTCTAAATTTCGCAAACGTTGGTCTTTTTATATTATTTTTCTTCCATGAAATTGATTAGCCCACTTCTCTTATTAACAAGATTAAAGCAGCAAAACTAGCTCCTGCTTGCTTGAAGTTGTAATTAAATATATTACCAACAACAACAAAACAGCAAACACAATTAAGCGCCAAGACATGCTTGAGAATTATTGCTTTTATCCTCATTATTTAGGCAGTTTCAAAATTAGAGTTGGGCAATTGAACGACCTAGTTCACTGTCCTAGTTCAAAAACGTATGAGTAACATCATACAAACTAACGTGAAATAATAAGTATACGCATTTTGTTCAAAGAAACGACCGGTGTCCATTGAACTAGATTGTGAACTAGGTAGTTCAATTTAGTTCAATTTGCACAACTCTATTTCAAATGAATGAATGTTAAGCTCGTTGTTTCTTAAAACACTCTTCGCAGCAGCACAAAGCTGTAAACGTCGCATTGGCTTTCTCCATACAAGTGGATCCACTGTGCAACGATGGGAAGAATATTCGGCCATGACTCAATCTAATTTGCTACTGTCTGTTTGATTATTTTCTCCTCTTAGCATATTGTGTAATTTCATTTGAAGCTGCCTAAATAATGAGGATAAAAGCAATAATTTTCAAGCATGTCTCGGCGCTTAATTGTGTTTGCTGTTTTGTTTTTGTTGTTAATATATTAAATTATAATTGCGAGCAAGCAGGATCTAGTTTTGCTGGTTTAATCTTGTTAATAAGTGAAGTGGGCTAATCAATTTCGTGGAAGAAAAATACTATAAAAAGACCAACGTTTGCGAAATTTAGAACAAAGCAGTAATTCGCTTCAAAAGAAAACGCACATCGTCTTCAAATCAAAATGAAATTGTTCGGTATCTTGAGTGCTATCGCCGTTGGCATTATGGCCGTCAGTGCTGCTCCTGATCTAGGAACTCAGGCCGCAGCTCCAGTACTGGGTGCTGGTGCTATTATTGGTGGAGCTGGTGGTGGTCTACTTGGTATTGCTTCTGGAGGAGTCAGCGGTCTTTCAAAAGGCCGTTTAGATACTGCTGCAAGTGGTGCTGTAAATGGTGGTAAAGCTGGTGTTGCACATGGTGTTCATGTTGGAGGAGCCGGAAGTTTCTAGATTGGGACATTAGGTTTCTTCTGAAAAGTGATGCATTGAATAAAATACAAATAAAGAAAGTAATGAAAAAAGCATAAAAAAAAAATTGTGTTTCAAACTAAAATAAATTCGATGGAGATTCCTAATCTATCAAATTTCTAACAAAGTCGGGCAGGGCCGAATATATCATACCCTATGTTCACGCGAAATAATTAATTTTCGGAAATACTGAAAATTGGGAGGTACCGATCCATGGCTATACCCAAACGTGGATCCAGGCCCACAATTTTTGGCGGAAAAGTTTTGTAACTACTAGAAAAAGTTTGGAATTAAATAACCAACATTAAAATAAATCTATAATTATAAAAGAGTAAAGTGATTGACTCACTGACTGACTGACTGACTTTAGAGGTAGAATCTTGGTATTTTGGGTGAGGGTCAGTCTTGGTCCGAAGGTGTCAGATAAGGCTGGGTTTTTGTAAATTCGTACGGGAACGGTACGAAAAGTACTAAAAGGTACTAAATATGATACCGTTTGTATTTGGTGAACCGGTAGAACTAGAACTTTGAAATTTGGAATGAGGTCACTGATGGAGTGATGTACCAGCGGGTTTTTAGAAATTCGAACTAAAAGTGTAGGAAAAGTACTAAAATGTACTAAATGTAGTACCATTTTGTATTATGTGAACCGATAGAGCTAAAAGCTTGACATTTGGAATGAGAATTAAGGTTGAGTTGTAGGTTTGATATAAGGTGGTGATTTTGGAAATGTATACACATGTTTTCGAAAAGTACTAAATGGTACTAAATTTTGTACGACTTGAATTTGGATGAACGAATAGAGCTGGAATCCTGAAATTTTGAATTAAGATTAATGTAGATAATGATATAGAGGTAGTTTTGGAAATTCATACTTATGGGTACGAAAAGTACCAAATGGTACTAAATTTGGTACAATTTGGATTTGGGTAAATGGATAGGGCTGGAATCCTGAGATTTGGAATTAACATTACTGTTGGGTTGTAGGTTTGAAATTGTTTTGGAAATTCCTATTTATGGGTACGAAAAGTACAAAATGGTACTAAATTTGAAAAAATTTGGATTTGGGGGAATGTATAGAGATGGAATCCTGAGATTTGAAATAAAGATTGCTGTTGGAGCGTAGTTTGAGATATGAAGGTAGCTTTGAAAATTCGTGAATATGGGTACGAAAAATACTAAATTGTACAACATTTGGTGCAATTTGGATTTAGGTGATCTGATAGAGCTGGAATTCGGAATTTTGGAATTAACCCCCTGTTTTTGTAACTATTTTTTGTTCGTTCGTCTATAGTCGTAATAATTTGGGCATCCATAACTCTGCCCCTAAATGACATGCGGATCTAATTCTTCGTAAAGACGTTCTATATATAGTTAAGAATTCCTCATTCAAAAATCAGCGTTCCACATTTGCGCTAAAGCGAGTAAATCGATCTTAAAAATTTGACAATTCGTGTGAGAACATAATTTTTTTTTACAAAAACTAGGGGTAAGAGTACTGTTGGATTGTAGGTTTGAGGTAGTTTTGGAAATTCGGACTTATGGATACGAAAGGAACAAAATGGTACCAATTTTGGTCACATTTGAGATTGGGTAAACGGGTGGAGTTGGAATCCTGAGATTTGGAATTAAGATTACTGTTGGATTGTAGGTTTTAGGTAGTTTTGGAAATTTGGGTAAAGGGATGGAGCTGGAATTTTGAAATTTGGAATTTAGATTACTGTTGGAATTTAGGATTGAGGTAGTTTTGGAAATTCGTACTTATGGGCACGAAAAGTACAAAATGGTAACAAATTTAGTACAATTTGAATGAGTGGATGGAGCTAAAATCCTGAAATTAATAATTTAGAATACTGTTGGAGTGAATTACTGTGTACTAAATGGTACTAAATTTTGTAAAATTTAAATAGAACTACAATACTGAAATTTGGAATTAAAATTAATGTTGGAGTTTGGGATTGAAATATGGAGGTAGTTTTGGAAATTCTTACTTGTGTGTACGGAAAGTACTAATTGTGTACCCTCAATTTGGTATTGGTGGTAAGGAACTACATTTTGCGTAGGGTAGAGAAATGGAGGTGGTTTTGGGAATACATACGTACAGAAAGTACACGAAAAGTACTATCTGATACTAATATCTGGAATGAAAATCGCTTGCTTAGGGTTGATATATAGAGAGGGTTCTACAAAAAGTACTAAACGGTACTATAAGAGTACGTAAGGTACCAAATAGAGTTAAAATTCTGAGTTTTTATACCCTACACCACTATGTGGGTCGAAGACACATAGCTGAGTCGATCTGGCTATGTGTGTCCGTCCGTCCGTAAGTCTGTCCATCTAAACCTAGTAATCACGCTACAGGTCGTATCGTCACCAAATTTTGGGTGTTGATGAGGGCCCCGGAAGGGAAGAAGCCTATTGATTTTGGTGATGGTCGGATAATATTTAGGGGTCGGAATGGGCAAAAAACTTATGTGGATAAAAAGACAACGTTTGTTTCCAAAGCGAATATCTCAGCTTACATAAGGTGCATACCAAAAGAAAAATGAAAGCAGAAAATACCACCTTTCAAACGGTGCAAAGGAGGTTGATATAGGTGGTCAAACAACGAAGATATCGCAATAGCCGCTAATAGGACCCAACTTTTCCTTTTTGCGATTTTAGTTACAATGACGAATATCACAACTTTGGCTCGCGACTTTCCAAAAGCAAAGTCTGGCTATGAAAGCAAAAAATCTTATCTTACAATGATGCAAAGTAAGTTGGCGTAGGTGGCCAAATAACGAAGATATCGTAATAGTCGGTAATACATCCCATTTTTAAATTTTTTGTAATCACGCTACAGGTCCCAATTTTGATCGGATTGTCACGAAATTTTGGGGATTGTTGTGGGTCCTACAGAGGAAGAAGTCTATTGATTTTGGTGATGGTCGGATAATATTCAGGTGTCGGAATGGGCAAAAAAGTTTTTTGGAGAAAAAGTCAACGTGTTATTTCAAAGCAAATATCTCCGCTTCTATAAGGGGTATATCAAAAGCAAATGCTGCTAATGAAAGTAAAAAATATCACATTTGCAACAATGTAACATAGGTTGTCGTAGGTGGTCAAACAACGAAGATATCGCAAAAGCCGCTAATATAACACAACTTTTCATTTTTGCAATTTTAATAATAATATCACAGCTTTGGCTGGGGACCTTCCAAAAGCAAGGTGTGACTATGAAAGTAAAAAGTCCCATCTTTACAATGATGCAAAGCAAGTTCGCGTAGGTGGCCAAATAACGGAGATATCGCAATAGTCGGTAATACATCCAATTTTTTAATTTTTTTGTAATCACGCTACACGTCGCAATTTTGATTGGACCGTTACGAAATTTTGGGTGTTAATGGGGGTCCCACAGAGAAAAAACCTATTAATTTTTGGTAATGGTCGGATAATATTCAGGGTTCGGCATTAACAAAAACTTATTTGGAGAAAAGGCCAACGTTTTATTTCAAAGCGAATATCTCTCTTCTGCAAGAGGTATATCGAAAGCCAAACCTGGCGAGGAAAGTAGAAAATATCACAACGATGTGAAGTAGGTTGTCATAGGAGGTCAAACAACAGAAATATCGCAATAGTCGTTAATGCGTCCCTTTTTCCATTTTTTGTGCAATCACACTACAGGTCGGAATTTCGATCGGATCCTCACGAAATTTTGGGGGTTGATGGGGGTTTAACAGAGAAAGAAGCTTATTGATTGTTGGCGTACATCCCACTTTTCTATATTTTTTTTTTTTGAGTTTTACTGACGTTGCAATTAAATGCGTTTCAACAAAATTGACCTGTTTTAATGAAGACATTCGGAGCAAAAGCGCTAAGCTATCCCAATTTTAATATTTTGAATTTTACCAGTCAAAAGATTATGCACAGAGGCAGTGGTGTAGGGTATCACATAGTCGGCCCCGACCCGACTATAGACTTGGCTCACTTGTTGTATTAGGGTTTTTTGATATTGAATTTTAGAAATACGTATCACAAGTATATTAAAATTATTGAGATGTGGATGTGGTTTTGGAAGTACCTTATATTAATATACGAAGAATACTAAAAACTACTTAAAGAAGATAGTTTAAGTCAGCTACGGTAACGGTGATATACCCTTAGCCTCTGCCGTATAAAAATATATTTATTTTGTAACACGAGTTTGCTTCAAAATACGTGGAATCTGTAGGTATGGTAATATGGTGCTATACGAAATCAATTTTAGTAAACTAACTTCAGAGTTTTGGAAAAGTTTGAGAATTATTTTTTTCAGATTTGTAATTTTTGTTGGAGCCGGCAGGGGTTTTTGGAACTTCTGGACTATTATCTCAGGAATTATGACTTACCCCGGACAAGGGACCAGAATAGGGACCTTTAAAAACCCTTCTTCAAAAAAAAAAAAATAAATAAAAATAAATAATTTTGATTTTTCGAAATAGTCTGGCTTAATCCCATTGTTGTTGAAGTTTTTTCTGGGTTCACCTTTATACTTCGAGCTGCCGATTGATGTTTGGGTGTAAAAAGTTTTTTGTTGAAGAAGTTATTGAAAAATAACATCGGTGGAGAATATCCACAAACAAGAAACAGGGGAACTGATGAGATCCTATGGCGAGGATCGAAACTAGTCTTCCCTGCCTTAACCCTTGGCGAACAATACCAAACCATCTCCACTAATAAATTAGTTGTTTCAAATATTAAAACAACAACAATGGGATTAAGCCAGACTATTTTGAAAAATCAAAATTGTAACAGATCTAAAAAAAATAATCAAATAGATCCGATACGGGTCCTCAAACTACACTTTTCTCAAATTTTGAGTGGTAGGTACTCGAAGGACGGACCGATATAGTCCACATTCCAACCTGATATATGACTGGATGAAAATCCCATTGAGAGTCATCTTGCGGCGCAAGTACAATCTGCTGAAAAAAAATCAAAACGATTCGAGAGGATTCTTAAATTTCTCTTTTCCGAATTTTGTGTGGGAGGTACCCTAAGATGTGGATCGATATAGTCATTTCCGATCTATATCTGGAAGCAATAATAATACATGGAGAGTTTAGAGCAAATCGATGGCTCACTTCGCCAGTTATCGTTCACACAATTTTTCGAAAACAATTAGAACTTTTTTGGGGGAGGTGTGGACCGACATAGCCTACATTCGAACTTGAACAAATTTTTGGCAAAATATTACGAAGTATAAAATTTGGTTCTAATCGGTAGATCCGTTCGAGAATTATCGTGCGCACCAGCCATCTAGACATTAAGAGAAACAGATGAATAGACTCCAAATTGTCTGAAACGAATTTCGTCCAAACATACTTGGGGTCTAAAACCAATATTTCAATGAGACCCATCTTTGGTCGTATTTTCTTTGCATCCCCTTTACACTCAATCCTGAGGTATAAAATAGATGACGAAACGACCTCATGCTGCAATATTTGTATAAAAAATTTGACAACTGAACTGAATATGTCTCTGTCATGATAAAGATAATTTGTAGCATGGCAGGAAATTGTGGTTCTTTATACAAAACCCATTATATATTAGGCAGTAGACCCGTTATCTAGCAGACACATTATGTAATTGGCATCAGAGGAAAGGTCAGTAGTTATTATTCTATATCTAGGCTACTTTGCCGGTATATGCCCTCCAGGAATTAAAATATGGACCAAAAATAAAATGTGTATATGTTTCATACAAAGGTAATGGTCTATGTCACCCGCTAAATAATATCAGATCATCATGCAAAATTATAGGCATTTTCTTCTACCTAAACTCTTACCTCGTGCAAAATTTCGTGACTATTGAGCTATAATTGCAACCTCTAGAGTGTTAATTACTACACTACAAACTAAGACCTGGATATATTAGGCTGTAGCCCTGTTATCTGATCACGTACATCAACGTAATCGACATCAGTGCAAAGGTCAAGGGATCGTCTTCCAAATATAACTCACGAGGGAAGAATGTGTCTTTCAGGAACAAAGATATAAGCTGTATATTAACATTTTTTCACAATTTTCACACAAAAGTTCTGGTCCATTCAACCCTCTAAATATTATCTGATCGGCATCTCAAATTGCAAGGTACTTCTTTGTCATATACTCTTACCATATTTATTGCGACCTACAGAGCCGCTACAAAATTGGATAAAAATTATGTTTTTGGTCCATTTTACCCGCTAAATATTAAACGATCATCTCTAACAAAAATAGGGATCTATTCTGGTCTGGACCCGACATACATGTAAAATTTCGTGACGATCGGTCCATAATTGCGGCCTGGAGTTTGGTTACAATTTATAATGGACAGACGGACGGACGGACACACATCTCAAAATTGCTTTACCTCGCTTTTGTATACCCAATTTGGGATCTCCGACGAATATTTCGCGGTGTTACATGAATTTTTACCAAATCAAACTTATAACAAAATAGGGTATAACAAATGGAAAATTGGGATGTACGACACCCTATTTCGCATCATTATACAAGTGATATTCTCTTCTTTTATTTACGGGAAAACTTTGAATGTTTTCTACACATAAGTTTTTTTGTCCGTTCCGACCACTGAATATTATCAGAACATCACCAAACTCAATATGCTTCTTCCTCTCTGGGTCCCCCATAAGCCACGGAGTGGTTGTCCTCCTACGCCAACCTACTTTGCACAAATGTAAAGGATATCTTTGCCTCCTCCATTGACGAGTCTTCCTTTTAAAATACACTTCGCAGATGAAGTGAATTTCATGAATTTTTACATATTTTCTTTCATGATGTAGTTTCTTCATACTGTACAGGTACCTCACATAAGATACATGTGCAGTTTCTTATATCCATCCGTAAGCCAGTATTTTTTTCAAAAACATGTAAGATTTTCATGAGATGCAAAATGACTTTCCTATTTGTCCCTACATTCCCATTATTTGCTCATAGATTTCCCCTCTTATTTGGTAAATGCTCTCAACTTTGTTCTCTTTTTCGTTTGAATGGTCTCATCGTCTCAGCATCGCATTGACCCTGTATTAACAAACCACAACACAACAACCTGACTAAAATACAGCAAAACGCTTTACGCTAAATTACCACCGTCGCAACAACTAACAAACCAAACACCTTCAGTGCTGTTGTAGTCGAAAGCCACAAAGTGTACAATATACAATATAGTTCGCATCTACAATTTTTTAATTTATTTAATATAAAGGCAACATCTAATATCTCAACTTAGTGCTGATAGGCTCAACATGTATGTACATTTGGTTCATATTGCTATGCTCACAAGACGATACCAAGTACAATGGAAATCATTAGAAGAATCGGTAAATTACAATAATACAAAATAAAAGCATTTTATGCTTTACCACTGCACTACCCAGTCAAATAATCATCAGATGGAAACATTTCCCATATATGTTCAAACGTGTTGCATTCATAAATAAATGTAAACAATCGCCTTTTAAGTGACTCAGGCGTCACTTAGAAGTGTCTATATATGGGATAAAAGATAACCATAATAATGTTAAAGGCATTGTTTGTGTAATTTACCAAGGATCGTCTTTCATCTTCCTTGGCGTGTCTCCGGAGTAACGTAAGAGAGTGAGAAACTCACTTCCAAATGCTGGCAGGGTCTGGTTTGGTTGGTGGTGTTTGGTTAGTCAATGAAAACAAACTCGGCAAATCGTGTTTTTTTTTATCTCTTAAAGGAAACCTGTATTTTTTGCTTTATGAAAGGCGCTCATGAAATGCAGAAATTTGAATCTTGGCAAGAGATTATGAACGTTATTCCTAAAATGCAGTAATTGTTTTCTGTGTACTAAAAGCGGAGATATTCACAAAAGAATAAATAAAATCAATAGGCGTCTTCTTCTGTGGGACCACCATCAACGCCCAAAATTTCGTGATTATCCGATCAAAATTCCAATCTGCAGCGTGATTACAAAAAATTGCCGACTTTTGCTATATCTCCCTTATTTGACCACCTACGCCAACCTACTTTACATCAATGTAAAAGAAATTAGTAGACAATAATTGATGATCAAAAATCTTCTGATATAGAAGAGCAAGTACTAATGACGTAGGAATAAAACTTACCATAGTATTTGTGAACATTGAAAAATGGGATTACCAAGCAGGACTATAGGAAACGTTTGGAGTTTCAATTAACTGACGTATTTATACCCTCAGCCTTTAGGCTAAGGAGGGTATATACACTTTGATACGATGAAAATGTGCCTCATCGAAATAATGGTTTTAGACCCCAAGTATGTTTGGACGAAATGTGTTTCAGACAATTTGGAGTCGATCTAGCCATGTCCGTCCGTCTGTCTGTCTGTCCGTCTGTCTGTCCTGCTGGCTGGAGCGCACGATAACTCTCGAACGGATAAACCGATTCTGTTCAAATTTTGGCTTTCGTAATATTTTGCCCAAACTTAGTTTAAGTTCGAAGATGAGCTACATCGGTCCACTCCTTCCGATACCTCCCCCACAAAATGTTCGGAAAGTTTGTGCGCACGATAACTCTTAAAGGCAGTGACCGATTTGGTCCATACTTTGTATAGCGTAAACTTTCTACCAGAGTAATATGAGTTTCCAATATGGTCTCAATAGGTCCACTCCTTCGGGTACCTCCCACACAAAATTTCGGAAAAGTTCAGTTTAGGGCCATCTCTCGAATCGCTTTGATTTTTGTTTAAGCAACTTGTATTCACTACCCTTCATACGGCGGTACAAGTTTCATCAGGGGCAAGTCCATACTTCTTGAGAAAATAGCATGAAAGTTGCAAAAAAACCCTATGACACCGTGTGAGGTGGTTGGAGCGCAAGATAACTCTCGAACGGATCTACTGATTCGGTCCAAAATATGGCCTTAGTAATATTTTGTCCAAACATAGTTTAAGTTTGAAGATAAGCCATATCGGTCCACTCCTTCAGGTACCTTCCCCACAAAAGTTCAAAAATGTTCGGAAAAATTGTTCGTACGGCAACTCTTGAAGGGAGTGGCCGAATTGGTCTATACTTTACACATCCTTATATATCTACCAGATATAGATCAGGTTCAAATATGATATCGAATCAATTTGAATTTTTTTGAAGCAACTTTCATTCGCTGCCTCTTTTACGATGGTAAAAGTTTTTTAGGGGCAAGTCCATACTTCTTGAGCAAACAGCCCGAAGAGTGTAAAACCCCCCTATGGCACCATATGTTGTGGCTGGAGATCCACTTCCATAATGGTCAATGTCGATCCATTCCTTTTAGTATCTCCTCTGCAAAACTTTTGATCTTTAATCCTAATCAACATTTTTGTCGGTTCATACATCCAAAATTTTTAAAACCCCCTAAATACAAACGTTTTTTGGGAAAAAAATTATTTCAATATACACAGGCTGAGGGTATATCTCTGTCAGCAAAGCCGACTGATACTTTTTTACTTGTTTCGCATATACATTTATCTAATGAATTGCGTATATATACTAGTTACTAAGCTTTGCCTTCGTCTGCCACAAAAACAACATCCTAATATGCCTGAAGATCGGCCTAACCACCCGCGAATGTAGCATAATGGTTGGATACGTGGGACTTCGGTTGACTCCTAATTTTGCAATGTATCTCTTAGGTCTAAACAGCCCAACTCGAAAGAGAATTAATTAAATAAATATCAATATAAATATCCTTTGCCTTAATAAGGCAAAACTAAAAAAAAGAAATCTTGTCTTCTTCGATTAACTGGATACTGAAATACTCCTACTTCTATCTGAAGGTCCCCAACCAAAGCTGTGGTATTCGTCATTATAATTAGAATCGCAAAAATGAAAAGTT
Organism: Musca autumnalis; assembly: GCF_047663935.1. NCBI lineage: Eukaryota > Metazoa > Arthropoda > Insecta > Diptera > Muscidae > Musca > Musca autumnalis. Next base: position 202,305,506 of record NW_027411755.1, read on the forward strand.
GAATTGGATTAGCGACTATTGCGATATCTCCAGTCTTTGACCACCTACGCCTTACTTACTTTGCATCAATGTAAAGGTGACATATTTACTTCCATTGCAAGATTTTACTTTTGTTACCCTTAAAGAAGCAGAGGTATTCGCTTTGAAATAAAACCTTGACTTTTTCTCTAAATGAGTTTTTGCCAATTTCGACCCAACTCAACGGGCTTCTTCCCCACAGGAACTTCCATTAATGCTTAAAATTTGGCGACGATCTGATAGAAATTGCGACCTGTAGCGTGATTACAAAGTTTATATGGACAGAGGGACACACATAGCCAGATCGACTCGAGACATTCATTTTGGTATATTTAAATATTAGTCACAACCAACTTTTAATCCCCTCCCCATTTTGTGGTGTAGTGTACACAGAAAAAATAATTATTTCATTTCAGGAATAGTGTTCATAAAGTCATGCAAAGGTTCAAATTTCTTCATTTCATGAACGAAAAAAAAAATACTTATCTATCTCCCACGATTGCCAATATCGCAATCGATAAACTTCTTGACGACGTGATTGAGGAACTAAGGACGAAAAACATACAGATAAAATACATTTCAAAATACGTTGACGATATTTTTGCCATTATAAACAATAACCACATAGAAACTATACTTCAACAACTCAATATACATATATCACAACAAACTACAATTTACGGTGGAAATAGAAAATAAAGGCTCAATTCCCTACCTTGACATCACAATCCTTAGAGAAAGTGACAAAATCATCACAAATTGGTATTCAAAACCAACGTCTTCCGGTAGACTAATAAACTATAACTCAACACAACCATTTAAAATGAAACAGAATATAGCAATAAATCTTGCAAAGAAAATATTTGAGTTAAGTGATAAAAGATTCTATAACGAAAACAAAAAGAAACTACATAAAATACTAAGGAAAAACAATTAACCAACGAAAACCATAAAATATATAATTGAAAAGAGTATGCAACAAACAACATCACAGGCCGAAAGAAAAACTAAACCGAAAGAAAAACTAAAATTTACCTAATTTTTCAGTGTACCATTCATACCAAAACTCACTGAAAACAAATCTTTAAGCTGAGTACACATTGCCAGTTTTGAATGACGATTTTTTGCAATTATCGATAACTGTCCAACCGCCCAGCAACCACAAAATATTTTGTGGTTGCATGATGAATGACAAAAATGTACGGCCACACTAGCAAGCAACAACAAAGTTGTCATTCAAAACTGACAATGTGTACCCAGCTTTAAGAACCATGATAAAAACAAACAACACGGCCATCGCATACAAATCCAACGAAACATTAAACCAGTGGAAGTCATTGTGACTCACAAGAGAGACCATGTGCTCTAAGTGAGCGTAAATTGCTTATCGCTCACATCCTGTGTAGAAGCTAACACGCTGTGTACATCAACAAATTTACGCTCATTGAGAGGACAAGGGAGACCCAAAAAAATTTTCTCTACCTTACTCTGCATTAAACACAATTTTTGCAGGGAAAGCAAAAAGAGGAGACAAGTTGAACGAAAACAACGTCGTATACGAAATAGGATGTACGGGGAACGAAAGTGAGCAATGCTTTCCTCAGGAAGTATGGACTTGCCCCTGATGAAACTTATATCTCGTATGTAGGGCAGTGAATACATGTTGCTTCAACAAAAATCAAAGTGATTCGAGAGCAGGTCCTAAACTGAACTTTTCCGAAATTTTGTGTGGGAGGTACCCGAAGGAGTTTACCGATTTAGCTCATATTGGAAACTCATCTAAGTCTGGTAGAAATTTCACGATGTGCGCACAAATTTTCCGAACATTTTTGAACTTTTGTGGGGGAGATACCTAAAGGATTGGACCGATGTGGCTTATCTTCACACTTAGACTATGTTTGGACAAAACATTACAATACCCAAAATTTGTTTCGAATTGATTGATCCGTTCGAGAGCTCATTTTGCCCGTATGAAATTTTATATACCCTCGTTAGCATAAATGCTGAGGGTATAAAAATGATCTTCGCCTAAAAAAGGCAAAATTTTCAAATAAATAAAATCAGCTGAGCCAGGCTTGAACCCACGTCCTTGAAAAACACAGGGAAAAAAGTGTTGTCACGGCGTGTTAATGTTCAGAGCCAAACTCTAACTTTCAAAGACTACGCTAAGCATTTGTCATGAAAGCCATACAATGAGTAAAAAAAAAACATTCAGCACTGTAAAAAAAAACAAACGGCGTTTGAAAGAATAAAAGTTAGATTATAGCGAAGCCGTCCCACACACGATATGTCTGAGGAGCCTTTTGTACCAAAGGCGAAACATGTCATGTCATGTGGGTTCGAGTCGTCGGCTTTAATTATATCCTACACCACTATGTGGGGAAGCTATTATAAGTTGGCTTTGGCCAAAAAGTTTGTAACGCATCGAAATAATGGTCGTAGACCCATACTTACTCGTACATATATCAAAATGAATGTCTCGACGAGCTGAGTCGATTTGGCTATGTGTGTCCGTCCGTCCGTCTGTCCATCTAAACCTTGTAATCACGCTACAGGTCGCAATTTTGATCGGATCTTCAAAATTTTGGATGTTGATGGGCGTCCCGGAGGGCAAGAATCCTATTGATTTTGGTGATGGTCGGATAATATTTAGGGGTCGGAATGAGCAAAAAATGTATTTTGACAAAAAGTCAATATTTTATTCCAAAAGCAAAACCCGGCAATGAAAGTAGAAAATATCACCTTTACAACGATGTAACGTAGGTTGTCGTTGGTGGTCAAACAACGAAGATATCGCAATAGTCGCTAATAGAACCTAACTTTTCATTTCTGCGATTTTAATTATAATGACGGATATCACACCTTTGGTTGGGGACCTTCTAAAAGCAAAGCCTGACTAAGAAAGAAGAAAATCCCATCTTTAAAATTATGCAAGGTAGGTTGGTGTAGGTGGTCAAATAATAGAGATATCGCAATAGTCGGAAATGCATCCCTTTTTTCCACTTTTTCGGCAATCACACTACAGGTCGGAATTTTGATCGGATCATTTGATGTTGGTGATGTCGATAGAAGTCAAATATAAAATTAAATATTCATTATTTTGGTTCAGTTCGCCTTAAGTCATTTGGTATAAAAGCCAGATAGGTGAAAACTTTCGTATCTCCCTAAAAGAAATGTGGTGGTGTAGGGTATCACATAGTCGGTCCCGTACCGACTAAAGCCTTTTCTCAATTGTTTTTCAGATGCATAATTGTTCATTAAGTTCGACTTCCAACGAGAAATTAATTTAAAAAAAATTAAAATCTTTCCTTTGTTTGTTACACGAATTTAAAGGTCAATCGCTATGAAAACCAAATTGAGTATTCGTTCTAGTACTTTTCGTACCGTTCCCGTCCAAAATTTTTAAAAAACCCAGCCTTATCTGACACCTTCGGACCAAGACTGACCCTCACCCAAAATTCCAAAATTCTAGCTTCAGCCGTTTCGTATGGGCGCTGATGAATCATAAAGTCAGTCAGTCAGTGAGTCAATCACTTTACTCTTTTATTAGTATACTAGCAAAGTGCCCGCTACTTCGTATGCGGAAAGGATATAAAAAACAATTAAACAATATACATATAATATGGAAATGGCGAACACTGAACATTTTATTGTACTTATACCAATTTTAATCAATATTTATTCTTATTTTAGTACTGTTCGTACCGCAAAAATATCAGCCGTATCTCACCCTTACATATTAACAACCAACATTGCACACCAATCCTCACACTAAATTCAAAAAATACAGATTCCAGCACTGTCCCTTCACCCAACAACAAATTTAGCGCCATTAAGTACTCTTCGTACCCATAAGAACGATTTTCCAAAACTCCCTCAATCCTTCACTTTACCTTAATTTCAAAAAACTGGATTCCAGCGCTATAGGTGCACTCATATTCAAATTGTACCATCTGGTATATTTGGTGCGCATAAGTACGAATTTCAAAAACTACCTCCATGTCTCAATCCTACACTCCAACCGTAATCTTATCAAATTCCAGGATTCCAGCTCTATCCGTTCCCCCAAATAATCACTATACCAAATTTAGTACCATTTAGTACTTTTTGTACCCATAAGTATGAATTTCCAAACTACCTCAATCCTACACTTCAACAATAATCTCAATTCCAAATTTCAGGATACCAGATTCCAAATCCCAATTGTACCAAATTTAGTACTTTTCGTTCCCATAAGTACGAATTTCCAAAAATACCACAATTCTACACTCCTACAGAAATCTCAATTCCACATTTCAGGATTCTAGGTCTATCCGTTGACCCAAATCCAAATTATACCAAATTTAGTGCTTTTCGTATCCATAAGTACGAATTACCAAAACTACCTCAAAATTACACTTCAATTACGAATTTAGGTACCAACATTAGTATTTTTCTTAGCCGTAAGTAAGAATTTGCAAAACTAACTCCATCTTGCACCCCAACAGCAAGCCTAAATCTAAATGTCATTATTTCAGCTCTTTTCGTTCACCCAAATCCAAAGTTGGTACTTTTTGTACCCATAAGTACGAATTTTCAAAACTACTTCCATTTTACACTCCAAATGTAGACTACGAAGTACGAATTTCCAAATTATCTCAATCCCATACTCTAACATCAATATTAAATCGAAATTTCAGGGCTACAGCTCTATCCGTTCACTCTATATCCAAATTGTACCAAATTTAGTACCACTTAGTACTTTTTGTAACCTTAAGTACGAATTTTTAAAACAACTTCCATTCTACAATCCAACAGTAGCCAATCTTGTACTCCAGCAGCCATGTTTATTTCCAAATTCAGAAATTCAGCGCTATCCGATGACCCAAATCTTAAATGTACCAAATTTATTACTTTTCGTAAGCCATAAGTACGAATTTCCAAATTATCTCCATCCCATACTACAGCATCAATCTTAATTCAAAATTTCAGGATTTCAGCTCTATCCGTTCAACCTAAATCCAAATTGTACAAAATTTAGTACCATATAGTACTTATCGTACCCATAAGTACGCATTTTGAAAACTACTTCCATTCTACTCTCCAACAGTAGCCTTAATTCAAAATTTCAGGATTCCAGCTCTATCCGTTCGCCTAAATCATAGTTGTACCACATTTAGTATCATTTAGTACATTTCGTACCCATAAGTACCAATTTTCAAAACTACTTGCATTCTACTCTCCAAAAGTAGTTTTAGTTTTCGCCCAAATCGTTTAGTACCATTTAGTACTATTCGTACACATAAGTACGAATTTTCAAAATTCAAAAATTGCAGGATTTCAGCTCTATCGGGTCATACTAAATCTAAAGTTTACAAAATTTAGTACCATTTAGTACTTTTCGTACACATAAGTACGAATTTTCAAAACTACTTCCATTCTACCCTCCAACTATAGCCTTAATTAAAAATTTCAGGATTACAGCGCTATCCGTTCAACTTAAATCCAAATTGTACCAAATTTAGTACCATTTAGTACTTTTCGTAACCATAAGTACGAATTTTTAAAACTACTTCCATTCTCCTCTCTAACATCAGTCTTAATTCAAATTTCAGGACTCCAACTCTACCCGTTCAACCTTAATAAAAATTTTACCAAATTTAGTACCATTTAGTACTTTTCGTAACCATAAGTACGAATTTTTAAAACTACTTCCATTTTACTCTCCAACAGTAGCCTTAGTTCAAAATTTCAGGATTCCAGCTCGTAATTTTACCAAATTTAGTACCATTTAGTACGAATATAAGTACGAATTTTCAAAACTACTTCCATTCTACCCTCCAACTATAGCCTTAATTAAAGATTTCAGTATTCCAGCTCTATCCGTTCAACTTAAATCCAAATTGTACCAAATTTAGTACCATTTAGTACTTTTCGTAACCATAAGTACGAATTTTTAAAACTACATCCATTTTACTCTCCAACAGTAGCCTTAGTTGAAAATTTCAGGATTCCAGCTCCATCCGTTCGATTTGGGCGAATTGTAATTAATTGTAATTGTACCAAATTTAGTGCCATTTAGTACTTTTTGTACCCACAAGTACGAATTTTTAAAACTACTTCTATTCTACCCTCCAACTGCAGCCTTAATTCAAAATTTTAGGATTCCAGCTCTATCCGTTCGCCCACATCATAATTGTACCAAATTTAGTACCATTTAGTACTTTTCGTACACTTTTCCTAAACCACGTCCTTACGCCAACCGTACCTTTTTACCTTGATTCTCACACCAAATTTCAACCTTTAACCTTTATCCGTTCGCAAAATACAAATTGGTACCAAATTAAGTACACTTTAGTACTTTTCGTACACTTATAGTTCGAATTTCTAAAAACCCTTTAGCACATCTTTCCTACATTCCATCAGTGACCTTCATTTCAAATTTCAAAGTTCTAGCTCTACCGGTTCGCCAAATACAAGGTTAGGTTAGGTTAGGTTGAATAGAGGGGCGAGTAATCCCCACATGTCCTGGAGGACATACACATAAGCCATGAAGTAGGCCTGTTGTGCGCTCTAGTCTAAGTTTTTTGAAGAAAGGGACTCTACTATAATTTATTCAAGGAACTCTGTTCCCTTAACAAAGTCCCGTAATTGTTTTAGGTAGTCTACAACTACTTGATTAAGATCTGGTATTGTGTCGTTCCCTAAAAACTGGGATCTGATGTTTGCGAAAGCGGGGCATTGGCAGAGAAAATGCTCCAATGTCTCATCATCCTCTCCGCATGCCCTGCATACGCCGTTGTCTGCACAATTAATTTTATGCAGATGAGCTTGTAATCCCAGGTGACCTGTAAGAACACCTGTAAGTCTACTCAACTCTGCTTTACCTAGCAGTAATAGGTTTTTAGTTTTTTCCTCATTTGGGTCTCCCCATAGGATTTTTGTGGTTTTCCCTAATTCATCTCTATTCCATAGGGATAAGTGGGCATTTTTTGCCCAAATGTTTAACTCTAGTCGAGACGCGTTTAGTGGCTTTGCGTTCGCTAAGTTTACGGTTGCTAATTCCCTTCCATTTTTTGCCAGAGAATTTGCTATCTCATTACCTCTATTCCCCGCATGTCCCGGTACCCATATTATACGCACCGTGCCATGCTGAGTATAGCTGTTGATCGAATTTATACAATCCAAGACTGTTTGTGATTTTACTGTCTTGGATGTTATTGCTTTGATTGCAGTTTTACTGTCCGTAAGGACGTTTACAGTAGTTGGTCTCGTGTTGGCATTAAGCCAGTTCAGAAACTCTGTGATCGCTCGGATCTCCGCTTGATGGACCGTATTGTGATCCGGCAAACGAAGAGATATTTCGGTCTCTGGTTCTTCAATAAAGAGACCCAGTCCCGTTCTCAGACCTAGCATGGAGCCGTCTGTATAACAATAGTTTCCAGTCGGCATTTGTGCTAGATTTCCGCCGATCCACGAGTCTCTGTCTGGAATTAATGCCTCGCATGAGGCAGCTACAAAAGTTTCAGGTATACGGTCCGATACAATGTTATCCATTGACTCTCCCGTTGTTACCTGTAGAATGTTTTGATGGTATGTTACGTGGTCTTTACTGATCCACTCGTCCATCGCTTTAAGTCGAATAGCTGCGACAGCCGCTTCATACCTTATCTGGATTTCTATTGGGTGTATATATAGAATAGTTTCTAATGCCCTCGTTGATGTTGTCCTCATTGCGCCGCTTACACTTAGACAGAACATTCGTTGGACTTTCTGTAGTATTTTAATATTACACTTTTTATCCATAGCTGTCCACCAGACTACTGAAGCGTATGTTAGAATAGGTCTAAGTACGCTTTTGTATAGCCAGTGTGTCATCTTAGGATTAAGACCCCACTTGGCGCCTATAGCCCTTCTACAGGTTGACCAACATCTATGAGCTTTATTGGCTCTTTCCTGAATATGGTCTTTCCATTTAAGTTTCCTATCCAGAATTACTCCCAGATATTTGACTTTGTTGGAAATATTGATCGTCTTGTTTAGGAAACCTGGTTCTTCAAAGTGTCCCAGTTTTGTTTTCCTAGTAAACAGACATATTTCCGTTTTTTCCGGGTTTACATTAAGAGCTCTTGGTCTAGCCCAGTTGTACGTTTTAGGGCTGATTCAGCTCTTCTGCATAGCCAAATACAAACGGTACCATATTTAGTACCGCTTAGTAATTTTCGTACCCTTCCAGTTCGAATTTCCAGAAACCTAGCCTTATCTGACCCCTTCGGACCAAGAGTGATCCACACCCAAAATTTCAGGATTCTACCTTCAGCCGTTTCGTCTGGGCGTTGATGAATCAATCAGCCAGTCAGTCAGTCAATTACTTTACTCTATTTATAGATATAGATATTTATTTTAATGTCGGTTATTTAATTCCAAATTTTTCTAGTAGTTACAAAACTTTTCCGCCAAAAATTTTGGACCTGGATCCACGTTTGGGTATAGCCATGGATCGGTACCTCCCAATTATTAATTATTTCGCGTGAACATAGGGTATGATATATTCGGCCCTGCCCGACTTTGTTAGAAATTTGATGGAATAGGAATCTCCATCGAATTTATTTTAGTTTGAAACACATATTTTTTGCTGTTTTCTTTATTTGTATTTTATTCAATGCATCACACTTCAGAAGAAACCTAATGTCCAAATCTAGAAATTTCCGGCTCCTCCAACATGAACACCATGTGCAACACCAGCTTTACCACCATTTACAGCACCACTTGCAACAGTATCTAAACGACCTTTTGAAGCACCGCTGACTGCTCCAGAAGCAATACCAAGTAGACCACCACCAGCTCCACCAAGAATAGCACCAGCACCCAGTACTGGAGCTGCGGCCTGAGTTCCTAGATCAGGAGCAGCACTGACGGCCATAATGCCAACGGCGAGAGCACTCAAGATACCGAACAATTTCATTTTGATTTGAAGACGATGTGTGTTTTCTTTTGAAGCGAATTACTGCTTTGTTATACATTTCGCAAACGTTGCTCTTTTTATAGTATCTTTCTTCCACGAAATTGATTAGCCCACTTCCCTTATTAAAAAGATTAAACCAGCAAAACTAGCTCCTGCTTGCTTGAAGTTATAATTTAATATATTAACAACAACAACAAAACAGCAAACACAATGAAGCGCCAAGACATGCTTGAAAATTATTGCTTTTATCCTCATTATTTCGGCATTTTTTATTTAAGCAGTTTCAAATGAAGTTACACAATATGCTAAATGGAGAAAATAATCAAACAGACAGTAGCAAAATTAATATATAATTCAAACACGATTGAGTCATGGCCGAATATTCTTCCCATCCCCAACATGGGCCACACGCCCATGTTAATTACATGTACAATTTTGATTAGAATTACAAAGGGAGATTGTGTTCCTCCCTAATTTCAATATTCGGAAATACTTAAATAATTTTAATTACCAAATAATGGTCGTAGACCTATATTTATATATACCAAAACAAGCGAGAAAAGACTTAGGGCGAACTGACTCAAAATAATTAATAAATTATTTTATTTTGCCTACTGCCGACAGTCTATTTGGTTCTGATTGCAGGACTTCTTGTCTAGCAATTTACATGTTTTCAATAGAGGCAGAGGTATTATTCATTAAAATAAAAAAACTTTAAATTATTTGGATAGCTTAGAGTTTTTTGATATAAATCTGATATACATATTAACATCAATGTTACATTTTTAATTAATTTACAGATAAGATGGTCTATTTTCATTGTCAAGCTCTGCCCTTAGAATATGTCCAACAGAAACATAACTATCCGCCATGTATATAAATCTCTTTCTACGTTGCTAGTGTTTGACCAATTTTGGTAACGAAATTGGGGCAAATTTAAAGCTCAGAATGTCTTCATTAATATAAGCCTCTTTTGTTGAAACGCTGTGATATTTGTCAGTACATTTAAAAACAAGTGAGCAAAGGCTATAGTCGGACGAGGCCGACCATGTGATACCCTACACCACAACCTGTAGGAATAAGCAATGTGCAACTGCTTTGCACGCTATATGTCCGGGTTCGATTCCCATCAAATTGTCAAAGGTGACAAAATACCCCTTAGTAATGTTGGCGATATTTCCTGAGTATTTCAGCCATGAAAAACGTATCTACAAGTGGCAACCTAAGACACGCTGTTCGAACTCGGCAATAAAAACTAGGTCACATATCAATAACTTAATATGAATCTATTGATATGAGAGAAGCCTCCCTTGTCTTTACTGGGATGTTTGTGGAAAAACATATAAATTATACATTTCTAACAAATATTCGAACATTAGAAAATTCACATTGATTAGCCCCTCGTGTTACATCTTCTAATTATCTTTCAATATCAGGTTCCTTTTTGGAATACACCTAAAATAAATAAATATATATACCATGCATATTTGATAATTGGGAAAATTGCAACTTTATTAAAGATTTATCGTCCAAAAATTCTGCAGTTGTACCTCACATATGCTTCGAAAATAGTTCATTGTGGACATATATTGTGATATCAAAAATATATTTTATACCGGTAGAAATAACTAACAATGAATAGAAATTCAAACATTTTGCATGCAAACAAATTTATAAATTCCAAAATTATTCATATTTAATTACACACCAAAGAAGATAGTATAAGTCAGCTGCGCTAACGGTGATATACTCTCTGCCTGTATAACAAGTAAAAAAGTATCAGTCGGCTTTGCCACAAAAAAAACTTATGTATTTAGGGGTTTCAAAATTTTGGTCGTATGAACCGACAACAATGTTGATTAGGGTTAAAGTTCAAAAATTTTGCGGAAAAGGTACTTAAAGGTATGGACCGACATAGACATGGGGGTGCCATAGAGGGTTTTTACACCCTTCGGGCTGTTTTCTCAAGAAGTATTGACTTGCCCCTGAAACAACTTTTACCATCGTAATTGAGGCATCGAGTGTAAGTTGCTTCAACAAAAATCAAAGTGATTCAATAGCAGGTCTTAAAGTGAACTTATCCAAAATTTTGTGTGGGAGGTACGGGATGGAGTGGACAAATATAGTCCATATTCGAACCTGATCTATATCTGGTAGATATTATGAGAATGTGTAAAATATGGACCAAATCGGTCACTCCCATCAAGAGTTATCGTGCGCACAATTTTTCCGAATATTTTTGAACTTTTGTGGGGTAGGCTATTTTTTCAGGAAGTATGGACTTGCCCCTGAGGAAACTTGCACCTTCGTATAGGGAACTGTGAATACAAGATGTTACAACAAAAACCAAGGCGATTCGACAGCAGGTCCTAAATTGAACTTTTCCGACATTTTGTGTGGGAGGTACTCGAAGGAGTTTATCGATTGAGTCCATATTGGAACCTCATCTAAGTCTGGTAGAAATTTCATAATGTGAAAAGTATGGACCAAATCGGTTACTACCTTCAAGAGTTATCGTACGCAGAAATTTTCCGAACATTTTCGAACTTTTGTGGGGGAGGTACCTGAAGGAGTGGACCTATATGGCCCATCTTCGAACTTAAATCGAATCTGGACAAAATATTTCGATACCCAAAATTTGAACCGAATCGATTGATCCGTTCGAGAGTTATCGTGAGCACCAGCCTGCCAGACAGACAGGACGGACATTGCTAGATCTATTCAAAATTGTCTGAAACGGATATCGTACAAACATACTTGGGGTCTAAAACCATTATTTCGATGAGGCACATTTTTGGTCGTATCAAAGTGTAAAGGCTGAGGGTATAAAAATATATTTATTTTGTAACACGAGTTTGCTTCAAAATACGTGGAATCTGTAGGTATGCTAATATGGGGCTATACCAAATCAATTTTAGTAAACTAACTTCAGAGTTTTGGAAAAGTTTGAGCATTATTTTTTTCAGATTTGTAATTTTAGTTGGAGCCGGCAGGGGTTTTCGGAACTTCTGGACTATTATATCAGGAGATATGACTTAACCCGGAAAAGGGACCAGAATAGGGACCGTAGCCAATGGAATAGATGGCGTAAACAAGTGGATGAAGAGATGAAAAGGCGCGGTATTCCAGAGTGCGAAGCAACAAATAGAGAGAATTGGAGATATTTTCTTAGTTCGGTCTATGGAACAAATGTTCTGTAATGGGCCAGCTAAGTAAGTAATTTTGGAATTTTTAAATTTGTTTGCATGCAAAATATTTGAATTTCTAATGGAAATTGGCTTAACCTGGGCTCAAGGATCGAAATACAGACCTTTATGGGATACCAATCATTATATATTTATCGATGTAATAGCCAGAGTGTTAAACCACTCTAATCACTAAAGGTTTTGTCTATAAAATTCATTGAATTGCCCAATAATTGTTCAATTTATGGGAAAAAACGCCAGAAGGACAATAGCCTGTTTTTGGCTACCACCAAAGTTTTTTTTGTTTTCAAACATACTTCAAATCTATTGGATTTACTACTATCCACTAAAATATTTACAGTTTTGGTAGTAAACGCAACTAATAATATTGTTATTGTCCTTTTTTCTTCCACACTCCTATTTTCTGAACAAAAAATTTGAAAACTATTTATAATGTTGGTGTAAACAGTAAATAATGGAAAAATGTTCTGTAATGGGCCAGCTAAGTAAGTAATTTTGGAATTTATAAATTTGTTTGCATGCAAAATATTTATATTTCTAGTGGAAATTGGCTTAACCTGGGCTCAAGGATCGAAATACAGACCTTTATGGGATACCAATCATTATATATTTATCGATGTAATAGCCAGAGTGTTTAACCACTCTAATCACTAAAGGTTTTGTCTATAAAATTCATTGAATTGCCCAATAATTGTTCAATTTATTGGAAAAAAACGCCAGAAGGACAATAGCCTGTTTTTGGCTACCACCAAAGTTTTTTTTTGTTTTCAAACATACTTCAAATCTATTAGATTTACTACTATCCACTAAAATATTTACAGTTTTGGTAGTAAACGCAACTAAAAATATTGTTATTGTCCTTTTTTCTTCCACACTCCTATTTTTTGAACAAAAAATTTAAAAACTATTTATAATGTTGGTGTAAACAGTAAATAATTTAAAGCATATTACCACATTTCTGTTAATGAATTAACAGTTGGGATGTCAACAATGTAAAACAAATACAAAACAGGTCAAAATGGAGAAGTTTAACCATGATTTTTTAACCATTCCCTTATGTGTGTAGGTACTCCTATTATTTTGAACGCAACTGTATATGTAGCCAAAACGATCCGTCTGTCCATGGAAAACAAATGCTGTGGGGAAATGGTGTAGGGTACCACATGGTCGTCCCAGTCCGACTATCGCCCTGTCTTAATTGTTTGATGTTTAAAATTATTTAATTATTTCCGAATATTTAAATTAGAATTATGTTCCTTCCTTTGTAATTATAATTAAAAATGTACCTTTATTTAACATGGGTGTGTGGTCCTAGAGCCTCCAACAATGATGGAAGAACATTCGGTCATCACTAAATCGTGTTTGAATTATATAATAATTTTGCTCTCTTCACTCAGCATATTCTGAAATAATGAGGATAAAAACAATAATTTTTAAATGTATGATTCTGGTTCTGGATTGTGTTTGCTAATTTGTTGTTGGTAATATATAAAATTATAATTTCAAGCAAGCAAGAGCTAGTTTTTCTTGTTGAATGTCTTTAATTGGGGAAGTGGGCTAATCAATTTCGTGGAAGAAAGATACTATAAAAAGAGCAACGTTTGCGAAATGTAGAACAAAGCAGTAATTCGCTTCAAAAGAAAACACACATCGTCTTCAAATCAAAATGAAATTGTTCGGTATCTTGAGTGCTCTCGCCGTTGGCATTATGGCCGTCAGTGCTGCTCCTGATCTAGGAACTCAGGCCGCAGCTCCAGTACTTGGTGCTGGTGCTATTATTGGTGGAGCTGGTGGTGGTCTACTTGGTATTGCTTCTGGAGCAGTCAGCGGTGCTTCAAAAGGCCGTTTAGATACTCTTGCAAGTGGTGCTGTAAATGGTGGTAAAGCTGGTGTTGCACATGGTGTTCATGTTGGAGGAGCCGGATCTTTCTAAGTTTCTTATGAAGGGTGATGCATTGCATAAAATACAAATAAAAAATTACAACAGTAAAAAATTGTGTTTTAAACTAATACAAGTAAAAAAGGATCAGTCGGCTTTGCCGACATAGATATACCCTCAGCCTGGGTGAATTGAAACACTTTTTTTTGAAAAAAGTATAAAAGGGTTTTGAACATTTTGGGCGTATGAACCAAATAGTTTTGCGGGAAAGGTATCGAAAGGAATGGACCGAAATTGGGTCTTCTTTTGGGTATCATTCCCCTCTTTAGATATCGCGACCAGGTTTTGGACCATTATATCAGGAAGCATGCACTTGCCTACGAAAAACATGATATCGCTGTAAACAGGACCACTAGGTAGAAATTTTCAAGGGATCCTCGAACAGACCCTTAACCGTGTTGCTCTGTTTATGAGATATCGCGCGTACTATTTTAGCCAATATTTTCGAACTTTTGTGGGAGTGGTACCGGAAGGAGTGGATCTACAAGCACCACCTTCGAATTTCAGCTAATATTCGAAGAAATATTACGATATGCAAAGTGTGGATCAACTCAGTATTGGTTCGAGAGTTGTGGTGCTCTCCAACCACATATAGGGTTTTTACAACTTTCGAGCTGTATGGACTTGTCCCTGAAAAAACTTTTACCGTCGTAATTTAGGCAGCAAATGCAAGTGGCTTCAACAAAAATCATAGTGATTCGAGAGCAGTTCTTAAAGTGAACTTATTCAAAATTTTGTGTGGGAGACACCCGAAGGTGTGGATAAATATAGCCCATATTTCAACCTGATCTATATCTGGTAGATATATTAGGACGTGTAAAGTATAGACCAATTCGGCCACTCCCTTCAAGAGTTACCGTACGAACAATTTTTCCGAACATTTTTGAAATTTTGTGGGGGAGGTACCTGAAGGAGTGGAGCGATATAAGTTATGTTCAAACGTAAACTATGTTTGGAAAAAATATTACTAAGGACATATTTTGGACCGAATCGGCAGATCCGTTCGAGAGTTTTCTTTCGCTCCAACCACCTCACACAGTGTCATAGGAGGTTTTTGCAAGTCTCATGCTATTTTCTCAGGAAGTATGGACTTGCCCCTGATGAAACTTATACCGTCGTGGAGTGCAGTGAATACAAGATGCTAAAACAAAAATCAAAGCGATTCGAGAGATGGCCATAAACTGAACTTTTCCGAAATTTTGTGTGGGAGGTGGACCTATTGAGACCATATTGGAACCTCATATTACTCTGGTAGAAAGTTTACGCTATACAAAGTATGGACCAAATCGGTCACTCCCTTCAAGAGTTATCGTGCGCACAAACTTTCCGAACATTTTCGAACTCCTGTGGGGGAGGTACCGGAAGGAGTGGACCGATGTAGCTCATCTTCGAACTTAAACTAAGTTTGGGCAAAATATTACGAAAGCCAAAATTTTAACCGAATCGGTTCATCCGTTCGAGAGTTATCGTGCGCTCCAGCCAGCAGGACAGACAGGCAGACAGACAGACGGACGGACATGGCTAGATCGACTCCAAATTGTCTGAAACACATTTCGTCCAAACATACTTGGGGTCTAAAACCATTATTTCGATGAGGCACATTTTCATCGTATCAAAGTGTATATACCCTCCTTAGCCTAAAGGCTGAGGGTATAAATATTGTTATTGTCCTTTTTTCTTCCACACTCCTATTTTTTGAACAAAAAATTTGAAAACTATTTATAATGTTGGTGTAAACAGTAAATAACACTGTGCAGCAGCATTTTTGGGGGGGGGGGGGGGGGTGGGATATTTCATTTGGAGATGAAAGCCCTTGATGAATATACTAAGAACCCAAAAGGAAATTTTCGCCATAGGTCAAGTTTCTGAGATATCGCGCGATGAAGTTTTTTATTTTTTCCCTATAATACTTAGAAAAAAAGCTCCATATCTCTGCTTTACGTTGTTATAGCCTCGTTTTGAGGTGACATGTCTTCAGTCAAATCGATTGGCGAATCTTTTTGTAGAACATTTCATTCTTCTAACTCAATGCCTTTCATGTCCTTTTCGTCCTTTATTTCTTGAACCATAGTGAAAGTGCCACAAGATGAGATTTTTCAGCATCCAAGTATTCTAGAAAATTGTTGCTCAGAATATTTCAGGTACGGTTCTCTTTGACAACTAATCGATTTTGTCCCGTTTTCATTGTCATTTCTGACATTTATTCGGACTTGGTTCAGAATTAAACTATGTTTTGTTTTTCTGTATATTCGTTATTGGTTATGTATAGTTATGTAGACATAACAATTGGTTATTGCTTATGTAGACATCTGGGGAGCTTCTGAAGTTTTTACCACAAATAGCTCTTGAAATGATGAACACGTTAATAACAAATTTTCTTGGAGGATAGATCCGGTTATCTCAATTTTTGAACCGGATATTCCGACATTAAAATCCGATTTTTGAACCGGTTTTAAGTAACCGATTAAACTTATATGTATACCATTAATAAGCTTATAAAGTTGTCAATCAGATTAAATTAATTCGCTTATGAAAACTTTGTTAGTTGCATTTCTACAACAAAAAAACCGTTTTCTTAAACCATTTTTAGGGAAAAATATCAGTACGCGCAAATATGGAGATCAAAGGCTGGGGGGTGAAAAATTCTTTTTGGCGATGAATGTCGATGATGAACCCGGAAGGACAGGTTTGCCATAGGTCAAACTTCTGAGTTATAGCGAAATGAATTCTTTCTTGACAAACTATACATACCTACATGACAAAAACCCTAACGAAATTTGATCACGCCATAAGTCAGAAGTTTGACCTATGGCAAAACTGTCCTTCCGGGTTCATCATATAATCTTCATCGACATTCATCGCCAAAAAGAATTTTTCACCCCCCAGCCTTTGATCTCCATATTTGCGCGTACTGATATTTTTCCTTAAAAACGGTTTAAGAAAACGGGTTTTTTGTTGTAGAACTGCAACTAACAAAGTTTTCATAAGCGAATTAATTTAATCTGATTGACAACTTTATAAGATTATTAATGGTATACATATAAGTTTAATCGGTTACTTAAAACCGATTCAAAAATCGGTTTTAATGTCGGAATATCCGGTTCAAAAATTGAGATAACCGGATCTATCCTCCAAGAAAATTTGTTATTAACGAGTTCATCATTTCAAGAGCTATTTGTGGTAAAAATTTCAGAAGCCCCCCAGATGTCCACATAAGCAATAATCAATTGTTATGTCTACATACCTATACATAACCAGTAACGAATACACAGAAAAACAAAACATAGTTTAATTCTGAACAAAGTCCGAACAAATGTCAGAAATGACAATGAAAATGGGACAAAATCGATTAGTTGTCAAAGAGAACCGTACCTGAAATATTCTGAGCAACAATTTTGTAGAATACTTGGATGCTGAAAAATCTCATCTTGTGGTACTTTCACTACGGTTCATGAAATAAAGGACGAAAAGGACATGAAAGGCATTGAGTTAAAAAATGAAATGTTCTACAAAAAGATTCGCCAATCGTTTTGACTGAAGACATGTCACCTCAAAACGAAGCTACAACAACGTCAAGCAGAGATATGGAGCTTTTTTTCCAAGTATTATAGGGAAAAAATCAAAAACTTCATCGCGCGATATCTCAGAAACTTGACCTATGGCGAAAATTTCCTTTTGGGTTCTTAGTATACTCATCAAGGGCTTTCATCTCCAAATGAAAATTTCCAACCCCCAGACTTTGAGTTCCATTTTGTGTCACAGTGTAATTTAAAGCATATTACCACATTTCTGTTAATGAATTAACAGTTGGGATGTCAACAATGTAAAACAAATACAAAATAGGTCAAAATGGAGAAAATTAACCATGATTTTTGAACCATTCCCTTTTGTGTATAGGCACTCCTATTATTTTGAACGCAACTGTATATGTAGCCAAAACGATCCGTCTGTCCGTGGAAAACAAATGCCGTGGGGAAATGGTGTAGGTCGTCCCAGTCCGACTATCGCCCTGTCTTAATTGTTTGATGTTTAAAATTATTTAATTATTTCCGAATATTTAAATTAGAATTATGTTCCTTCCTTTGTAATTATAATTAAAAATGTACCTTTATTTAACATGGTTGTGTGGTCCTAGAGCATCCAAAAATGATGGAAGAACTTTCGGCCATCACTAAGTCGTGTTTGAATTATATAATAATTTTGCTCTCTTGACACAGCATATTCTGAAATAATGAGAATAAAAACAATAATTTTTAAAAGTATGCTTCTGGTTCTGGATTGTGTTTGTTGTTGTTAATATATAAAATTATAATTTCAAGCAAGCAAGAGCTAGTTTTTCTTGTTGAATGTCTTTAATTGGGGAAGTGGGCTAATCAATTTCGTGGAAGAAAGATACTATAAAAAGAGCAACGTTTGCGAAATGTAGAACAAAGCAGTAATTCGCTTCAAAAGAAAACACACATCGTCTTCAAATCAAAATGAAATTGTTCGGTATCTTAAGTGCTCTCGCCGTTGGCATTATGACAGTCAGTGCTGCTCCTGATCTAGGAACTCAGGCCGCAGCTCCAGTACTGGGTGCTGGTGCTATTATTGGTGGAGCTGGTGGTGGTCTACTTGGTATTGCTTCTGGAGCAGTCAGCGGTGCTTCAAAAGGCCGTTTAGATACTCTCGCAAGTGGTGCTGTTAATGGTGGTAAAGCTGGTGTTGCACATGGTGTTCATGTTGGAGGAGCCGGATCTTTCTAAGTTTCTTATGAAGGATGATGCATTGCATTAAATACAAATAAAAAATTACAACAGTAAAAAATTGTGTTTTAAACTAATACAAGTAAAAAAGTGTCAGTCGGCTTTGTCGACATAGATATACCCTCAGCCTGGGTGAATTGAAACACTTTTTTCGAAAAAAGTATAAAAGGGTTTTGAACATTTTGGACGTATGAACCAAATTGTTTTGCGGGAATGGTATCGAAAGGAATTTACCGAAAGTGGGTCTTATTTTGGGTATCATTCCCCTCGACCAGGTTTTGGACCATTATATCAGGAAGCATGCACTTGCCTACGAAAAACATGATATCGCTGTAAACAGGACCACTAGGTAAAAATTTTCAAGGGATCCTCGAACAGACCCTTAACCGTGTTGCTCTGTTTATGAGATATCGCGCGTACTATTTTAGCCAATATTTTCGAATTTTTGTGGGAGTGGTACCGGAAGGAGTGGATCTACAAGCACCACCTTCGAATTTCATCTAATATTCGAAGAAATATTACGATATACAAAGTGTGGATCAACTCAGTATTGGTTTGAGAGTTGTCGTGCTCTCCAACCACATAGAGGGTTTCTACAACTTTCGGGCTGTATGGACTTGCGCCTGAAAAAACTTTTACAGTCGTAATTTAGGCAGTGAATGCAAGTGGCTTGAACAAAAATCAAAGTGATTCGAGAGCAGTTCTTAAAGTGAACTTATCCAAAATTTTGTGTGGGAGATACCCGAAGGAGTGGACAAATATAATCCATATTCGAACCTGATATATATTTAGTAGATATATTGGGATGTGTAAAGTATGGACCAAATCGGAACCTGAAGGAGTTGACAGATATGACTTGTCTTCGAACTTAAACTAAGTTTGGACAAAATATTACGAAGGCCAAATTTTGGACCGAATCGGCAGATCCGTTCAAAAGTTATCTTACGCTCTAACCACTACACACTGTGTCATAGGCATTTTTTCTTTTTTTGCACCATTCTGGCTATTTTCTCAGGAAGTATGGACTTGCCCTTGATGAAATTTTTACTGTCGTATAGAGGACAGTGAATAAAAGATCGTTAGCATAAATGCTGATGGTATAATAATTTCGATGAAAATTCTTACAGCCAGTTTCTGTACGTCGATAGAAGAATGTGTGCAAATCAAACACGCCCGAACTTTAGTTTTCGAAATAATTGTTCCTTTGCTTTTGCTTCAAACCAAAAAACAAATTTGAAAACACACAAGAGTTTGGACGTGTCTCTTTCGCACACATTCTTCTTTCGACATACAGAACAGGCTGTTGTTATATCCTGTTTTTTTGTGAAAATATTGTTTTTGAAACGAATGTTTCGTAACAAAACAAATTTGTTTTAAATTTGGTTTTTATAAAACATTGCAAAGAATTCGTTTGATTCCGAAAAGCTTTATCAGTACGAGTCGGAGTGAGCTTTAATGACACCTTTTTATGGACTTTATGCTTGACAATTGACAAATTGGTATTTTCTACCTCACTTCTTCCGTCCATTGTCAAACCAAAGAGGATTTTAAATGAATCTATAGATTTTGTCTGTAAACTTTCTATTCTCATACGGACTTTGTCGAATTTTTTGGCCCATTGATTCTGTTGAGGATTTATTATCGTCAATGTCCATCTTTTTACAAATTATAAAAGTTAAAAAAATGGTTAAGTCGAATTCTCCCACTTATTGAGAATTATATGTTTTAGTTTTTCATGGCTGATGGACCGGAGGCGCAACCACCATTGTCTTGAAAATTAATTAGCAAGCCAATGCACTTATAAGTTTTGAAAATATAGCGATTATAAAGCAATAAGCCCTGAAAATTCGTCTATAAACCATTAAGGAAAGGATCAAAGTCGGGCGGGGCCGACTATATGATACCCTACACCACTGTGAATATGTATAATGTAAACCGGAGCTATATCCAAATCTGAACTGATTTCGATATAATTTAGCACATTTATTTCTAGACCGAATTCAGTCATACATTCCAAATGTAATTGAAATCGGAACTATATAGCGTGTTTGGTACAGAAAATACGTGAAATCGGCCGAAAATATATATGGGAGCTATATCCAAATCTAAACCAATTCCGATATAATTTAGCACACTTATTTGTAGACCGAATTCAGTCACACATGCAAAATTTTATCAAAATTTGACGTATATAGCGTGTTTGGTGCAGCAAATACGTAAAATCGGGCGAAAATATATATCGGGAGAAAAGGAGAGATGAGAAACGTCTTTTCCGTAGGAAAAAGAGAGAGATGGAAAAGCAGGAGTGTGAAAAAATCGAGATGTACAGGAGCCAGAATGAAGTCCGAAAATTCTACCAACGAGTGAAGCATCAAACTGATGGCTTTGGTACAAACACGTCCTCCTGTAGAGACCATCAACGTAATTTGGTAACTGATACAGATAGTGAAAGAACATTTTTGTACCCTCAGCATTTATGCTAACGAGGGTATATACACTTTCATACGGGATGTGTAAAGTATGGACCAATTCGGCCACTCCCTTCAAAAGTTATCGTGCGAACAATTTTTCCGAACATGTTTGAACTTTTGTGGGGGAGGTACCTGAAGGAGATGACCGGTATGGCTTATCTTCGAACTTAAACTATGTTTGGACAAAATATAACGATACCCAAAATTTGAATAGTTTGATCGGTTCGAGAGTTATCGTGCGCACTAGCCAGCCAGACAGACGGACAGACAGCCAGACAGACGGACGGACGGACATGGCTAAATCGACTCCAAATTGTCTGACATGAATTTCGTCTAAAACCGTTATTTAAATGAGGCACATTTTTGGTCGTACCAAAGTGCATATACCCTTTCTAGCCTAAAGGCTGAGGGTATAAAAACCCTTATTACACCATGTGTAGTGGTTGGAGCGCAAGATAACTCTCGAACGGATCAACCGATTAAACATAGTTTAAGTTCTAACATAAGCCATGTCGGTCATCTCCTTCAGGCACCTCCCCCACAAAAGTTCAAAAATGTTCGGAAAAATTGTTCGCACGATAACTTTTGAAGGGAGTGGCCGATTTGGTCCATACTTTATACATCCTAATATATCTACCAGAGCAGGTTTGAGTATGGACTATATTTGTCCACTTTCGGATAAGTTCACTTTTAGACCTGCTCTCGAATCACTTTGATTTTTTTAAGCAATTTGCATTCGCTGCCTCTATTATGACGACAAAAGTTTTTTCAAAGGGGTAAAACAACCCCTATGGCACCATATGCAGTGGTTGGAGAGCACATTAACTCTCGAACTAGCCGATTTGGTCCAAAATTTTACTTACTTACTTACTTAGCTGGCCCACCGCGCCTTGTCATCTCATCATCCACTTGTTTGCGCCATCTATTCTTTGGCCTGCCAATTCTGCGTGCACCGCCATGTGTCACGTATTTATACGTCTTTTTAGCGAGTTTATCGTCGCTCATTCTTATGACATGGCCTAGCCAACGCAATCGTTGCATCTCGATACGTTTAACTATATTCATGTCGTTGTATAGCAGATACAGATCATGCGACGTCGATATTCACCGTCAACGCAGATTGGTCCGTAGATCTTTCGAAGAATTTTTCTCTCAAACACGCCAAGCACTACCTTATCTGTTAGCGCAAGTACCCAGGCTTCGGAACCATACACCAGCACGGGTAATATCAGTGTTTTGTAAAGCGTTATTTTTGTTTGACGAGTTGTGGCTTTGTTCTTAAAGTGCTTACTTAAGCCAAAGTAGCATCTGTTGGCCAATACAATTCTTCTTTTTATTCCACAACTGATGTCGTTTGTTGTGTTTACGGAGGTGCCGAGGTAGACGAAGTCTTTTACTACCTCAATATTATAGGAACCAACTTCCACAGTTGGTCCGAGCTCAATGGACGCATTGCGCGTCGACACCATCAACTTGGTCTTCTTACCGTTTACCCCCAGAACCACTTTAGCAGGTTCTCCTTCGACCTGCATAAAGGTATCGGTTACTTCTTTTACTGATCGTCCGATGATTTCTATATCATCAGCATAAGCAAGTAACATGACGTTTGACGTTGACGTTTGACTCTCGTATAACCTTTTCCAGCAGGATGTTGGAAAGATCAAAAGATCTTTTGGTACAAAACTCTTCGGAGAGTTTATTTCCTATTTTAACTGAAGATCTTGTTTCAGTTAGAGTCATTTTACAAAGCCGAATGAGCTTTGCGGGGATGCCAAATGTAGCCATTGCTTGGAATACCTTTGAACGTAGCAGGCTGTCGAGGCTGTTTTATAAACGACGAAAAGGTGGTAGGTTTCGATCTGCATCTCATGGGTCTTCTCCAGGATTTGGCGCAGGGTAAATATCTGGTCAATGGTGGACTTTCCAGGTCTAAAGCCGCATTGGTATGGGCTTTAGTCGTTCGCACAATATCCATGACACGATCTTGTAGGCAATAGGGAGTAGACTTATGCCCCTATAGTTAGAGCATACAGTGTTATCTCACTTCTTGTGGACTGGGCACAGGATACTCATGTTCCAATCGTCGGGTACTCGTTCTTCCTGCCAGATGGTGCTAACTAGCTGATGTATACACCTTATCAGCGTGTCAGCCGATTTATTGCTGTCTTTACCTCATCTTGGTTGGGCGGTATACATTCAATACCATCTTCTGGGATTGGATCTTGGTATCTTCGCCGACTTCGCTACTATTGGATACCAACAGTTTGGAAAAATGCTCTTTCCATATCCTTAGCACACTATCTATATCAGTTACCAGATTACCTTGCTGGTCTCTACAGGAGGATGTGTCAGTTCTAAAGACATCAGTCCTGGTCATACCATGGATTCCTTGGTGAAGGTCTCTGGTATCCAAGTATGGATTTTGCGGCTGTTTGCATGTAGTGGGCAATGCTTTGCCATTGTCCTGATATGTTATCGGGACGAGGAGTGCATTGATTAAGCAGTTGGGCCAGTTGAGTGGAATATGCTGTGGCTATCTGTTGTGATTGCAGCTTACCGATGTCCACCTTCCGTGTTGTGTCTGTTCGCACTTTGTTTGCTACGTTTAATCTGGTACGTACCTTTGCCGCAACAAGGTAGTGGTCCGAGTCTATGTTTGCTCCTCGGAACGAACGCACATCCAACACGCTCGATGAATCTCTTCCATCTATCACAACGTGATCAATTTGATTTCTTGTTTTCTGAACTGGAGACAGCCAGGTGCCCTTATGGATGTCGAGATGTTGAAATCTGGTACTGCTAACTACCATGTTTTTGCAGCTGCGAAGTCAATCAGCCTCATACCATTGTCAGATGTTTCACTGTGGAGACTGAATTTTCCAACTGTTGGGCCAATAGATATTTTCCTTTCCAATTTTGGCATTAAAATCGCCTAGAATAATTTTAATGTCTTGGGCAGGATAACGGTCATATGTTTCTTCTAAGCGCTCATAAAATATATCTTTGGTCAGTTCGTCCTTGTCTTCAATGGGAGCATAAGCGCAAATAAAACTGATGTTGAAGAATTTTGCTTTTATTCGAATTGTAGCAAGTCTTTCATTCACTGGTGTGAAGCTGGAGACCAGGTGTTTTAACCTCCGACCAACTACAAATCCGCAACCAAACTCATGCTTTATATCATGGCAGCTATAATACAGAGCGTCAACTTTAGGTGTTGTTGTAACGCCTTTCCCATTCCATCGTATTTCCTGTACATCTGCCAATGCGTAAACTGCACCTTCTCTATAAAGAGTGCGAACATTCCAGGTGCAGATTCGCAGATCTGGTCCTTAAAACGTTTGCGGGGGTCGTCAACTTTTGAGGGATCTGTTTTTCTTTTCCTTTCCATTA
Source organism: Musca autumnalis (assembly GCF_047663935.1). NCBI lineage: Eukaryota > Metazoa > Arthropoda > Insecta > Diptera > Muscidae > Musca > Musca autumnalis. The sequence goes on from NW_027411755.1 coordinate 202,330,219, forward strand.
CTAGCCCTGCACCCAAACCCATGTTTTTAACGTACTTATGGGTGAACGCGCGGCACAGTTTAGCTCACTACCTTTAACGGGTGTTAAAGACAGCTACCCCAGGTGACACCACGGGGAGTGTGCACTTGAGATGAAAGAGGGACCAAGATATATCCTGGACTTTGCCATGTTATAGCCGGTCAGGACCGTTCTGTGGTATCTTTCATCCCCTACGTCACCCCATTTCTACCGAACACGCTTAACAATTATTTTGAATAGAAGCGAAATTGATTGTATACGCAAAGTTAACATCCTAAGGACCTAAAAATATTATTTTGTCGAGGAATAAATGCCTTGTAGATACAAAAAATTTATAATGTTGGTGTAAACAGTAAATAATTTAAAGCATATTACCACATTTCTGTTAATGAATTAACTGTTGAGATGTCAACAATTTAAAACAAATACAAAATAGGTCAAAATGGAGAAATTTAACCATGATTTTTGAACCATTCCCTTTTGTGTATAGGCACTCCTATTATTTTGAACGCAACTGTATATGTAGCCAAAGCGATTCGTCTGTCCGTGGAAAACAAATGTCCTGGGGAAATGGTGTAGGTCGTCCCAGTCCGACTATCGCCCTGTCTTATTTGTTTGATGTTTAAAATTATTTAATTATTTCCGAATATTTAAATTAGAATTATGTTCCTTCCTTTGTAATTATAATCAAAAATGGACCTTTATCTAACATGGGTGTGTGGTCCTAGAGCATCCAAAAATGATGGAAGAACATTCGGCCATCACTAAGTCGTGTTTGAATTATATAATAATTTTGCTCTCTTCACTCAGCATATTCTGAAATAATGAGGATAAAAACAATAATTTTTAAATGTATGCTTCTGGTTCTGGATTGTGTTTGCTAATTTGTTGTTGGTAATATATAAAATTATAATTTCAAGCAAGCAAGAGCTAGTTTTTCTTGTTGAATGTCTTTAATTAGGGAAGTGGGCTAATCAATTTCGTGGAAGAAAGATACTATAAAAAGAGAAACGTTTGCGAAATGTAGAACAAAGCAGTAATTCGCTTCAAAAGAAAACGCACATCGTCTTCAAATCAAAATGAAATTGTTCGGTATCTTGAGTGCTCTCGCCGTTGGCATTATGGCCGTCAGTGCTGCTCCTGATCTAGGAACTCAGGCCGCAGCTCCAGTACTGGGTGCTGGTGCTATTATTGGTGGAGCTGGTGGTGGTCTACTTGGTATTGCTTCTGGAGCAGTCAGCGGTGCTTCAAAAGGCCGTTTAGATACTCTCGCAAGTGGTGCTGTAGCTGGTGGTAAAGCTGGTGTTGCACATGGTGTTCATGTTGGAGGAGCTGGATCTTTCTAAGTTTCTTGTGAAGGATGATGCATTGCATAAAATACAAATAAAAAATAACAACAGCAAAAAAAATTGTGTTTTAAACTAAAATAATTTCGATGAAAATTCTTACAGCCAGTTTCTGTATGTCGAAAGAAGAATGTATACGAATGAAACACGCCCGAACTTTAGTTTTCGAAATAATTTTACCTTTGCTTCAAACCAAAAAACAAATTTGAAAAACACCCAAGTGTTTCTTTCGCACAAATCCCAGCAAAAATCCTCATAACAAACCTCCTTTCCCACCCATTATTTTAACAAGGACATGTCGCGCGAATTATCTGGTTATTTTGTAAACACTGAAATAAGTAGTCAGAATCTACTCCGTATCTACTTATTGCAGTGGTTACAAAATAACCAGATATTTCGCGCGACATACCCTTGTTAAAATAATGGGTGGGAAAGGAGGTTTGTAATGGGGATTTTTGCCGGGATTCGGATATCCTGTTTTTTGTGAAAACATTGTTTTTGAAACGAATGTTTCGTAACAAAACAAATTTGTTTTAAATTTGGTTTTTATAAAACATTGCAAAGAATTCGTCTGATTCCGAAAAGCTTTATCAGTACTACACCTTTTTCAGATGTAATTCGAAACATTTTAGTTTTAATTCGTAACATTTCATTTGTAATTCGAGAATTCTATTTGTAATTCGTAACATTTCATTTGTAATTCGAGAATTCTATTTGTAATTCGTAACATTCCAAATGTAATTCGTAATATTCCATTTGTAATTCGAATTATTCCATTTGTAATTCGAATTATTCCACTCGAAATTCGAATTATTCCATTTGTAATTCGAATTACTCCATTTGTAGTTCGAATTATTCCATTTGTAATTCGAATTATTTGAAATTACAAATGAAATCATTCGAATTACAAATGGAATAATTCGAATTTCAATTAAAAGAATTCGAATTACATCTGAAAAAGGTGTAGTAGGAATTAGCTTTAATGACAACTTTTTATGGACTTTATGCTTGACAATTCACAAATTGGTATTTTCTACCTCACTTCTTCCGTCCATTGTCAAACCGAGGAGGATTTTAAATGAATCTATAGTCTGTAGACTTTCTATTCTCATACGGACTTTGTCGAATTTTTTAGCCCATTGATGTTGTTGAGGATTTATTATCGTCAATGTCCATCTTTTTACAAATTATAAAAGTTAAAAAAATGGTTAAGTCGAATTCTCCCGCTTATTGAGAATTATATGTTTTAGTTTTTCATGACTGATGGACCGGAGGCGCAACCACCATTGTCTCGAAAATGAATTAGCAAGCCAATGCACTCATAAGTTTAGAAAATATTATAATCGCTATAATCGCAATAAGCCCCGAAAATTCGTCTATAAAAATAGGACATTTTGGACCACGGACATTCCTGAACATTAGGTTCAGTAGTTTTCAAAAAATAATGTATTGAAAAGAGTGGGTGTGGTCATTAGTTTTGAAAATATAACATATATAAAAAAAGTAAACGTGGTCCGGTAATTTGGCTCCAAATATGTATCTTGTGTACACACAAACCCATTGTCTCCCAAAATTTATGCTGAAATTGATATAATCATTGTTTTGACTTATACATACAGCGTTTAAAATAAAGGCGTGGGGAAGTTACCTCACCTCCACCGAAAATCATAAAATATACATAACAATGGCAAACCTTGAGCTTTTGGTGGAAATTTCATGGAAATTGGGTTAGTAGTATTGAAAATATAACATATTAAAAAAAAGAAGGCGTGGCCCCAAAGGTGTACTTGGATTGTAGATTAATTCGTAAATGTTTAAACCGATACATTCGTTATATTTGTAAATATAGCGTTTTTTAGGGGTGACGTAGGTTACGAGAGATACCAAGGAACGGTCGTGGCCGGCTTTCACATGGCAAAGTCCTGGATTTATCTTGGTCGCTCTCTGATCTCAAGTGGACACTCACCTCCCCGTGGTGTCACCTGGGGTAGCTGCCTTTAACATCCGTTAAATGTAGTGAGCTAAAATGTGCCGCGCGTTCACCCATAAGAACGTTACGAACTTGCGTTTGGGCGCAGGGTTAGTAACCCTCCCCTAGACAAAAGTAGCCTACTACATATGAAAAAATCAAAAGAAAAGAAAAACAAATCTCTCTAAAGTTGACGACCCCCGCAAACGTTTTAAGCACCATAATCTGCGAATCTGCACCTGGAATATTCGCACTCTTTATAGAGAATGTGCAATTTAGGCATTGACAGATGTACTTGAAAAGTACTACATTACTGCCATACATGAAATATGATGGAATGGGAAAGCCGTCACAACAATACCTAAATGTGACGCACTGTATTATAGCTGTCATGACATAAAGCGTGAGTTTGGTTGGGGATTTGTAGTTGGTCGGAGGTTAAAACATCTGGTTTCCAGCGTCACTCCAGTGAATGAAAGGAATGGATAAAAGCAAAGTTCTTCAACATCAGCTTTATTTGCATCATGCTCCCACTGAAGACAAGGACGAACTAACCAAAGATATATTTTATGAGCGCTTAGAAGAAACATATGGCCGTTGTCCTGTCCATGGCATTAAAATTATTCTAGGCGATTTTAGTGCCAACATCGGAAAGGAAAATATGTTTGGCCCAACAGTCGGGAAATTCAGCCTCCACAATGAAACACCGGACAATGGTATGAGGCTGATAGACTACGCATCGGCAAAAAACATGGTAGTTAGCAGTACCAGATTTCAACATCTCGACATTCATAAGGGCGCCTGGCTGTATCCAGATCAGTAAACAAGAAATCAAATTGATCACGAGCAAACATAAACTCGAACCACTACCTTGTTGCAGCAAAGGTACGAGCCCGGTTCAACGTAGCAAACAAAGTACGAACAGACACAACACGAAAGTTAGAAATCCGTAAGCTGCAATCACAGCAGATAGCCGTAGCCATATTCCACTCAACTAGCCCAAGTGCTTAATCAAAGCCCTCCTCGTCCCGATAACATATCAGCACAATGGCAAAATAGTGCCCAGTCCAAGCAAACAGCCGCAAAATCCGTACTTGGATACCAAAGACTTCCACCAAAGAATCCATGGTATGATCAGGAGTGTCGTGCTGCTACCGAAGAGAAAAATGCGGCATATAGGGCTACTTTACAATCAGTGGCAACGCGTAGCGCACGAGAGAGGTATCGGGAGAAAAGGAGAGAGGAGAAATGTCTTTTCCGTAGGAAAAAGAGAGAGATGGAAAAGCAGGATTGTGAAAAAATTGAGATGTACAGGAGCCAGAATGAAGTCCGAAAATTCTACCAACGAGTGAAGCATCAAACTGATGGCTTTGATACAAACACATCCTCCTGTAGAGACCATCAACGTAATTTGGTAACTGATACAGATAGTGAAAGAACACTTTTATACCCTCAGCATTTATGCTAACGAGGGTATATACACTTTCATACGGGCGAAATGTGCCTCATCGAAATAATGATTTAAGACCCCAAGTATGTTTGGACAAAATATGTTACAGACAATTTGGAGTCGATTTAGCAATGTCCGTCCGTCTGTCTGTCTGGCTGGCTGGTGCGCACGATAACTCTAGAACGGATGAACCGATTTGGTCCAAAATTTGGCTTACGTAATATGTTGTCCAAACCTAGTTTAAGTTCGATGATGGGTTATATCCATCCACTCCTTCCGGTACCTCTACCACAAAAGTTCGGAAAATGTGTGCGCACTATAGCTCTTGAAGGGAGTAACCGATTTGGTCCATATTTTACACATCGTGAAATTTCTTCCAGACTTAGATGAGGTTCTAGTATGGACTCTATCGGTCCACTCCACACTATAGTTTCGATCCACGCCACTGGATCTCATCAGTTCCCTTGTTTCTTCTTTGTGGATATTCTCCACCGAAGTTATTTTTCAATAACTTCTTCAACAAGAAACTTTTTATACCCAAACATCAATCGTCAGCTCGAAGTATGAAGGTAAGCAAAGAAAAAAGTTCAATGAGAAGTTTTTCCTTGGCAGCCTCATACAACTCCGACGAAAGTGTCTGCGAAAACAATTCAAACCTCTTCCACTTGTATGTGTCGTCGAATTTCGATGAATGCACAAACCAAAATTTGGTTGGTCTGCTTTACAGCAAAAACAACACACGTCGTGCCAGTGTCTTCAATTTGAAGCATTGTGGCGTTTTTTTATTGGGATAGCGTTTGCAATTTTGTTTTTTCAAAATAGTCTAGTCTCCTTTATACTTCGAGCTGACGATTGATGTTTGGGTATAAAAAGTTTCTTGTTGAAGAAGTTATTGAAAAATAACTTCGGTGGAGAATATCCACAAACAAGAAACAAGGGAACTGATGAGATCCAGTGGCGTGGATCGAAACTATAGTATTCCCTGCCTTACCCCTTGGCGAACAATGCCAAATCTTTTCCACTAATAAAATAGTTGTTTTAAAATATTAAAGCAACAACAATGGGATTAAGCCAGACTATTTTGAAAAAACAAAATTGCAAACGCTATCCCAATAAAAAAACGCCACAATGCTTCTACTTTAAAACATGTAAAAAAGTATCAGTCAGCTTTGCCGAAAGAGATATACCCTCAGCCTGTGTATAATGAAACATTTTTTCCCCAAAAAAAACATACGTATTTAGGGGGTTTTAAAAACTTTGGGCGTTTCAACCGACAAAAAATTTGATTAGGATTAAAGATCAAAAGTTTTGCGGAGTAGATAATAAAAGGATGGAAAATCCAGCAGGTCTTAAAGTGAACTTATCCGAAATTTTGTGTGGCAGGTACTGGATGGAGTGGACAAATATAGTCCATATTTGAACCTGATCTATATCTGGTAGATATATCAGGATGTGTAAAGTATGGATCGATTCGGCCACTCCCTTCAAAAGTTATCGTGCGAACAATTTTTCCGAACATTTTTGAACTTTTGTGGGGGAGGTACCTGAAGGAGATGACCGATATGGCTTATCTTCGAACTTAAACTATGTTTGGACAAAATATTACGATACCCAAAATTTGAATCGTTTGATCGGTTCGAGAGTTATCGTGCGCACTAGCCAGCCAGACAGACGGACGGACATGGCTAAAGCTGAGTACACATTGCCAGTTTTGAATGACAGCTTTGTTGGTGCTTGCTAGTGTGGCCGTTCATTTTTGTCATTCATCATGCAATCACAAAATGTTTTGTGGTTGCTGGACGGTTGGACAGTTATCGACAACTGCGAAATATCGACATTCAAAACTGACAATGTGTACTGCTTTTAAATCGACTCCAAATTGTATGACATGAATTTCGTCCAAATATACTTGGGGTCTAAAACAGTTATTTCGATGAGGCACATTTTTGGTCGTAACAACGTGTATCCTAAAGGCTGAGGGTATAAAAACCGCATTACACCATGTGTAGTGGTTGGAGCGCAAGATAACTCTCGAACGGATCAACCGATTAAACACAGTTTAAGTTCGAACATAAGCCATATCGGTCATCTCCTTCAGGTACCTCCCCCACAAAAGTTCAAAAATGTTCGGAAAAATTGTTCGCACGATAACTTTTGAAGGGAGTGGCCGATTTGGTCCATACTTTATACATCCTAATATATCTACCAGATCAGGTTTGAGTATGGACTATGTTTGTCCACTTTCGGATAAGTTCACTTTTAGACCTGCTCTCGAATTACTTTGATTTTTTTAAGCAATTTGCATTCGCTGCCTCAATTATAACGATAAAAGTTTTTTCAAAGGTGTAAAACAACCCCTATGGCACCATATGTAGTGGTTGGAGAGCACATTAACTCTCGAACTAGCCGATTTGGTCCAAAATTTACTTACTTACTTACTTAGCTGGCCCACCGCGCCTTGTCATCTCATCATCCACTTGTTTGCGCCATCTATTCTTTGGCCTGCCAATTCTGCGTGCACCGCCATGTGTCACGTATTTATACGTATTTTTAGCGAGTTTATCGTCGCTCATTCTTATGACATGGCCTAGCCAATGCAAACGTTGCATCTCGATACGTTTATCTATATTGATGTCGTTGTATAGCAGATACAGATCATGCGACGTCGATATTCACCGTCAACGCAGATTGGTCCGTAGATCTTTCGAAGAATTTTTCTCTCAAACACACCAAGCACTACCTTATCTGTTAGCGCAAGTACCCAGGCTTCGGAACCATAATACGGTTAATATCAGTGTTTTGTAAAGCGTTATTTTTGTTTGACGAGTTGTGGCTTTGTTTTTAAAGTGCTAACTTAAGCCAAAGTAGCATCTGTTGGCCAATACAATTCTTCTTTTTATTTCACAACTGATGTCGTTTGTTGTGTTTACGGAGGTGCCGAGGTAGACGAAGTCTTTTACTACCTCAATATTATAGGAACCAACTTCCACAGTTGGTCCGAGCTCAATGGACGCATTGCACGTCGACACCATCACCTTGGTCTTCTTACCGTTTACCCCCAGAACCACTTTAGCAGATTCTCCTTCGACCTTCATAAAGGTATCGGTTACTTCTTTTACTGATCGTCCGATGATTTCTATATCATCAGCATAAGCAAGTAACATGACGTTTGACGTTGACGTTTGACTCTCGTATAACCTTTTCCAGCAGGATGTTGGAAAGATCAAAAGATCTTTTGGTACAAAACTCTTCGGAGAGGTTATTTCCTATTTTAACTGAAGATCTTGTGTCAGTTAGAGTCATTTTACAAAGCCGAATGAGCTTTGCGGGGATGCCAAATGTAGCCATTGCTTGGAATACCTTTGAACGTAGCGGGCTGTCGAAGGCTGTTTTATAAACGACGAAAAGATGGCAGGTTTCGATCTGCATCTCATGGGTCTTCTCCAGGATTTGGCGCAGGGTACATATCTGGTCAATGGTGGACTTGCCAGGTCTAATGCCGCACTGGTATGGGCTTTAGTCGTTCGCACAATATCCCTGACATGATCTTGCAGGCAATAATGAGTAGACTTATGCCCCTATAGTTAGAGCATACAGTGTTATCTCCCTTCTTGTGGACTGGGCACAGGATACTCAGGTTCCAATCGTCGGGTACTCGTTCTTCCTGCCAGATGGTGCTAACTAGCTGATGAATACACCTTATCAGCGTGTCGTCTCCAGGGAGCCATCGGCTCCTGCTGCCTTATTATTATTCAGCCGATTTATTGCTGTCTTTACCTCATCTTGGCTGGGCGGTATACATTCAATACCATCTTCTGGGATTGGATCTGTGGTATCTTCGTCGACTTCGCTAATATTGGATACCAACAGTTTGGAAAAATGCTCTTTCCATATCCTTAGCACAGTATCTGTATCAGTTACCAGATTATCTTGCTGGTCTCTACAAGAGGATGTGCCATTTCCAAAGCCATCAGTTTGATGTTTCACTCTTAGGTAGAATTTTCGGACTTCATTCTGTCTCCTGTACATCTCGATTTGTTCACATCCCGCTTTTCCATCTCTCTCTTTTTCCTGCGGAAAAGACGTTTCGTGCGCTAGGCGTTGTTACTGATTGTAAAGTAGCCCTATATGTCGCATTTTTCTCTTCGGTAGCAGCACGACACTCCTGGTCATACCATGGATTCCTTGGTGGAGGTCTCTGATATCCAAGTATGGATTTTGCGGCTGTTTGCATGTAGTGGGCAATGCTTTGCCATTGTCCTGATATGTTATCGGGACGAGGAGTGCTTTGATTAAGCGATTGGGCTAGTTGAGTGGAATATGATGTGGCTATCTGTTGTGATTGCAGCTTACCGATGTGCAGCTTCCGTGTTGTGTCTGTTCGTACTTTGTTTGCTACGTTTAACCGGGTGGGTACCTTTGCTGCAACAAGGTAGTGGTCCGAGTCTATGTTTGCTCCTTGGAACGAACGCACATCCAACACGCTTGATGCATGTCTTCCATCTGTCACAACGTGATCAACTTCATTTCTTGTTCTTTAATCTGGCGACAGCCAGGTGCCCTTATGAATATCGAGATACTTAAATCTGGTACTGCTAACTACCATGTTTTTGCCGCTGCGAAGTCAATCAGCCTCATACCATTGTCAGATGTTTCACTGTGGAGACTGAATTTTCCAACTGTTGGGCCAAATATATTTTCCTTTCCAATTTTGGCATTAAAATTGCCTAGAATAATTTTAATGTCATGGGCAGGACAACGGTCATATGTTTCTTCTAAGAGCTCATAAAATATATCTTTGGTCAGTTCGTCCATGTCTTCAGTGTGAGCATGAGCGCAAATAAAGCTGATGTTGAAGAATTTTGCTTTTATTCGAATTGTAGCAAGTCTTTCATTCACTTGTGTGAAGCTGGAGACCAGGTGTTTTAACCTCCGACCAACTACAAATCCGCAACCAAACTCATGCTTTATGTCATGGCAGCTATAATACAGAGCGTCACCTTTAGGTGTTGTTGTGACGCCTTTCCCATTCCATCGTATTTCCTGTATTGCAGTAATGTCGGCCTTGTACTTTTCAAGTACATCTGCCAATGCGTAAACTGCACCTTCTCTATAAAGAGTGCGAACATTCCAGGTGCAGATTCGCAGATCATGGTCCTTAAAACGTTTGCGGGGGTCGTCAACTTTAGAGGGATTTGCTTTTCTTTTCCTTTCCTTTACTAGCCCTGCGCCTAAACCCATGTTTTTAACGTACTTATGGGTGAACGCGCGGCACAGTTTAGCTCACTACCTTTAACGGGTGTTAAAGACAGCTACCTGGACTTTGCCATGTTAAAGCCGGTCAGGACCGTTATATGGTATCTTTCATCCCCTACGTCACCCCATTTCTACCGAACACGCTTAACAATTATTTTGAATAGAAGCGACATTGATTGTATACGCAAAGGTGACCTCCTAAGGACCTCAAAATATTATTTTGTCAAGGAATAAATGCCTTGTAGATACGCTTTTTGGTCGACCCTTACATAAAGGTCTAATGGAAATTGGCTTAACCTGGGCTCAAGGATCGAAATACAGACATTTATGGGATACCAATCATTATATATTGATCGATGCAATAGCCAGAGTGTTAAACCACTCTAATCACTAAAGGTTTTGTCTATAAAATTCATTGAATTGCCCAATAATTGCTTAATTTATGGGAAAAATCGCCAAAAGGACAATAGCCTGTTTTTGCCTACGACCAAAGTTTTTTTTCTTTTGTTTTCAAACATACTTCAAATCTATTGGATTTACTACTATCCACTAAAATATTTACAGTTTTGGTCGTAAACTCAACTAAAAATATTGTTATTGTCCTTTTTCCTTCCACACTCCTATTTTTTTGAACAAAAAATTTGAAAACCTTTTTATAATGTTGGTGTAAACAATAAATAATTTAAAACATATTACCACATTTCTGTTAATGAATTAACAGTTGGGATGTCAACAATGTAAAACAAATACAAAATAGGTCAAAATGGAGAAAATTAACCATGATTTTTGAACTATTCCCTTATATGTGTAGGTACTCCTATTATTTTGAACGCATCTGTATATGTAGCCAAAACGATCCGTCTGTCCGTGGAAAACAAATGCCCTGGGGAAATGGTGTAGGGTACCACATGGTCGTCCCAGTCCGACTATAGCCCTGTCTTATTTGTTTGATGTTTAAAATTATTTAATTATTTGCGAATATGTAAATTAGAATTATTTTCCTTCCTTTGTTATTATAATTAAAAAATGTACCTTTATTTAACATGGGTGTGTGGTCCTAGAACATCCAAGAATGATGAAAGAACATTCGACCATCACTAAATCGTGTTTGAATTATATAATAATTTTGCTCTCTCCACTCAGCTTATTCTGAAATAACGAGGATAAAAACAATAATTTTTAAATGTATGCTTCTGGTTCTTGATTGTGTTTGCTAATTTGTTGTTGTTAATATATAAAATTATAATTTCAAGCAAGCAAGAGCTAGTTTTTCTTGTTGAATGTCTTTAATTAGGGAAGTGGGCTAATCAATATCGTGGAAGAAAGATACTATAAAAAGAGCAACGTTTGCGAAATGTAGAACAAAGCAGTAATTCGCTTCAAAAGAAAACACACATCGTCTTCAAATCAAAATGAAATTGTTCGGTATCTTGAGTGCTCTCGCCGTTGGCATTATGACCGTCAGTGCTGCTCCTGATCTAGGAACTCAGGCCGCAGCTCCAGTACTGGGTGCTGGTGCTATTATTGGTGGAGCTGGTGGTGGTCTACTTGGTATTGCTTCTGGAGCAGTCAGCGGTGCTTCAAAAGGCCGTTTAGATACTCTTGCAAGTGGTGCTGTAGCTGGTGGTAAAGCTGGTGTTGCACATGGTGTTCATGTTGGAGGAGCTGGATCTTTCTAAGTTTCTTGTGAAGGATGATGCATTGCATAAAATACAAATAAAAAATAACAACAGCAAAAAAGTTGTGTTTTAAACTAAAATAATTTCGATGAAAATTCTTACAGCCAGATTCTGTATGTCGAAAGAAGAATGTGTGCGAATGAAACTCGCCCGAACTTTAGTTTTCGAAATAGTTTTACATTTGCTTTTGCTTCAAACCAAAAAACAAATTTGAAAAGCACACAAGAGTTTGGACGTGTTTCTTTCACACACATCCTTCTTTCGACATACAGAAACAGGCTGTTATATCCTGTTTTTTGTGAAAACATTGTTTTTGAAACGAATGTTTCGTAACAAAACAAATTTGTTTTAAATTTGGTTTTTATAAAACATTGCATAGAATTCGTCTGATTCCGAAAAACTTTATCAGTACTAGTCGGAATGAGCTCTAATGACAACTTTTTATGAAGTTTATGCTTGGCAATTCACAAATTGGTAATTTCTACCTCACTTCTTCCGTCCATTGTCAAACCGAGGAGGATTTTAAATGAGGACTTTGTCGAATTTTTAGCCCATTGATGCTGTTGAGGATTTATTACCGTCAATGTCCATCTTTTTACTAATTAAGGCGCAACCACCGTTGTCTCAAAATTTAATTAGCAAGCCAATGCACTCATAAGTTTAGCAAATATAGCGATTATAAAGCAATAAGCCCCGAAAATTCGTCTATAAAAAAAGGACATTTTGGACCACGGGACATTCCTGAAGATTTTCCGAAAATTGCATGAAATTAGGTTCAGTACACGGTGCTCTTGAATCAAATTTAAATGGAAGGTGCTTACACCTGGGAAGTTTTTGCGGATTCTTAAACTACAATGTTCATAGATGAGAAAAATCAAAAAAATCGCCGGAGCGCTTTTTAAATAGATCGCGATTCAAGTTAGCATTTTTGGGGTTGTTTATGTTTTCACGATTTTGCTTAGAAACCGCAAGTCCTATCAAAATGAGTCTGAAGAAAATGTTGTAGCTATGAAAATTCTCTATAAGATTGACATTTACTGTATTTTCGTAGGTTTTACCATTTTTGAGATATTGAAGTTCAAATTGGGACAATGCACTGACTGTATCGCCCCCCTTATAAAACAATGTCATGAAGGGTGCGCCTTAACTAACTTTTAATGAAAACCGCTTACACAGGGGAAATTTTAAGAATTCTGAATTCTGAATGTTCATAGATGAGAAAAATCCAAAAACAAGAAAAAATCGTTGTAGGGATTTTTAAATAAATCGCGGTCAAAATTTACATTTTTAGGTGTTTTTTAGGTTTTCACGATTTTGCTTGGAAACAACAAGTCCAATCGCAATGGAGCTAAAGAAAATGTTGAAGCTGTGACAATTCTCTACAGGATTGACGTTTATGTTTGTTCTCAGGCTGTACCATTTTTGAGATTAAGAAGCTCAGTTTACATTTTTAGGTTTTTTTGTTAGGGTTTCGCGATTTTGCTTGAATACGGCAAGTCTTATCGGCATCGAAAATCTTATAGCTGTGAAAATGCTCTACAAGACAGTCTTATGTAATTTTTCCTAGGTTGTACCATTTTTATACCCTATACCACAATGTGGAAAAGGGTATTATAAGTTTGTTTTAGTAAAAATGCATGTAACACCGCGAAATATTCGTCGGAGACCCCCAATGTGGTATACCAATCTTCATATCGCGAGATGTGTGTCCGTCCGTCCGTCCGTCTGTCCATTATAAATTGTAAACACGCTCCAGGCTGCAATTATGGACCGATCGTCACGAAATTTTGTATGGAGGTAGGGTTCATATCAGAATAGATCCCTATTCTTATTGGTGATGATCGTGAAATATTTAGCGGGTGAAATGGACCAAAAACATAATATTTATCCAATTTTCTTGCGGCTCTGTAGGTCTCAATAATAGTCCGATCAACGCCTACTTTTAATAAGGTAAGAGTATATCACAAAGGAGAAGCTTGCAATTTGAGATGGCGATCGGATAATATTTAGAGGGTTAAATGGACCAAAACTTTTGTGTGAAAATTGTGAAAATTTTTAATATACAACTTATATCTTAATTCCTGGAAGTGGCATTCCGGACAAGTCGTCCCAGTCCGACTATCGCCCTGTCTTATTTGTTGGATGTTTAAAATTTTTTAATTATTTTCGAATATTTAAATTAGAATTATGTTCCTTCCTTTGTAATTATAATTAAAAATGGACCTTTATCTAACATGGGTGTGTGGTCCTAGAGCATCCAAAAATGATGGAAGAACATTCGGCCATCACTAAATCGTGTTTGAATTATATAATAATTTTGCTCTCTCCTCTCAGCATATTCTGAAATAATGAGGATAAAAACAATAATTTTTAAACGTATGCTTCTGGTTCTGGATTGTGTTTGCTAATTTGTTGTTGGTAATATATAAAATTATAATTTCAAGCAAGCAAGAGCTAGTTTTTCTTGTTGAATGTCTTTAATTAGGGAAGTGGGCTAATCAATTTCGTGGAAGAAAGATACTATAAAAAGAGCAACGTTTGCAAAATGTAGAACAAAGCAGTAATTCGCTTCAAAAGAAAACACACATCGTCTTCAAATCAAAATGAAATTGTTCGGTATCTTGAGTGCTCTCGCCGTTGGCATTATGGCCGTCAGTGCTGCTCCTGATCTAGGAACTCAGGCCGCAGCTCCAGTACTTGGTGCTGGTGCTATTGTTGGTGGAGCTGGTGGTGGTCTTCTTGGTATTGCTTCTGGAGCAGTCAGCGGTGCTTCAAAAGGCCGTTTAGATACTCTTGCAAGTGGTGCTGTAAATGGTGGTAAAGCTGGTGTTGCACATGGTGTTCATGTTGGGGGAGCCGGATCTTTCTAAGTTTCTTATGAAGGGTGATGCATTGCATAAAATACAAATAAAAAATTACAAAAGTAAAAAAATTGTGTTTTAAACTAATACAAGTAAAAAAGGATCAGACGGCTTTGCCGACATAGATATGCCCTCAGCCTGGGTGAAGGGTTTTGAACATTTTGGGCGTATGAACCAAATAGTTTTGCGGGAAAGGGGTCTTCTTTTGGGTATCGATAGATATCGCGACCAGGTTTTGGACCATTATATCAGGAAGCATGCACTTGCCTACGAAAAACATGATATCGCTGTAAACAGGACCACTAGGTAGAAATTTTCAAGGGATCCTCGAACAGACCCTTAACCGTGTTGCTCTGTTTATGAGATATCGCTCGTACTATTTTAGCCAATATTTTCGAATTTTTGTGGGAGTGGTACCGGAAGGAGTGGATCTACAAGCACCACCTTCGAATTTCAGCTAATATTCGAAGAAATATAACGATATGCAAAGTGTGGATCAACTCAGTATTGGTTCGAGAGTTGTCGTGCTCTCCAACCGCGTATAGGGTTTTTACAACTTTCGAGCTATATGGACTTGTCCTTGAAAAAACTTTTACCGTCGTAATTTAGGCAGCAAATGCAAGTGGCTTCAACAAAAATCATAGTGATTCGAGAGCAGTTCTTAAAGTGAACTTATCCAAAATTTTGTGTGGGAGATACCCGAAGGAGTGGACAAATATAGTCCATATTCGAACCTGATATATATGTAGTAGATATATTGGGATGTGTAAAGTATGGACCAAATCGGTACCTGAAGGAGTGGACAGATATGACTTATCTTCGAACTTAAACTAAGTTTGGACAAAACGAAGGCCAAATTTTGGACCGAATAGGCAGATCCGTTCAAGAGTTATCTTACGCTCCAACCACTACACACTGTGTCATAGGCATTTTTTTTTTGCACCATTCTGGCTATTTTCTCAGGAAGCATGGACTTGCCCTTGATGAAACTTTTACTGTCGTATAGAGGACAGTGAATAAAAGATCGTTAGCATAAATGCTGAGGGTATAAAAATGTTCTTTCAGTTACCAAATTACCTTGCTGGTCACGGTGCTCTTGAATCAAATTTAAATGGAAGTTGCTTACACCTGGGAAGTTTTTGCTGATTCTGAAACTACAATGTTCATAGATGAGAAAAATCAAACAACAAAAAAAATCGCCGGAACGCTTTTTAAATAAATCGCGATTCAAGTTGACATTTTTAGGGCTTGTTTAGGTTCTTGCGATTTTGCTTGGAAACCACAAGTCCTTTCAAAATAGGAATAAAAAAAATTTTGTAGCTATCAAAATTCTCTACCAGATTGACCTTAATGATATTTTCGTAGGTTTTACAACTTTTTGGATATAGAAGTGGAAATTGGGACAATTCAATTCTGCATCGTCTCCTTATAAAACAATGCCATGACTGCAATTTCCCAACTTAAACTTATATATCTAAAAACAATGGTACAAACTAGGAAAAATTACATAAACCAGTCTTGTAGATAATTTTCACAACTATAAGATTTTTTCGTGCCGTATTGAAGCAAAATCGCGGAACCTTAACAAAAAAACCTAAAAATGCAAACAGAGCTTCTTTATCTCAAAAATGGTATAGCCTGAGAACAAATCATAGACGTAAATCCTGTACAGAATTTTCACAGCTACAACATTTTCTTTAGCCCCATTTCGATTGGACCTGCGGTTTCCAAGCAAAATCGTGACAACCGAAAAAACACCTAAAAATGTGAATTTTAAGCGCGATTTATTTAAAAATCCCTACAACGATTTTTTCTTGTTTTTGGATTTTTCTCATCTATGAACATTGCTGTTTCACAAAAACTTCCCCTGTGTAAGCTGTTTTCTGTAAAAGTTTGTTAAGGCGCACCCTCCATGACATTGTTTTATAAGGGGGGGCGATACAGTCAGTGCATTGTCCCAACTTGAACTTCAATATCTCAAAAATGGTAAAACCTGCGAAAATACCGCCAAGGTCAATCTTATAGAGAATTTTCATAGCTACAACATTTTCTTCAGACTCATTTTGATAGGACTTGCGGTTTCTAAGCAAAATCGTGAAAACATAAACAACCCCAAAAATGCTAACTTGAATCGCGATCTATTTAAAAAGCGCTCCGGCGATTTTTTTTTTTTTATTTTTCTCAACTATGAACATTGTAATTTCAGAATCCGCAAAAACTTCCCAGGTGTAAGCACCTTCCATTTAAATTTGATTCAAGAGCACAGTGTGCTGAACCTAATTTCATGCAATTTTCGGAAAATGTTCAGGAATGTCCCATGGTCCAAAATGTCCTTTTTTATAATCGCTATATTTGCTAAACTTATGAGTGCATTGGCTTGCTAATTAAATTTTGAGACAACGGTGGTTGCGCCTTAATTAGTAAAAAGATGGACATTGACGGTAATAAATCCTCAACAGCATCAATGGGCTCAAAATTCGACAAAGTCCTCATTTAAAATCTTCCTCGGTTTGACAATGGACGGAAGAAGTGAAGTAGAAATTACCAATTTGTGAATTGCCAAGCATAAACTTCATAAAAAGTTGTCATTAGAGCTCATCCGACTAGTACTGATAAATTTTTTCGGAATCAGACGAATTCTTTGCAATGTTTTATAAAAACCAAATTTAAAACAAATTTGTTTTGTTACGAAACATTCGTTTCAAAAACAATGTTTTCACAAAAAACAGGATATAACAGCCTGTTTCTGTATGTCGAAAGAAGGATGTGTGTGAAAGAAACACGTCCAAACTCTTGTGTGCTTTTCAAATTTGTTTTTTGGTTTGAAGCAAAAACAAAGGTAAAACTATTTCGAAAACTAAAGTGTGTGATTCGCACACATTCTTCTTTCGACATACAGAAATTGGCTGTAAGAATTGTCATCGAAATTATTATACCCTCAGCATTTATGCTAACGATCTTTTATTCACTGTCCTCTATACGACAGTAAAAGTTTCATCAAGGGCAAGTCCATACTTCCTGAGAAAATAGCCAGAATGGTACAAAAAAAAAATGACTATGACACAGTGTGTAGTGGTTGGAGCGTCAGATAACTCTTGAACGGATCTGCCGATTCGGTCCAAAATTTGGCCTTCGTAATATTTTGTCCAAACTTAGTTTAAGTTCGAAGATAAGTCATATCTGTCCACACCTTCAGGTACCCAATATATCTACTAAATATATCTACTAAATATGGACTATATTTGTCCACTCCTTCGGGTATCTCCCACACAAAATTTTGGATAAGTTCACTTTAAGAACTGCTCTCGGATCACTTTGATTTTTGTTGAAGCCACTTGCATTCGCTGCCTAAATTACGATGATAAAAGTTTTTTCAGGGGCAAGTCCATACAGCCCGAAAGTTGTAAAAACCCTCTATGTGGTTGGAGAGCAATACAGAGTTGATCCACACTTTGCATATCGTAATATTTCTTCGAATATTAGCTGAAATTCGAAGGTGGTGCTTGTAGATCCACTCCTTCCGGTACCACTCCCACAAAAATTCGAAAATATTGGCTAAAATAGTACGCGCGATATCTCATAAACAGAGCAACACGGTTAAGGGTCTGTTCGAGGATCCCTTGAAAATTTTTACCTAGTGGTCCTGTTTACAGCGATATCATGTTTTTCGTAGGCAAGTGCATGCTTCCTGATATAATGGTCCAAAACCTGGTCGCGATATCTATCGATGGGAATCATACCCAAAATAAGACCCACTTTCGGTTAATTCCTTTCGATACCTGCAAAACTATTTGGTTCATACGCCCAAAATGTTCAAACCCAGGCTGAGGGTATATCTATGTCGGCAAAGCCGACTGATCCTTTTTTACTTGTATTAGTTTAAAACACAATTTTTTTACTGTTGTAATTTTTTATTTGTATTTTATGCAATGCATCACCCTTCATAAGAAACTTAGAAAGATCCGGCTCCTCCAACATGAACACCATGTGCAACACCAGCTTTACCACCATTTACAGCACCACTTGCAAGAGTATCTAAACGGCCTTTTGAAGCACCGCTGACTGCTCCAGAAGCAATACCAAGTAGACCACCACCAGCTCCACCAATAATAGCACCAGCACCAAGTACTGGAGCTGCGGCCTGAGTTCCTAGATCAGGAGCAGCACTGACGGCCATAATGCCAACGGCGAGAGCACTCAAGATACCGAACAATTTCATTTTGATTTGAAGACGATGTGTGTTTTCTTTTGAAGCGAATTACTGCTTTGTTCTACATTTCGCAAACGTTGCTCTTTTTATAGTATCTTTCTTCCACGAAATTGATTAGCCCACTTCCCCAATTAAAAACATTCAACAAGAAAAACTAGCTCTTGCTTGCTTGAAATTATAATTTTATATATTACCAACAACAAATTAGCAAACACAATCGAGAACCAGAAAAATTATTGTTTTTATCCTCATTATTTCAGAATATGCTGAGAGGAGAGAGTAATTAAGAACAAGGTAGCAAAATTATTATATAATTCAAACACGATTTAGTGATGGCCGAATGTTTTTCCATCATTCTTGGATGTTCTAGGACCACACACCCATGTTAAATAAAGGTAAATTTTTTAATTATAATAACAAAGGAAGGAAAATAATTCTAATTTAAATATTCGCAAATCATTAAATAATTGTAAACATCAAACAAATAAGACAGGGCTATAGTCGGACTGGGACGACCTACACCATTTCCCCAGGGCATTTGTTTTACACGGACAGACGGATCGTTTTGGCTACATATACAGTTGCGTTCAAAATAATAGGAGTACCTCCACACATAAGTGAATTGTTCAAAAATCATGGTTAATTTTCTCCATTTTATTTATTTATTTATTTATTTTTTTATTTATTTATTTATTTATTTATTTATTTATTTCTTTATTTATTTATTTATTTATTTATTTATTTATTTATTTATTTATTTATTTATTTATTTATTTATTTATTTATTTATTTATTTATTTATTTATTTATTTATTTATTTATTTATTTATTTATTTATTTATTTATTTATTTATTTATTTATTTATTTATTTATTTATTTATTTATTTATTTATTTATTTATTTATTTATTCATTTATTTATTTATTTATGTATTTATTTATTTATTTATTCATTTATTTATTTATTTATTTATGTATTTATTTATTTATTTATTTATTTATTTATTTATTTATTCATTTATTTATTTATTTATTTATTTATGTATTTATTTATTTATTTATTTATTTATTTATTTATTTATTTATTTATTTATTTATTTATTTATTTATTTATTTATTTATTTATTTATTTATTTATTTATTTATTTATTTATTTATTTATTTATTTATATATTTTTTTATTTATTTATTTATTTATTTATTTATTTATTTATTTATTTATTTATTTATTTATTTATTTATTTATTTATTTATTTATTTATTTATTTATTTATTTATTTATTTATTTATTTATTTATTTATTTATTTATTTATTTATTTATTTATTTATTTATTTATTTATTTATTTATTTATTTATTTATTTATTTATTTATTTATTTATTTATTTATTTATTTATTTATTTATTTATTTATTTATTTATTTATTTATTTATTTATTTATTTATTTATTTATTTATTTATTTATTTATTTACTTTGCAATTGAAGCCAGTTTACAATTCTATGGCCAATTTAAATATAATTACAAAGAATCCACATGAATATCATAGCTACTCGAAAATATAATTAAGTAATTACATATATTTTTATAATCTTAATAAGTAATATACATTAATGATTTTAAAGAATTAAATTCAAATTTGTTTAAAATAACTAGCACAACATTATTTCATAACTACTCGGCTATATAGCCTACTTATAGAAAGGAAGTATTATTTATAATGTCTGAATAATTTTAATAAGTACTGTAGTTTTTGTTTGAAACGTCTATCATTACATTATTTCATAGCTACCATTTTGACCTATTTTGTATTTGTTTTACATTGTTGACATCCCAACTGTTAATTCATTAACAGAAATGTGGTAATACGCTTTAAATTATTTACTGTTTACACCAATATTATAAATAGTTTTGAAATTTTTTGTTCAAAAAAAAAAAAAACAAAAAAAAAAAAAATAGGAGTGTGGAAGAAAAAGAACAATAACAATATTTTTAGTTGAGTTTACTAACAAAAATTTTAGTGGATAGTAGTAAATCCAATAGATTTGAAGTATGTTTGAAAAAAAAAACTTTGGTGGTTGCCAAAAACAGGCTATTGTCCTTCTGGCGACTTTTCCCATAAATTGAGCAATTATTGGGCAATTCAATGAATTTTATAGACAAAACCTTTAGTTATTAGAGTGGTTTAACACTCTGGCTATTACATCGATCAATATATAATGATTGGTATCCAATAAATGTCTGTATTTCGATCCTTGAGCCCAGGTTAAGCCAATTTCCATTAGCCCTTTATGTAAGGATCGGCCATCGAGGAATAAATGCCTTGTAGATACGCTTTACAAGGCATTTATTCCTCGACAAAATAATATTTTTAGGTTCTTAGGATGTTAACTTTGTGTTTACAATCAATTTCGCTTCTATTCAAAATAATTGTTAAGTGTGTTCGGTAGAAATGGGGTGACGTAGGCGATGAAAGATACCACAGAACGGTCCTGACCGGCTTTAACATGGCAAAGTCCAGGATATACCTTGGTCCCTCTTTCATCTCAAGTGGACACTCCCCGTGGTGTCACCTGGGGTAGCTGTCTTTAACACCCGTTAAGGGTAGTGAGCTAAAATGTGCCGCGAGTTCACCCATAAAAACGTTAAAACAAGGGTTTGGGCGCAGGGCTAGTAAAGGAAAGGAAAAGAAAAACAAATCCCTCTAAAGTTGACGAAACCCGCAAACGTTTTAAGGACCAGATCTGCGAATCTGCACCTGGAATGTTCGCACTCTTTATAGAGAAGGTGCAGTTTACGCATTGGCAGATGTACTTGAAAAGTACAAGGCCGACATTACTGACATACGATGGAATGGGAAAGGCATCACAACAACACCTAAAGGTGACGCTCTGTATTATAGCTGCCATGACATAAAGCATGAGTTTGGTTGCGGATTTGTAGTTAGTCGGAGGTTAAAACACCTGGTCTCCAGCTTCACACCAGTGAATGAAAGACTTGCTACAATTCGAATAAAAGCAACATTCTTCAACATCAGCTTTATTTGCGCTCATGCTCCCACTGAAGACATGGACGAACTGACCAAAGATATATTTTATGAGCTCTTAGAAGAAACATATGACCGTTGTCCTGCCCATGACATTAAAATTATTCTAGGCGATTTTAATGCCAAAATTGGAAAGGAAAATATCTTTGGCCCAACAGTTGGAAAATTCAGTCTCCACAGTGAAACATCTGACAATGGTATGAGGCTGATTGACTTCGCAGCGGCAAAAACATAGTAGTTAGCAGTACCAGATTTGAACATTGAACATCTTGACATTCATAAGGGCACCTGGCTGTATCCAGATCAGTAAACAAGAAATCAAATTGATCACGTTGTCATAGATGGAAGACATTCATCGAGCGTTGTGGATGTGCGTTCGTTCCAAGGAGCAAACATAGACTCGGACCACTACCTTGTTGCAGCAAAGGTACCCACCCGGTTAAACGTAGCAAACAAAGTACGAACAGACACAACACGGAAGCTGCACATCGGTAAGCTGCAATCACAACAGATAGCCACATCATATTCCACTCAACTAGCCCAATCGCTTAATCAAAGCACTCCTCGTCCCGATAACATATCAGGACAATGGCAAAGCATTGCCCACTATATGCAAACAGCCGCAAAATCCATACTTGGATACCAGAGACCTCCACCAAGGAATCCATGGTATGACCAGGAGTGTCGTGCTGCTACCGAAGAGAAAAATGCGACATATAGGGCTACTTTACAATCAGTAGCAACGCCTAGCGCACGAAACGTCTTTTCCGCAGAAAAAGAGAGAGATGGAAAAGCGGGAGTGTGAACAAATCGAGATGTACAGGAGACAGAATGAAGTCCGAAAATTCTACCTAAGAGTGAAACATCAAACTGATGGCTTTGGAACTGGCACATCCTCCTGTAGAGACCAGCAAGGTATTCTGGTAACTGATACAGATAGTGTGCTAAGGATATGGAAAGAGCATTTTTCCAAACTGTTGGTATCCAATATTAGCGAAGTCGACGAAGATACCACAGATCCAATCCCAGAAGATGGTGTTGAATGTATACCGCCCAACCAAGATGAGGTAAAGACAGCAATAAATCGGCTGAAGAATAATAAGGCAGCAGGAGCCGATGGCTCCTGGAGACGACACGCTGATAAGGTGTATTCATCAGCTAGTTAGCACCATCTGGCAGGAAGAACGAGTACCCGACGATTGGAAACTGAGTATCCTGCGCCCAGTCCACAAGAAGTGAGATAACACTGTATGCTCTAACTATAGGGGCATAAGTCTACTCCCTATTGCCTGCAAGATCATGTCAGGGATATTGTGCGAACGACTAAAGCCCATACCAGTGCGGCTTTAGACCTGGCAAGTCCACCATTGACCAGATATGTACCCTGTACCAAATCCTCGAGAAGACCCAAGAGATGCAAATCGACACCTACCACCTTTTTGTCGTTTATAAAACAGCCTTCGACAGCCCGCTACGTTCAAATGTATTCCAAGCCATGTTTGAATTTGGTATCCCCGCAAAGCTCATCCGGCTTTGTAAAATGACTTTAACTGACACGAGGTCCTCAGTTAAAATAGGAAAGAACCTCTCCGAAGAGTTTGGTACCAAAAGAGGTTTCAGACAAGGAGACAGCCTTTGGTGTGAACTCTTCAACATCCTGCTGGAAAAGGTTATACGAGAGGCAAACGTCAAAAGAAGTGGCACAATCTACACCGATAGCCACATGTTACTTGCTTATGCTGATGATATAGACATCATGGGCCGATCAGTAAAATAAGTAACTGATACCTTTATGAAGGTCGAAGGAGAATCTGCTAAAGTGGGTCTGGCGGTAAACGGTTGGAAGACAAAGCTAATGGTGTCGACCCGCAATGCGTCCATTGAGATCGGACCAACTGTGGAAGTTGGTTCCTATAATTTTGAGGTAGTAAAAGTCTTTGTCTACCTCGGCACCACCGTAAACACAACAAACGACATCAGTTGTGATATAAAAAGAAGAATTGTATTGGCCAACAGATGCTACTTTGGTTTAAGTAAGCACTTTAAAAACAAAGCCACATCTCGTCAAACAAAAATAACGCTCTACAAAACACTGATACTACCCGTGCTGATGTATAGTTCCGAAGCCTGGGTACTTGCGCAAGCAGATAAGGCAGTGCCTGGCGTGTTTGAGAGAAAAATGCTTCGAAAGATCTACGGACCGATCTGCGTTGACGGTGAATATCGACGTCGTATGAACCACGAGCTGTATCTGCAATACAACGACATCAATATAGTTAAACGTATCGAGATGCAGCGATTGCGTTGGCTAGACCATATCATAAGAATGAGCGATGATGAACGCTGTAAAAAAACGTATAAATACGTTACACATGGCGGTGCACCCAGAATTGGCAGGCCAAAGAATAGATGGCGCAAACAAGTGGATGAAGAGATGAAAAGACGCGGTATTCCAGAGCGCGAAGCAACAAATAGAGAGAAATGGAGATCTTTTCTTAGTTCGGCCTATGGAACAAATGTTCTGTAATGGGCCAGCTAAGTAAATAAGTAAGATCGGCAGAGATGTAGTTTTACACCACATTGTGATAGACAGGATTTGATTACAATATGGTTGGTATACACCGTACGATATTTAAACTTACGGGTTTCATTCAAAAAATACTTCATTTAGATTAGTTCCATTGGAAAACTGTGTTTTCTACGATGCAAAACCTAATAAACATATTCGTAGGGCAACTTCTAAAGTATTTCTTTAAAGTTCACTTTTTAAGAAAGCGTGTA
This sequence comes from Musca autumnalis, assembly GCF_047663935.1. Classification (NCBI taxonomy): domain Eukaryota; kingdom Metazoa; phylum Arthropoda; class Insecta; order Diptera; family Muscidae; genus Musca; species Musca autumnalis. The sequence continues at coordinate 202,354,835 of NW_027411755.1, forward strand.
AAAAATGTATCGTATGTGCCAATCATACAATTTTTCAAAAATGAAAAAAAGAAAATAATTTTTCTGCGTGAATATAAGATGCTGAGGGCCCAAAACATTTTTTGCTCGAGGAATGAATGCCTTATAGATACGCTTATTTGACTGATCCTTACATAAAGGGCTAATGTAAATTGACGTAACCTGGGCTAAAGGATCAATATACACAAATTTATGGGATAACTTGTATTATATATTATTCAAGGTAACAGCCAGGGTGTTAAACAATTCTAATCACTAAAGATGTTGTCTATAAAATTCATTGAAGTGCAAGTGCCCAATAATTGTTCAATTTACAGTAGAAATCGCCACAAGGACAATAACCTGTTTTTGGCTACCATCAACAGACTTTTGTTTTCAAACAAACTTCAAATCTATTGGATTTACTATTAACAACTAACTTATTCACAGTTTTGGTCGTAAATTCGACTAAAAATATTTCTATTGTCCTTTTTCTTCCACACTCCTATTTTTGAGCAAAAAATCGAAGACGATTTATAATGTTGGTGTAAACAGTAAATAATTTAAAACAAACTGCCACATTTCTGTTAATAAATTAACAGTTGGGATGTCAACAATGTTAAACAAATACAAAATTGGCAAAAATTGAGAAGTTTTACCATGTTTTTTTTTACCATTCCATTTTGTATATGTGCACTCCTATTATTTTGAACACAGCTGTACATACATATTTCTTCACTAAATTAAATGTAATTCACGGTGCGCCTTAACCATCTTAAATGAAAGAAGGGAAGTTTTTGAGGATCCTGAAACTAAAATGTTCATAGATGAGAAAAATAAAAAAACAAAAAAAAAATCGCCCGTGGGCTTTTTTAATAAATTGCGCTGGTCATAGTTCACATTTTTAGGGTTTTTTAGGTTTTCACGACATTACTTGGAAACCGAAAGTCCTAGCGAAATGGGATTTAGGAAAGTCTTATAGCTGTGAAAATTCTCTGCAAGATTGACTTTTACCATATTTTGTAGGTTTTACCATTTTTGAGAAATCGAAGTTCAAACTGCATCGCCTCCTTATACAGAAGATGGTATTGAATACATACCGCCCAGCCGAGATGAGGCAGAGACAACAGAAAACCGGCTGAAGAACAATATGGCAGCAGGAACCGAGGCACACTGGTCCCAACCTGCGACAAAAATCGAAAAATCGATATCAGCAAATCTCTGCTACATTTCAGCAAATTGTCTCTAAACATATCATATTTTAATATACAAGCACTGTTTTTGTAATTTATAACGGTATTTAACAAAACAGAAGAAGTTGACATTTACGTATGATCCAGAGACTGGCTTTGAGTGCGATTGTGTATGATCGAACACTCATAACAAAAAACTAATTCAATTCAATCAGACCGTCGGCTGTAAATTGTTTATTCGAGTCGCTCACACAAACACAAAAAATGTTGTGACCTAACTTGAATTGAATGAAGTTGGATGTTCACGTTCAAGTGGCTCGCTTGATTGCTTTGTTTACGAACTCATATTTGATTGCTACTAACGAGACGATCAGCCACATTCGATTTTGATTTTTCCTTGTGAAGTGAGTGATTTGATCGCACTCAAACTCAGAATATTTATTCTGATTGAAATCACAACAGACGAAAATAGTATGTGTGTGTGTTAAAAAATGAGTTGCAGTGAATAATTGTATGAATGGTGGATATTTTCGATTTACAATATTTAAAATGTGTATGTAGGAAACAAAAAAATAATAAATTAGTAGAAATTAAATATATATAAAAAACAAAAAAATCGTTTATTTCATTTGGATTTGAGACAACAGTGGTTCTTATAAAAGTACAACAAACATTAATTTCAATAAGTCCCGGTCCACACTAGAGTCATTTCATTGAAAAAATTGCATGAAATTATGTGTCTCTAGATCGACCTTCATAGTAGAGTAAAATCATAAAATTGCTGTAGTGGGGAATTCGATTTAAGAACACCTAATTTCATGAAATTTTTTAATTAAATTCACGTTAGTGTGGACCGGGACTAAAGTATGTACCTATATGATTTAAAAATTATGATTTAATAAATTAATTAATTCAAAATTAATTTCTTATGTTTCATATAAGTATATGATACTATATACATACTACAGCAAATGCTATTTAAAGTAAATATTTTATTATTATATTATAAAAATATCAGTAAATTCATTTGATAGATTCAAATTTCCTATTAATTTTGCATTTCATGCAATGAGAATTCATAAACAAAAAACTAACTGCTATTTACCGAAATGTTAAAAAAACACTGAGTTGAGCGAACACGTGAACAATCATTGAGCCAGAGCAAACTCGATTGAAAACGAAAATCAGATTTATGAACGTTTACCAACGAGTCATATGTTCGATCATCCCTTGTTACTGAACAAAACACACAACCACAAACGCTCACTTTGTGTGTGCGGATAAAACTCATCAAACCTGATCGTTTTGTTCGAGCCTATTTAAAAACAATCATTCTATGCAGATCAAACACAACAACGTTATGAACAAAAATCGAGTAAATGGACGAGTGTGATAAAATTTTTTGTGATCGAAGTCATTCTCTGGTATGATCTC